>NC_042615.1:779781470-780086748 GCF_901001135.1 Rhinatrema bivittatum
ACAAACACTAGACCGACTGCAGGAAATAGGGGCCATCGTTCCCGTCCCCTTCGACGAGGTGGGCTTGGGCCACTATTCCATTTACTTCATTGTTCCCAAAAAGGACGGTTCCTTTCGGCCCATCCTGGACTTGAAGGAGGTAAACAAGGCCCTCAGGGTCAGCCGGTTCCGCATGGAGACTCTTTGATCAGTGATTGCCGCAGTGCACAAGGGAGAATTCCTCGCTTCACTGGATCTCTCGGAAGCATACTTGCACATTCCCATCCTGCCGGCTCACCGGCAGTATCTTCGCTTCAAGATTCTCGGTCAACACTTTCAGTTCAAGGCGCTTCCCTTCGGTTTGGCGACCGCACCTTGGACCTTCACAAAGATCATGGTAGTGGTGGTGGCGGCCCTCCGCAAGGAGGGTATCCTAGTACATCCATACCTAGACAACTGGCTGATTCGAGCGAAGTCCTTCTCACATGGTCAGATCTCAGTGGCCAGAGTAGTACAATTCCTACGCTCTCTGGGCTGGGTGGTGAACCTTCCAAAGAGTTCCCTTGTGCCCTCGCAACACCTGGATTTCTTAGGAGCGAGCTTCGATACCCGGCGGGGTATGGTGTTCCTGCGCCAGGACAAGGCGCAAGCCCTGAGGGAGCACGTGTCTCGGTTTTCGGCTTTGGAAGAACCAACCGCCTGGAATTATCTGCAGCTCCTGGGAGTAATGGCCTCCACCATCGACATGGTACCCTGGGCGTTTGCACACCTGCGTCCACTGCAGGTGTCCCTGCTATCCCGTTGGAAACCAGTCTCCCAGGAGTATCAGGTGATCCTGCCGCTTCCACCATTAGCCAGGAAAAGCCTGGATTGGTGGCTTGTCCCCTCACATCTGGCTTAGGGAGTCTCGCTCGAGGTTCCCAATTGGGTGGTGGTGACCACCGATGCCAGCCTCGCGGGATGGGGCACCGTCTGCGAAAGAAGCACCACGCAGGGGACTTGGACGCCAGAGGAGGCAAAGTGGCCGATCAATCGCCTGGAAACAAGAGCCGTGCGTTTCGCTCTCCAGCATTTTCTTCCCCTGGTGCGACACAGAGAGGTGAGGATCCTCTCGGACAACGCCACCACCGTGGCCTACATCAATCGTCAAGGGGGGACAAGAAGCAAGCATGTCTCCCTCGAGTCAACTCCCCTGATGGAGTGGGCGGAGAGCAATCTCGTCCGGATAGCGGCCTCTCACATCGCCGGGGTGGACAACGTTCAGGCGGACTTCCTGAGTCGTCAACAGCTAGACCCCCGGCGAGTGGGCTCTCTCCGACGAGGCAATGCATCTCATCGTCCGTCATTGGGGGACTCCACGCCGCGATCTAATGGCGACCTTTCTCAACGCCAAGGTTCCATGCTTCTTCAGCCGCAGAAGAGAGCGCGGTGCGGAGGGGGTGGATGCCCTCGCCCTTCCGTGGCTGTCGGATCAACTGCTCTATGTGTTTCCTCCTTGGCCTCTGGTCGGCAAGGTTCTCCGCAGGTTGGAACATCATCGAGGGACTGTAATTCTCATCGCCCCGGAATGGCCCCGTCGGCCATGGTTCGCAGATCTACTTCAGATGACGGTGGACGGCCCACTTCGCCTGTCCCATCTTCCTCATCTTCTGCGTCAGGGGCCGGTATTTTTCGAGCAGGCAGAACTCTTCTGTCTTGCGGCCTGGCTTTTGCACGGCACCGTCTCCGCCACAGAGGCTACCCGGAGACAGTGATCTCAACGATGCTTCGTTCCCGCAAGCCTTCGACCTCCGTCGCTTACGTTCGACTTTGGAAGGTCTTCGAAGCCTGGTGCTCCGACCGCAGGGTCCAAACCATGGAGGCGACTGTCCGCTGATCCTTCATTTCCTACAGGATGGTCTGGATAAGGGTCTCGCCTATAATTCGCTCCGGGTTCAGGTGGCGGCCTTGAATGTCTTGGTACAGAAGGACTGCTCTCTACCCCTTCAGCCGGATATCGCACGTTTTCTGAAGGGTGCCAATCACCTACGGCCACCGGTCAGGGATCCTTTCCCTTCTTGGAGCCTCAACTTGGTGCTGCGAATGCTGTCGGGCCCTCCTTTTGAACCCCTGAGGGGGTCCTCCCTCAAGGACCTGACCCTCAAGACGGTTTTCCTGGTAGCCATCTCTTCTGCTCGCCGGATCTCAGAGCTCCAAGCCTTGTCCTGCCGGGACCCTTATCTGCGTTTCTCCGACTCCGGGGTTTCCCTTCGTACGGTGCCATCCTTCCTACCAAAGGTGGTCTCGGCCTTCCACGTCAATCAAACGGTGGAGCTTCCAGCGTTCGCTCCAGAGGAACCCCGGTCTCTCCGGCTCCTGGACGTCAAGCGTGTGCTGCTCCGTTACCTGGAGGTTACCAATGACTTCCAGGTATCCGATCATTTGTTTGTCCTCTGGTCAGGACCGAGGAGAGGTTCTCAGGCATCCAAGATGACTATTGCGCGCTGGATAAAGGACGCCATCTCATCGGCTTACATTGCGGCGGGGCGGGTGCCGCCTCGCAGCGTGTCGGCTCATTCCACGCGATCCCAAGCGGCGTCCTGGGCGGAATCTCGCTCCGTTTCCTCCCAGGAAATCTGCCGTGCGGCGACGTGGAAGTCGTTGCACACTTTTTCCAGACATTACAGACTACACCTGGCGCTCAGTACACGGGTTCTTTTGGCGATCAAGTTCTCCGAGCAGGTCTCTCAGGACCCCACCCGGTTTAGGGAAGCTTGGGTACATCCCACTGTCTGGACTGATCCTGGTACATACAGGGAAAAGAAAATTATTCCTTACCTGCTAATTTCCGTTCCTGTAGTACCATGGATCAGTCCAGACGCCCGCCACTAAGGGTTTCATTAGGTCCTGCTCGGATTCTTCCAGGTAACTTTCATTCTGTTTGTTTCTGATTATTGTTACTGTTCACAGCTCCTCACAAGTTGACTGTTGGTGGTCCCGTTGACCGTTTGTTTACTTATATCTTTCTCTGTTCCTTTTTGGGGACGGATCTGGATCCAAAATGTTGTGTTTTGCTTTTGGGCTTTGCTATGCGTAATACTGAGCTCCAGCAGAGGGTGCACTACTCTATATGCTGACGCTCTCAAACTCTGTTCTGACTCCATCTGCTGGTCGGGGGATATAACCCACTGTCTGGACTGATCCATGGTACTACAGGAACAAAAATTAGCAGGTAAGGAATAATTTTCTTTTATTTAAGGCATAAACATCTAAATTCAGATTAATGGATATTGTGCATGATAATTATCTATCTTATATAGTTTTATTATTTCTGTTGCTGATGTTTTCCTTATGTGACTCCATCTTTTTTTGAATTGATATTTTTTATGTGGGTCGCTTTTTTTGCTCCTTGTTGTGTTAGTAATTTTATTATATTTGTATAAAAAAAGAAGAGAAGCAAATATTAGGTCTTAGGTTTTCTCCAGCTCCATGAACATCTTGGCTGGGTGACTAAACAGCTGTACCAAATATAGTACAAGCTTCTGCTTGTGAGGCTGATTCTGCTAACACAGTCTGATCCTTTAAAATGTTCACTGGGTCTGGTTTTCAAGGTAATCAAAATATGTAAATTAATTTTAGACCAGAAGAATACAAATCTGTCTCATGAATATTTGTTGTGAACAGTCTGAAAAACAGATCTGGTAGAGTTCTTGAGGATCAGATTTAGGATCTTAAAGAGTCAGTCAATCACTGTTAGAAAATGTTCACATTGAAATAAACACAAAATACTGTCACTTTAAAATGGTCACTTTTAGCAAAAGGTTTTCTTTCTGTTCATATTATTTTATGCCAATGGGAAAAGACTTGAGGGGATAAGACTCCAAAAAAGAAAGCTTTTCTTTCCAAGGCTGAAAATGCCTTATCACTCAAACCCACCAGAAATGAGTTTTTGGGTGTTTTTTTTTTTAGATGAAATGAAAATGAGCTGAGATTGTGTACTGTCTTGCGCGTACCTGGGAGAAGTCTACATTCTGTCCTTGTTTTGTAGCTGGAGCAGCGGAAGGAGCAGCAGATCTACCGTGAATACCTGGCTCAGCAGCTGGAAGAAGAGAAGCATCAGGAGAAAGAAATGGACAAGCTGATAGAAGAGGATATGAAGAAACTGTGGGCAAAGCAAGCAGAACAGAAGAGGCGTGAAAGGGAAGCCAGGAAACGCTTACTGAAAGAGGTGATGGACACCCGATGGCTTCAGCTTCAGGAGAAGTGTAAGAAACTTTGTTTATGACGCCTCGGATTTGTGGCAGCAGTAACTTACAGGGTTGTGTAGAAAACAAACTAAACTGAAATCTTGGTCACCTTTACTTGTATTGAAGATTGGATAAAATAGCTTGAAAGTACTAGTTCTGGTGTAACAGCAGTACAGAATGTTGCAAGGTGTAGTCCTGCTTTCTTCCAGACAAAGTATGTTCAGACCCAGAGTAAGTGACTATATCACTGGGGGCTTTGCTTCCAGCCATGGTGGCATTTATTTATTTAAAATCTTATATGCTTTTTCAGTACAAATGCTCAGAGTGAAGTACATGGATTAACAATAAGTTACAATTGCATCAATATAAAGACAAAATTAATATATCAATATAAAGAAACTGAACATTTCAAACGCACCAGATATGCATGTCATAGTAACGTAACCCTATTAAAACTCATATAACCTAATCTAAAAATTTACATTGTAGAGATTCCCAGGAAATTAGTGTCTGAGGAACAGAACAAATTCTTTACAATGGGGACACACACTGAAACAACAAAATAGTCCTCAGTTTGGAAATAAAATCCATCTTGCTAGCATCAGAAAACAACCAGTTATCAATTTTACCAGCAACCAATTTATCCATAAGCTATAAGAATATAAGAATTACCATGCTGGGTCAGACCAAGGTCCATTGAGCTCAGCATCCTGTCTCCTACAGCAGCCAATCTAGGTCACAAGTAGCTGGCAGAATCCATAAAGTGGGTCTAATTCCTATTCCTTATCGTCCCCCAGAGCAGTCCAGAGGCATGGGTTTTTTCTCACTGGATAAGCAGGATGGTAGTCCTCACATATGGGTGACATCACAGGATGGAGCCCAATCACGTACCACTTTTGTCAAAGTTTCCAGAACTTTGACTGGCCCCTACTGGGCATGCCCAGCATGGCACTAACCCTGCAGCCAGCAGGGGTCCCCCTTCAGTCTTCTTTTTTCCGCGCAGCAGTAGCCACGCGGTTAAGGAGCTCTGCAGAGATTCCTGACAGGAATTTTCCTCACGGAATTACTAAAAAGTTTCATACCCCACAGGGTCCCTCCTTCAAATTTTTGACTCTGCGGTACTCCGGTAAGTTTTTTACCTGTTTTCGGTCGATTCCCATCGAGTTTGACCCTCGCGGCCTACTGGCCGTTGATTGTACCACGGCTTGAGTATTTTCATGGCCATGGCGTCGGGGTTCCGTCGGTGCCCGGACTGTATTTTCATGGCCATGGCGTCGGGGTTCCGTCGGTGCCCGGACTGTAATCGCACCATTTCCATCACAGACCCTCATAAAGTCTGTGTAATGTGTCTCAGATGTGAGCACGATGTCCTAACCTGCACCAAATGTGCCCTAATGACACCTAAAGGTCGCAAGGCCAGAATGGAGAAGATGGAACTTCTCTTCCGTGCTCAAACCCTGATGCCGTCTATTGCATCGACGTCGTCAGAACCGGCACCGTCAACTTCGTGCCAGTATCGACCACCGGCTGGTGACCGTCCGGCATCGACGACTTCTCAGCCTTTAACTCCCTCTACTTCCCCTCAGGACCGAGGGGATCGTAGAGAATGACATCGCCATCGACATCGGAAGACTCGGACCATCGAGGGAACGAAATCATCGACCTCGCCATCGTCTGAGCCGCCTTCGAAGAAACCCTGTCCAGAAAAGGCACTGACCTTTTCGGCGACCGGGTCACCGAGGCAACCCTCATCCTAAAGGGGATTGGGAGCTGCGACTCTGCCTTTAATGGTGGTCCCTCCGGCTATGCCTCTGCCTCCTTCTTCTGTTTCGGAGCCGGGGCTGCTTGCTCCAGGTCTCTGAGAAGAACTGGACCGGCTGGTTCAGGAGGCCATCGACAAGACGATGCATCGACTCCAGGTTCCTCCGGCACCAACACCAGTACCGATTGCAGAACCGACCACCAATCTGATTCCAGCAGCGTTGGCACCGCTGCTCTCGAGGATGGAAGCGCTCATGGCCGCTTTTCCACCGATGGATCCCGGGTCACCGATGGCTCCGGTGCCCTTTCCGCTTACCTTGTCATTGGGAGGAGAAACACCATTCCGCATCCCTCCATCGGGAGTTCTACCGATGCCTCAGCCATTGATGCAGATATGTCCATCGATGCCGATCCATCCGTCGGTGCCACCGGTCCATTCATCGATGCCCTCGATGCCTGCACCAGTGCCTTCGATGCCTTCATCGGTGCCTCCAATTATTCCTTAGATTCCTTCGGAGCCTAGACCAGGACCTTCAGGGATTCCAACGTCCTGTCCCCCTAGGGGTCCTAGAGGGGCAGATGTTGATCCCTACGATACCTGGACAGATGATTCTTCACCAGACATCGATGACTTGCCTTCACCACCTTCTCCTTCTGAAACCAGAAAGCGCTCTCCTCCAGAGAACCTTTCTTTCATAAACTTTGTGAAGGAGATGTCTGAATTAGTTCCCTTCCAATTGCAAACCGAGCACGATGACAGGCACCAAATGATGGAGTTATTAAAGTTCCTGGATGCTCCCAAGGAAATAACCTCCATCCCCATTCACCAAGTTCTCCTAGATCTACTAAAAAAGAACTGGGAACACCCTGGCTCTGTTGCCCCAGTCAACAGGAAGGCTGACACCACTTATTTGGTACAAACAGCCCCAGATTTTCAAAAATCTCAATTGGATCACCACTCTGTTGTCGTGGAATCTGCCCAAAAGAGAGCAAAGAGGAAAGGAGCAAAATTTTGTAGATGCCATTGGTCGCTGGGTCTTTCAGGGCTCAATGCTCATCTCTCGGATTGCTTCTTACCAGCTGTATATGACCCAGTACAACAGGGTCTTATTCAAGCAGATACAGGACTTTATAGAGTCCCTGCCACAGCAATTCCAGGAACAGCTTCAAACCCTAATAAACAAAGGGTTTGAAGTGGGCATGCTTGAGATAAGATTATTTTACGATATCTTTGACACTGCGACCATCTGTAGTGGCTATCTCAACGAGAAGATGGGCTTGGCGTAAGTCTTCGGACCTTCGCCCTGAAGTGCAGGACAGACTGTCTGACCTGCCCTGCATAGGAGACAATCTGTTCGGCGAACAGATTCAATGAATGGTGGCAGAATTCAAGGACCACAATGAAACCTTGAGACAGCTCTCTTTGTTGCCTACTGATTATGCCTCCAAGCAGCCATTCAGGAAGGATATTAAAAAGTCATTCTTCCGTCCAAAGAAGTCCTATCCACCACAGTCTAGGACTTGCTCCACGAGGCCTTTCCAATAAAGCCCAATCTCGTCAGACACGAAAACAAAAGCCACAAGCAGCTCCTCAGCCGGGCCCTGCTTCCGGCTTTTGACTCCTGTATAGAGAGCAGCAGGCAGCTTACACTGCCTCAGATACTAGTGGGAGGCCGATTGAGCCATTTTCACAACAATTGGCTCACAATCACCTCAATCCAGTGGGTCCTCGCCATAATCTCTCAGGGTTATCACCTGAACTTTCTCTCCATCCCACCGGACTCCCCATCTCGGCTGACGTGGGGAACATCCGACCACTCACCACTTCTGGAACAGGAGGTCTCCCTCCTCCTCCAGTCCAAGGCAATAGAACCAGTACCCTATTCCCATCGAGGCCTAGGATTCTATTCCCGGTACTTTCTAATCCCCAAAAAATCAGGCGGCGTTCGTCCAATCCTGGACCTAAGTGCCCTCAACAAGTACCTCCCACGAGAAAAGTTCAAGATGGTAACCTTGGGTTCCCTCCTTCCTCTTCTGCAAAGAGGAGACTGGCTCTGCTCTCTCGATCTCCAGGACGCATACACTCACATTGTGATAACTCCATCCCATCGCAAATACCTGAGATTTCTGGTAGGCCCCAAGCACTATCAGTACCGAATGCTTCCATTCGGCCTCGCGTCTGCACCACGAGTCTTCACAAAATGTCTCGTAGTAGTTGCAGCCTTCTGTTCACATCTACCCCTATCTAGACGATTGGTTGATCAAGGCCCCAACTCAGCAAACTGCTCTGTCGTCCCTATATCTTACCTTACACACTCTAATTTCCCTAGGATTTCTTGTCAACTACGACAAATCCTACTTAGTCCCATCTCAAACCTTATTGTTCATTGGGGCAGACTTGGACACCTTGCAGGCAAAGGCTTTTCTGCCTCAACAGCGAGCTCTCACTCGCATGTCTCTTGCACACCAGCTGCAGTCTCAACGCTTCATGACTGCACGCTACTTTCTCATCCTCCTGGGACACATGGCGTCCTCAGTTCAGGTTACCCCAATGGCCTGCTTGGACATGAGAGTCATGCAGTGGACTCTAAGGTTACAATGGACTCAATCCATTCAGCCCCTGTCAACCATTGTCCATGTAACCGACTCACTCCATCAGTCTCTTGCCTGGTGGACAAATCAGATCAATCTCCAAGGCTTGCCTTTCCAAGCTCCAGACCTTCAAATAATTCTCACCACCGATGCCTCCAACCTCGGCTGGGGAACCTACGTGGCTGATCTGCAGACACAAGGATCTTGGTCTCCAGAGGAAGCCAAACACCAAATAAATTTCCTGGAGCTTCGAGCAATCAGATATGCTCTCAGGGTCTTTCAGGATCGCCTCTCCAATCAAGTCATCCTGATCCAGATGGACAACCAGGTGGCCATGGGATACATCAACAAACAGGGAGGGACAGGCTCCTACCTTCTGTGTCAGGAAGCTGTGCAGATATGGGCGGAGGTCCTCTCCCACTCGATGTACCTCAGGGCCACCTACTTGCTGGGAGTGGACAATGTGTTGGCAGACCAGCTGAGTCGCACCTTTCAACCGCACAAGTGGTCTCTCAACCCCTCAGGAGCAATCTCCATCTTCCAACAATGGGGATATCCTCGAATAAACCTCTTTGCGTCTCCTCAAAACCGCAAAGTAGAGAACTTCTGCTCTCTCACTCACAGCAAACACTCTCAACCCAGAGACGCTTTCTCCCTCTTGTGGGCAACTGGTCTGCTTTATGCATTCCCTCCACTTCCTCTTCTCTCGAAGACTCTCGTGAAGTTACGTCAGGACAAGGGAACCATGATCCTGATAGCACCCCACTGGCTGCGCCAAGTGTGATTCCCAATTCTCCAGGATCTCTCCATTCGCAGGCACATTCCTTTGGGAAAGTACCCGCTTCTAATCACTCAAAACGACGGGTACCTACATCACCCCAATCTTCAGGCCTTGTCCCTGATGGCATGGATGTTGAAAGGTTAATCCTTCAGCCACTTAACCTTTCTGAGCCAGTTTCCCGTGTCCTGATTGCTTCTCGGAAGCCTGCCACGAGAAAATCTTACTCTTACAAATGGAACAGGTTTACGTCATGGTGCTCATCTCAGTCCCTTGACCCATTCACCTGTCCAATCACGAAGTTTCTGAACTATCTCTGGCACTTGTCAGAGTCAGGTCTAAAAACTTCTTCCATCAGAATGCATGTCAGTGCGGTAGCTGCCTTCCATAAAGGGATTGGGGATGTTCCTATATCAGTACAAACCCTAGTCACACGTTTTCTGAAGGGCTTGCTTCACCTCAAGCCTCCTCTACATCCTCCGGCCCCTTCTTGGGACCTTAACCTAGTTTTGGGTCGGCTCATGAAACCACCATTCGAGCCTCTTCAATCCTGTGACCTTCGATATCTCACATGGAAAGTGATTTTCCTTCTGGCAATCACTTCGGCTCTCAGAGTTAATGAATTACAGGCTCTAGTTACCTATCCTCCTTACACTAAACGTCTGCAGGACTGGGCAGTACTCTGCACTCACCCTAAGTTCTTGCCCAAGGTAATTTCGGAGTTTCATCTCAATCAATCCATTATACTACCTACCTTCTTTCCCAGGCCCCATTCCAATCCAGGAGAACAGGCTCTGCATACCCTTGATTGTAAACGGGCTCTAGCTTTCCACCTAGACCGTACAGCTACCCACAGGAAGAGCACTCAATTGTTTGTCTCTTTCCATTCCATCAATTGGGGCAGTGTGTGGGTAAGCAGACTCTCTCTTCCTGGTTCGCGGACTGCATATCCTTTTGCTATCAGCAAGTGGACATTCCACTTCAAGACCTTGTTAAATGTAACTGCTTTTCTGCACTATTGTTTAAATGGTAAAGTTTATTATAATTGCACCCCTGTTTCTTGTGAACCAGCATGATGGGACCACCGTCTTGAATGTTGGTATATAAAAAAGTTAAATAAATAAAATAAAAATAAAGACCATGTTAAAGCACACTCTGTGAGGGCCATGGCAACTTCAGTAGCGCACCTACGTTCGGTGCCACTTCCTGACATTTGCAGGGCTGCTACCTGGAGTTCTCTCCATACCTTTACAGCCCACTATTGCTTGGACAAGGCCGGAAGACAAGATTCCATCTTCGGCCAATCTGTCTTGCGCAACCTATTTACCTCGTGACGTACCAACACCCTTCTGCCTGCCCGGTGGAGTTCAGGATACCCTCGACCAAATTTCACCCCAGTTCTAGTGCCCAGCACACCTGGGTACATTTGGTGCAAACTCTGTCATCCTCAGCTTGGTACTCACCCATATGTAAGGACTACCATCCTGCTTGTCCTGTAAGAAAGCAAAATGTTGCTTACCTATAACAGGTGTTCTCACAGGACAGCAGGATGTTAGTCCTCACGAAACCCGCCTGCCGCCCTGCGGTGTTGGGTTCATAACGTTTTCTTATTTTATTTTTCGGCACTACCTATAGCTTTTTAACAAGACTGAAGGGGGACCCCTTCTGGCTGCAGGGTTAGGGCCATGCTGGACATGCCCAGTAGGGGCCAGTCAAAGTTCTGGAAACTTTGACAAAAGTGTTCCGTGATTGGGCTCCATCCTGTAATGTCACCCATATGTGAGGATTAACATCCTGCTGTCCTATGAGAACATCTGTTACAGGTAAGCAACATTTTGCTTTCTCCGCTACTAGCAGATGGAGACAGAGAAGAAAAGCTTTACTCTACTTGTGGTACTTAAAGTGTGCTATCTGCAGATGGTGGAAGTACAAACCCTATAGTCAGTTAAAAGAAAAGACAAATTGCTCCCGGGCCGATATCCTCTGTCTAAAAGCCATCCCTCTGGGATTGATGACCCTTGGAGTGGCTTTGCCCTGGTGTTGTGGAAGAGTTTGATAGCCTGGAGACTGCTTCCCTCTTTGCACATCCTGTCTTCCTCTCTTCCTGTGGAATTCTGCTCATCAGAAGAACAGCTTTACTTTACTTTCTCCTTCTGGGATCTGCACCTTTAAGACTTAAAAAAAACGAAAACAAGACAGCTGAGAGCCAGTAGCTGTGTAGCGCTCAGTTGAGGAGAGAGGGAGTGTTTGTTTCCAGCAGTCATGTGTTACAGACTTTTTCTCCAGGAACTTGTCCAAAAAGCTTTTAAACTCCACCGTGCTAGTCGCCTTGATCACATCCTCTGGCAACAAATTCCACAGCTTGATAGTGCAATGAGTGAAAAAGTACTTTCTACAATTTATTTTGAATCTGCTGGCTGTTAGTTTCATGGAGTATCCCCATGTTTTTGTATTAATTTGAAAGGGTCAATAAAGGTCTTTTATTTACTGGTTCCACTCCACTCTTGATTTTATAAACTTCTATCGTTTCCCCTTTTAACTGTTTCCCCTTTTAACAGTCTCTTTTCTAAACTGAAGAGCTCTAGCCTGCATAGCCTCTCATCATAGGAGAGATGTCCATCCCCTTTATATATTTGTCACCCTCCTCTGCACTTTTTCTAGTTCCGCTATGTCTTTCTTGAGATGGGGCAACCAGAACTGCACACAACATTCAAGGTGTGATACAGAGGCAATATGATTTTTTTCTGTTTTATTCTCCATTCCTTTTCAGATCTTTCCTAACATTCTGTTTGCTTTTTTGACCTTCACATACACAGAGTCGAGGATTTCAGTAAATTGTCCACAAGGACTCCAAGGTGCTTTTCCCGGATAGTGACTCCCAATGCAGAACCCAGCTTGTACCTGTAATTGGGATTATCCCAGGACAAGCAGGATGCTAGTCCTCACATATGGGTGACGTCACTGACTGAGCCCTATCACGGAAAACTTTCTGTCAAAGTTTCTAGAAACTTTTGACTGGCACACTGAGCCCACTGAGCATGCCCAGCATGCCATGATATTCTCATCCACAGGGTCTCCCTTCAGTCTTCGTGAACTTCTTCACACAATCTCTAACTAAAAATCAGATTAAAAGTTCATTTTTTTCTCTCCCACATCGGGGTCTCTTATTATCCCAGGACAAGCAGGATGCTAGACCTCACATATGGGTGACGTCACTGACGGAACCCTATCGCGGGAAAAACTTCTGTCAAAGTTTCTAGAAACTTTTGACTGGCAGCCTGAGGCTACTGAGCATGCCCAGCATGCCATGATATTCTCTGCCATAGGGGTCTCACTCCAGTCTTCGTTTTTCCGCGCTGCCCTCAGCATCGCGGTGACAGGAGCCCTGTGAGTTCACTCACTGTTTTGACTGAAAAAGTCAGTTTTTTCTCATATTTTCCCATTTGGGGTCTCACTTCTCATTTGTCACGGACGGTGACAAAAACAATTTCTTTTTCACTTCACATTTCTTCTCAAGATTTTCGTTGACGGCTGTCGATAAAGACATGGCTTTGGGCTTCAAAAAATGCCCGGTCTGTATCCGGACCATGTCTATAACAGATCCACATCTAGAATGTGTGATCTGTTTAAGAGAAAAGCATGAAATTTCATCATGCTCCCAATGCCAAGAGATGACCCCGAAGGGGAGAAAACTCAGGCAGGAAAAAATGACACAGCTTTTCCATCTCCAATTAGTCCCTTCACCGTCTACTTCGACGAAATCATCTCCAGCAGAGGTCACGAAGAAACTCCTTCTGAAAAAACGGCACCTCGAGGGATCCGTGGATGCCTCCTCACCAGTTCCATCGACATCATCGACCAGGTCAGTGTCGGAATCGAAGCCTAAGCATAAACACCGACGTCATCGATCGTCTGTTTCTCCTTCGCTTCCCCCCCCTTCCGGGGAACCGACTATAAAGCGCCACAAATCAAGTGACTCTCCGATAACCTCCGTGTCCTCGGTTCCCTCGCCTGCACCGTCGATATCGACATCTACATCGACATCCCAGCTGCCACCGTTGACGCAAGACTTAACCTTTCTAATAAAACAGATTGTGATGGAAGCCTTGCAAGCACAAGTCCTGGTGTCATCGCCGATGCCGGCGGGCAAGCCGATGCCGGTGGTTACGCCGATGCCAGCGGTCACACCAATGCCAACGATGCTACCGGTGAACACCTCGATGCCGGAGCCTCCTCAGACGACGACGTCATTGGAACCATCGATATCGTTACCTCTCTCAATGCCACAAGTTCCATTGATGCCATCAATGCCAGGATCTTCGATACCACCAATACTTTCAGTTACGACTCCAATCTCGATGTTTTCTTTTCTTTCGACATCGACATTGACCATTCCATCTACCATACAGCCGAGGTCTGTTTACATGATGGCACCTACCTTACCTTCTCTTCACAAGGCATCGACATCGAGACATAAGTCATCGACCAAATTAAAACACTCGATGACTAAACATCCACCGGCAGTTTCTGAAGCTCCCAGTGCGGAAGCAGCACTGCATGGTATCCTGACTAAAAGATATCAGGAACTACTAGCGTCCTTGCCATTGAATCCTGTGGAGGAGGATGTAGTGGATATTTTACCTGATGACCCTCTACCAGGACCCTCAGGTGTACCTCCGCTTCATACAACTACGCCTCCTCAGCAACAACCTTCTGGCTATGACACTTGGTCTGACACTACCTCAGATGTTTCATTGGAGGAATTTATGTCTGATCCCTCACCACCTCAGGCTAGAAAACAATCACCTCCAGAGGATTTTTCTTTTCCAAGTTTTGTTCAAGAAATGGCAGATTCCATCCCTTTCAAACTACAGGCGGAAAAGGATGACAGACAACAAACTCTGGAAATACTCCAGTTTGTAGATCTCCCCAAACACAATCTCACAATTCCCATCCGTGAGATGCTCTTGCAACTACAACAATGCATCTGGGAGCATCCCTGCACGGTTCTTGCAGTAAACAAAAGAGTAGATTCCACTTATCTTGTGCAATCCGCACCAGGATATCAAAAAACTCAACTTCCCCACCACTCGGTGGTTGTGGAATCTGCACAGAAGAGGTCCAGAAGAACAAGGACCCATTCATCAATCCCTCCAGGTAAAGATAACAGATTCCTGGATCAAATGGGTTGCAAAATCTTTCAAGGAGCAATGCTGAACTCCAGAATTTCAGCATACCACCTATACATGACCCAGTACCAGAGGAACCTCTGGAAACAAATGGAAGAGTTTGTGTCATCCATGCCTGCACAATATCAAGAGGTGGCACAAACCATCATTAACAAAGGGTTAGACACAGGAAAACATGAAGTCCGAGCCGCCTATGATGCTATGAGACGGCTTCACGTGTTGCTGCATCGTGCATCAGTGCCAGAAGATGGACCTGGCTCAAAGCCTCTGATCTAAAGCCAGAGGTACAGGATAAGCTTGTCGACCTTCCTTGCATTGGGGATAATTTATTTGGCACCAAAGTACAAGACGCAGTTTCACAATTACGTGAACACACAGAAACTCTGCGTCAATTATCCTCCCTTCCACATGACCCTCCAACACATACTGGCCGCAGGCCCCCACGAAGGGACGCTAGGTATCCATTCTACAGGCAAAGGAGATATTATCCTCCTACATCCAGGCCGAGGCCTCCCAGGTCCCAGAAAAGACCACAGCAGAGGCAACAAAGAACAACTAGGCCCCAACCAGCTCCGCAAACCGGACCTGCCACTGGATTTTGAGATCATATCCAGAGAACAAGGCCTTTACTCCAATCCTCGACCAGCACTACCAGTGGGAGAAAGACTGTCCACCTTTTACAACAACTGGACATCAATAACATCAGATCAATGGGTCCTCTCAATAATACACCGAGGATACCAACTCAATTTCCTCTCAATTCCCACAGATTTTCCACCGAATCATTCTCATCTCAGCGAAAATCACATCCTTCAACTTCAAATGGAATTATCCACCCTTCTGAGAGCCAGGGCTGTAGAGCTGGTGCCCAGGTCTCAGAAAGGAAGAGGATTCTATTCACATTACTTCCTCATTCCAAAGAAAACCGGAGGCCTACGTCCCATCCTAGACCTCAGAAATCTCAACAAATTTCTGAAAAAAGAAAAGTGCAGGATGGTATCTCTAGGAACCATGCTTCCACTTTTCAAATAGGAGATTGGCTTTGTTTTCTGGATCTTCAAGACGCTTATGCTCATATTCCCATATTTCCTCCTCACTGCAAGTATTTGCGCTTCATAGTGGGTCATCAACATTTCCAGTACAGAGTACGGCCATTTGGACTTGCCTCTGCCCCCAGAGTATTTACCAAATGTCTGGCAGTTCTAGCAGCACACGTACACAAGCAAAGTGTACATGTCTTTCTATATCTAGACGACTGGCTCATCAGAAGTCACTCTCAAGAGGGAGCTCTCACCTCTCTCAGTCGAACCATTTCCCTTCTTCACTCCATGGGTTTTCTCATCAATTATCAAAAATCCCACCTTACTCCATCACACCTACTTCATTTCAAAGGTGCAGACTTGGACACTATCCTATCAAGAGCCTTTCTACCCAAGGATCGAGCAGAGACATTATCCCTGTTGGAAAGCTCACTTCACTCAAAGAAACAGGCAACAGCTCATCAGTTTCTAACCTTACTAGGCCACATGGCCTCCACAGTGCATGTCACTCCTATGGCAAGGCTCGCCATGAGAGTAACCCAATGGACATTGCGATCACAATGGATTCAAGCCATTCAACCACTACGTTATCCAATTCAAGTAACCCTCCAACTACGCTCCTCTCTCCTTTGGTGGGCGAACAAGGACAATTTGCGCAAGGGCCTACCCTTCCAACAACCAGTCCCACAGATAACTTTAACTACAGATGCATCCACCTTGGGTTGGGGAGCGCACATAGACAATTTCCAAACTCAAGGGACTTGGACAAAACTCAAAGCAACATTTCAAATCAATTTCCTGGAACTTCGAGCTATACGTTATGTGCTTCATGCGTTCAAGGACTGCCTTTCACACAAGACTGTTTTGATTCAAATGGACAACACAGTAGCCATGTGGTACATCAACAAACAGGGAGGTACAGGCTCGTATCTCCTTTGTCAAGAAGCTGCACAGATTTGGGACTGGGCCCTGACACACTCAATGTTTCTCCGGGCCACTTATCTGGCAGGCATTCACAATGTAGTGGCAGATCAGCTCAGTTGTCAGTTCCAACCACACGAGTGGACTCTGGACCCCTCAGTAGCAACCAGGATATTTCAACGTTGGGGACAACCGACAATAGACCTCTTTGCGTCACATCTGAATCACAAAGTAGACAAATTTTGTTCTCTACACAAACAGAAGAACTGGCCAGCCAAGGACGCCTTTGCTCGCCCTTGGAACTCAGGCCTACTATATGCGTATCCTCCAATACCGCTCATAACCAAAACTCTGGTGAAGCTACAACAGGACAAAGGGACCATGATACTCATAGCCCCGTATTGGCTTGACAAGTATGGTTTCCCATACTTCTAGATCTTTCAGTCAGAGATCCCATTCGCCTGGGAGTAGCTCCCACTCTCATAACTCAGGATCAGGGTCGGTTGCGCCATCCCAACCTTCAATCCCTATCACTGACAGCATGGATGTTGAAAGCTTGATCTTACAACCACTCAATCTTTCATCCAATGTCTCTCAAGTGCTTATAGCTTCACGTAAACCTTCCACACGAAAGAATTATTCTTCCAAGTGAACGAGATTCACTTTCTGGTGCAGGCAAAAGACTATTGATCCTTTTACTTGCCCCATTACTTCTCTACTCGACTATTTATACCATCTTTCAGAATCTGGTCTCCAGACTTCATCTGTAAGAGTACATCTAAGTGCAATCTCAGCTTATCATAGCAAAAAAAGAGATGCACCAGTCTCCACGCAACCTCTTATCAGCAGGTTTATGAGAGGTTTAACTCAACTTAAACCACCAATTCGGCCACCAGTCACAGAATGGGACCTGAACTTGGTATTAACAAGACTCATGCGTTCTCCTTTCGAACCCATAGATTCATGTGATCTTAAATTTCTCACGTGGAAGACTATCTTCCTCATAGCTATTACATCAGCTAGAAGGGTTAGTGAGTTGCAAACACTTGTCACGTATGCACCCTACACGAAATTCCTACATGATAGGGTGGTTCTCCGCACACATTCAAAATTCCTTCCCAAGGTAGTTACGGAATTCCACTTGAACCAATCCATAGATTTACCCACATTCTTCCCAAGGCCCCATTCTCACCAAGGAGAACGGGCCTTACATTATTATTATTATTTTATTTATTATTTAGTGATTTTTTATATACCGCGGCACGTTAAAAACATCACCTCGGTTTACAATAAACAATAATTCAGCAACAGGCTTTACAGAGAAATTGAAATAACATAGACATGATATATATAAAAAAAAATACATACCTTGGACTGTAAACGTGCTCTATCCTTTTATTTAAACAGCACTTCATTCCACAGGAAATCCAATCAACTTTTTGTTTCTTATGATCCAAACAAACCAGGGAAAGCAGTGGGTAAACATACTCTATCCAATTGGCTAGCAGATTGCATACAGTTTTGTTATGAAAAGGCAGGCCTTCCTCTCCAAGGGCGAGTAAAGGCACACTCAGTAAGAGCAATGTCACCTTCATTAGCACACTATCGTTCCGTGCCAATCATAGACATATGTAAAGCAGCAACATGGAGTTCTCTCCACACCTTTGCAGCTCATTACTGTTTGGACAAACAAGGACGACAAGATTCAGCCTATGGACAATCTGTCTTAAAGAACTTGTTTCCAGTTTAAACCCAACTCCTTCTGCAACCAACCTGCTGTGATCTTCGGCGGCTGACTCATTTCAACAACAATTCTTCACTGTTGCCTCAATACCAAATGACTCAGCCTCTAGCTTGCTAATCACCCATATGTGAGGACTAGCATCCTGCTTGTCCTGGTATAAAGCAAAATTGCTTACCTTGTAATAGGTGTTATCCCAGGACAGTAGGATGTAGTCCTCACGAAACCCGCCAGCCACCCCACGGAGTTGGGTCTCATATCTTTTATTATTTTATTTTTTGCTAAAGCTTATTGCTACAATTCGAGACTGGAGTGAGACCCCTGTGGCAGAGAATATCATGGCATGCTGGGCATGCTCAGTAGCCTCAGGCTGCCAGTCAAACGTTTCTAGAAACTTTGACAGAAGTTTTTCCCGCGATAGGACTCCGTCAGTGACGTCACCCATATGTGACGACTACATCCTGCTGTCCTGGGATAACACCTATTACAAGGTAAGCAATTTTGCTTTACCACCGGCCGATGAGTACAATACTTCTTTTCCGACTCATTTGAGTTTTCTAAATTTTTCGTCAGAAATCCATCGACGGCTGTCAAGGATTATCATGGCCACGGGATTTAAAAAATGTCCCAATTGTAATCGGACCATGTCCATTACGGATCCACACCTCGAGTGTGTACTTTGTTTGGGCCAGTCTCATGATGTTTCATCCTGCCCGAAATGTGCAGAAAAGATCGCAAAGCACAGAAAAGATGGAACATTTATTCCACCTTCAACTATTACCTTCCACGTCGACGTCCACTCAGTCTTCTCCGGCCGGAGCTTCGAAATGGATAATCCTTGAAAAACATCATCTGGAGGTCGCAAAGCACAAGAAAAGATGGAACATTTATTCTACCTTCAACTATTACCTTCCACATCGACGTCCACTCAGTCGTCTCCAGCCGGAGCTTCGAAACGGATAATCCTTAAAAAACATCGTCTGGAGGGTTCAGGGGACCGTTCATCACCGACCCCATCCGCAGCATCGATCAAGTCGGCATCGGGCCTAGAAAAAACCTTGGAGCACCGATCTAAACATCGCCATCGACATCCTTCGATTCCAGAGTCTCTATTATCCCTGGAGAAGTCGACAGCTAAGCAGCCTCACTTACAAGAAATACCGAGGCCTTCGACACCGAGGCGTTCACCTTCTCTCGAAGTGCCAGACGTCGAACCTCCACAGGGCCCTGTGGTATGACTGATGATGCCCCCACTGCTACCATGTATAGCTGCTCTGCCTGCATCAGCTATTACGGAGGAACTGAGCGGATTCATCTGCCAGGCGGTGCGAGAAGCACTACAGGAGCATCGACACAGACGCCGATGCCCTCACCGAAACAGACACCATTGTCGATGCCGGTGCCTGCACCAATGCTGACGCCTCTGTCAATGCCGACGCCAGCACCAACACCGGTGCCCGCGCCGATGCTGGTGCCTGGGCCAATGCCGATACCCGCACCTTTGCCGGTGCCTGCGCCGATGCTGGGGCCATCCCCGAAAACAGGACCAACACTGATGCCAGTACCCATGCCTGGGGCTCCAGAGCATCTGGAATTCTCCATATTTAAAATGTTGATGGATAGATTCGACGCCCTCCTTGGTGCCATCCCACCACAACCTATCCCTACTAATCCTAGGGGAATAGAGGAGGTTCCTGGACAAACCCCTTTGATAATCCTCAACCGGGATCTTCATGACTCTTCAGACCACTGGCTCCATCACTTACACCGAGGTCTTCCCCAACTTCTCCTTCAAAACAAGTGCCATACAACTCATGGGAGGAGAAAAATACTGATTCCTCATCTGAAAGCTTCATCCCTGAACCATCACCTCCTGAAGGAAGGAAAAAGTCTCCACCAGAAAACTTGTCCTTCATTAATTTCATAAAAGATATGGCAGACACAATACCTTTCAATTTAGTGTCTGAGCAGGATGCACAACAGCAGACAGTAGAAGTATTACAATTCGTAGTTCCACCCAAAGAGTTCCTGGCCATTCTTATCCACGAAGTATTTTTGGAATTACAACACAGGCTCTGGGAACACCCTTGCTCCGTTCCACCAATTAATAAAAGAGTGGACACTACATATCTTGTCCAACATGTTCCTGGTTACCAAAAGTCACAGTTACCGCATCAATCTGTAGTAGTTGAGTCGGCTCAAAAGAAATCCAAAAGAATACAACCTCATTTCTCTACTCCACCAGGAAAGGAACATCGATTCCTGGATTCTCTAGGTAGAAAAGTATTCCAAGGAGCCATGCTTAACTCCAGGATAGCGTCTTACCAACTATATATGACGCAATATCAAAAGAATCTATGATAGCAGATGCAGGAACTCACTGACTCCCTACCTCAACAGTACCAGGATGCGGCTCAGGCTATCATACATAAAGGACTTGAAGCTGGAAAGCATGAAGTCCTGGCCGCTTACGACAACTTCGAAACAGCTTCGAGAGTAGCAGCCTCAGGAATCAGTGCACACCGCTGGGCCTGGCTAAAAGCCTCTGACCTCAGGCCTGAGGTACAGGATAAGCTGGTGGATTTACCCTGCGTAGGCGACAACCTGTTTGGGTCAAAGGTCCAGGACGCAGTGGCCCAATTAAAAGAACACACGGAGACACTACGCCAACTATCATCAGTCCCACAAGACACTTCCTCATCAGTGTCTCGCCGTCCACCAAGGAAAGAAACCAGGAAACCTTTCTATAGGCAGAGACGGTATTATCCACCAGCATCCAGGGGTAGATCTTCTCGCCCATAGCAAAGATCTCAGCCCAGACAGCCTAGAACCACTAGGCCGCAACCGCCACCGCAGACGGGACCAGCTACAGGTTTTTGAAACCACCACCAGAGAGCAAAAGCCATCTCCTCAATCCCAAACCGAACTTCTACAACCATTGGTTACAGATAACTACAGACAATGGGTACTCTCAATAATATCATGAGGTTACCAACTCAATTTCCTCTCAATTCCTAGAGACTCTCCTCCAAATCCTCTTTCGCAAAGCGAAAATCACAGAATTTATTTGCAAGCAGAATTATCCACCCTTCTGAGAGCCAGAGCAATAGAACCGGTACCCCGGACTCAGCAGGGCAGAGGATTCTACTCCCGCTATTTCCTCATTCCAAAGAAAACAGGAGGCTTACATCCCATCGTAGACCTCAGAAATCTCAACAAATTTCTAAGGAAAGAAAAGTTCAAAATGGTTTCTCTAGGCACCATGCTTCCCCTTCTTCAAACAGGGGATTGGCTTTGTTCTCTGGATCTATAAGACACGCTCACATTTCAATATTCCCTCCTCATCGCAAATATCTGCATTTCCTGGTGGGTCAACAGCATTTCCAATACAGGGTACTACCATTCGGACTTGCCTCAGCTCCCAGAGTGTTCACGAAATGCCTGGCAGTGGTAGCAGCGCACTTACACAAGGAAAGTGTATACGTTTTCCCCTACCTAGACGACTGGCTCATCAAAAGTCAATCTCAACAAGGAGCTCCCGCTTCTCTCAGTCGAACGATTACTCGATTACTCTCGATTACTCTCAGTCGAACAAAACTCGACGGGTTTTCTCATCAATTACCAAAAGTCCCATCTCATCCCATCTCAAGTACGTCAATTCATCGGAGCAGACTTGAACGCCATCCTTTCAAGAGCTTTCCTATCCAACGATCGAGCAGAAACACTCTCCCTATTGGCAAACTCGCTACACTCGCAGAAACAAGTGACAGCTCATCAATTTCTCACTTTACTAGGCCACATGGCCTCTACGGTTCATGTCACTCCTATGGCAAAACTAGCCATGAGAATAACCCAATGGACATTAAGGTCACAATGGATACAAGCCATTCAACCACTGTTTTCTCCAATTCAAGTAACCCACCAGCTATGATCATCTCTCCTTTGGTGGGCAAACAGGGACAACTTGCGCAGGGGCCTACCCTTCCAACTACAGATGCATCCACCTTAGGTTGGGGAGCTCACATAGACAATCTCCAAACCCAAGGTTCTTGGACAAAACTCGAAGCAACATTTCAAATCAATTTCCTGGAACTTCGAGCTATACGTTATGCTCTGCATGCGTTCTAGGACTGCCTTTCACACAAGATTGTTCTGATTCAAACGGACAATACACTAGCCATATGGTACCTCAACAAACAAGGAGGTACGGGCTCGTATCTCCTTTGTCAAGAAGCAGAACAGATTTGGGACTGGGCCCTGACACATTCCATATTTCTCCGGGCCACTTATCTAGAGGGCATCCACAACGTAGTTGCAGATCGCCTCAGTCGTCAGTTCCAATCTCACGAATGGTCCCTGGATCCCTTAGTAGCGACCAGGATATTTCAACATTGGGGACAACCAACAATAAACCTCTTTGCATCACACCTGAATCACAAAGTGGACAACTTCTGCTCTCTGCACAAACAGAAACACCAGCCAGCCAAGGACGCCTTTGCTCGCCCTTGGAACTCAGGCCTTCTATACGCGTATCCCCTGATACCGCTAATAATCAAAACTCTAGTGAAGCTACAACAGGACAAGGGGTCCATGATCCTAATAGCCCCACATTGGTCTCGACAAATGTGGTTTCCCATAGTTCTCAACCTCTCAATCGCAGAGCCAATTTGCCTGGGTGTGGCTCCCACTCTCATAACTCAAGATCAGAGCAGGTTGCGCCATTCCAACCTTCAATCCCTATCTCTGATAGCATGGATGTTGAAAGCTTGATCTTACAACCACTCAATCGTTCAAATAATGTCTCTCAAGTGCTTATAGTTTCACGTAAACCTTCCACACGGAAGAACTATTCTTAGAAATGGAAAATATTTACTTTGTGATGCATACAAAAGGACCCTTTCTCCCTTCAGTCTCGTTTGTAGCAATAAGCTTTAGCAAAAAATAAAATAAAATGTATCAGACCTAACTCGGCGGGGTGGCGGGTGGGTTTCGTGAGGACTACATCCTGCTGTCCTGGGATAACACCTATTACAAGGTAAGCAATTTTGCTTTATCCCAGGACAAGCAGGATGCTAGTCCTCACATATGGGTGATTAGCAAGCTATAGGCTGAGTCATTTTGCAGAGAAGCAACATTGAGATATTGTTGGTAAAAATGAGGCAGCCAAAAATCACAGCAGGTTGGATGTAGAAGGAGTTGGGATTATACTGGAAACAAATTCTTTAAGACAGATTGTCCGTAGGCTGAATCTTGTTGGCCTTCTTTGTCCAAACAGTAATGAGCTGCAAAGCTGTGAAGAGAACTCTATGTTGCCACTTTACATATGTCAAGGATTGGCACTGAACGATAGTGTGCCACTGAGGTTGACATTGCTCTTACTGAATGCGCCTGCTTTTTCATAACAGAACTCTATACAATCTGCTAACCAGTTAGAGAAAGCAAATGTTGCTTACCTGATGTAACAGGTGTTCTCACAGGACAGCAGGATGTTAGTCCTCACAAATGGGTGACATCGAGGATGGAGCCCAACCACGGAAAACTTCTGTCAAAGTTTCAGGAACTTTGACTGGCCCCTACTGGGCATGCCCAGCACGGCACTGACCCTGCAGCCAGCAGGGGTCTCCTTTCAGTCTTGTTTTCAAAGCTACAGGCAGTGCCGAAAAATAAAATAAACGAACCCAACCACCGCGGGGTGGCGGGCGGGTTTCGTGAGGACTAACATCCTGCTGTCCTGTGAGAACACCTGTTACATCAGATAAGCAACATTTGCTTTCTCACAGGACAAGCAGGATGGTTGTCCTCACAAATGGGTGAGTACCGAGCTGAGGATGTCCTAACATGCACCAAATGTACCCAATGGCGTGCAACAGGCACAACAACTGGGGTGGAATTTGGGAGAGGGCATCCGCACCCTACCGGGAAGGTGGAAGGGTGTTGGTACATCATGTTGGAAAAAGGTTACGCAAGACAGATTGGCCGAAGATGGAATCCTGTCTTCCAGCTTTGTCCAAACAATAGTGGGCTGCAAACGTATGGAGGGAACTCCAGGTTGCAGCCTTGCAGATGTCAGGAAGCGGCACTGATCGAAGGTGTGCTACTGATGTCGCCATGGCCCTCACAGAGTGTGCTTTAACACAGTCTTGAAAAGGAATGCCAGCTTGCTGATAGCAAAAAGAAATGCAGTCCGCCAACCAGGAGGAAAGAGCCTGCTTACCCACTGGTTGTCCTAACTTGTTAGGATGGAAAGAGACGAATTATTGGGTGCTCTTTCTGTGAGAAACTGTACGGTCTAGATAAAAAGCTAGAGCTCGTTTACAGTCTAGGGTATGCAGAGTCTGTTCCCCGGAGTTGGAGTGGGGCCTGGGAAAGAAGATAGGTAGTATGATGGATTGATTAATGTGAAACTCCGAAACTACCTTAGGTAAAAATTTAGGGTGAGTGCGGAGTACCGCCCGGTCCTGCAGGAGTTTAGTGTAAGGCGGATAGGTAACTAGGGCCTGCAATTCACTAACCCTGCGAGCTGAAGTGATAGCCAAAAGGAATAACACTTTCCATGTGAGATATTTTAGGTCACAGGAGTGCAGAGGTTCGAAAGGTGGTTTCATAAGGCGACCAAGAACCAGATTAAGGTCCCAAGATGGGGCCGGAGGACGTAAAGGTGGCTTCAAATGGAGCAAGCCTTTAAGAAAGCGTGTTACTAGGGGTTGTACTGAGATAGGGACACCCCCGACACCTTTATGGAAGGCGGCTACCGCACTGACATGCATTCTAATGGAAGAGGTCTTTAGACCTGATTCTGATAGATGCCATAAATAGTCCAAGAATTTAGAGATTGGACAGGAAAGGGGATCAAGGGACTGAGAAGTGCACCAAGATGTGTACCTTTTCCATTTATATAAGTAAGACTTTCTTGTGGAAGGCTTTCGTGAAGCTATCAGGACACAAGAAACTGAATCTGAAAGGTTGAATGGCTGAAGGACTAACCTTTCAACATCCATGCCGTCAGGGACAAGGCTTGGAGGTTGGGATGGAGGAGGCATCCGTCGTTTTGAGTGAGCAGATGTGGGTCCTGTCCCAGAGGAATGTGGCTGCGGATGGAGAGATCCTGGAGAATTGGAAACCACACTTGGCGTGGCCAGTGTGGTGCTATCAGGATCATAGTTCCCCTGTCCTGACGCAGCTTCACGAGAGTCTTCGACAGAAGAGGAAGTGGAGGGAATGCATAAAGCAGACCGGTTGTCCACTTGAGGGAGAATGCATCCCTCGGCCGAGAGTGCTGGCTCCGAATGAGAGAGCAGTAATTGTCCTCTTTGTGGTTCTGAGGGGACGCAAAGAGGTCTATGTGGGGATAACTCCATTTGTGAAACAGAGAGGTCGCTACCGAGGGGTCGAGTGACCACTCGTGTGGTTGGAAGACATGGCTTAGCTGGTCTGCCAATACATTGTCTACTCCCGGCAGGTAGGTGGCCCTGAGGTACATGGAGTGGGAGAGGGCTTCCGCTCAAATCTGCGCAGCTTCCTGACACAGAAGGAAGGAGCCTGTGCCTCCCTGCTTGTTTATGTACCACATGGCCACCTGGTTGTCTGTTTGAATTAAGATTGCGTGGTTTTATAGGCAATCTTGAAAGGTCCTGAGAGCATAGCGGATTGCTCGCAGCTCCAGGAAATTTATCTGGTGTTTGGCTTCCTCTAGTGACCAATATCCTTGAGTTTGTAGATTGTGTAAATGGGCTCCCCACCCGATGTTGGAAGCGTCAGTGGTGAGGATTACCTGGGGATCTGGTGGAAGAAAAGACAATCCCTGTAGGAGGTTGAATTGATTTGTCCACCAGGCAAGAGACAGACGGAGTGAGTCGGTGATTGCAACAATGGAGGACAGAGGCTGAAGAGCTTGAGTCCATTGTAGTCTTAGAGTCCATTGTGTGACTCTCATGGCCAGACGGGCCATGGGAGTTACTTGAACTGAGGAGGCCATGTGTCCAAGAAGAATGAGGAGTTGGCGAGCTGTGGCTGTTTGTTGAGACTGCAGCTGGCGAGCTAGGGACACCAGGGTTTTGGCCCATTGATGAGGGAGGAAGGCTTTTGTTTGTAAGGTGTCCAAGTCTGCCCCAATGAAGGATAAGGTCTGAGATGGGACTAAGTAGGATTTCTCGTAATTGACAAGAAACCCTAGAGAAAGCAAGGTTTAAATTGTTAGGGTCAGGGAGGACCGAGCCATTTGCTGGGTTGGGGCCCTGATTAACCAATCGTCCAGGTAGGGGTAGACGTGGACACCTTCCTTCCTGAGGAACGCTGCCACCACCACGAGGCATTTGGTAAAGACTCGTGGTGCGGATGCCAGGCCGAAAGGTAGTACTCGGTATTGGTAGTGGTTTCGGCCTACTAGGAAACGCAGGTATTTGCGATGAGATTGTGTGATCGCAATGTGGGTATATGCGTCTTTCAGGTCTAGAGAGCATAGCCAATCCCCTCTTTGCAGCAGAGGGAGCAGCGAGCCCAGGGTTACCATCTTGAATTTCTCCTTGTAAAGGTATTTGTTGAGAGCCCGTAGGTCTAGGATTGGACGAAGTCCCCCTGACTTTTTTGGGATCAGGAAGTACCTGGAGTAGAACCCTAGTCCTTGTTGTAAGGGAGGAACGGGTTCTATAGCGTTTGATTGTAGGAGAAGAGAAACTTCCTGCTCTAAAAAAGCAGAGTGATCGGTGAGTCTCCATGCCTGTAGGGGTGGGGAGTCGGATGGTAGGGTTAGGAAGTTGAGGTGGTAACCCTGTGCAATGATTGCTATCACCCATTGATCTGTGGTGATTTGATGCCACCTTTCTAGAAAGTGGCACAGCCTTCCCCCTACTGGTATAGCTGGAAGAGGGGTTTGGCAACTGCTCTCTAAGTGGAAGTCAAAAACCCGCCGCAGGGCCAGGTGGTGGAGCTGCTGCAGGCTTTTGTTTACGAGTCTGGCGAGGCTGAGTCTTATGGTAAGACCGTGCAGGCCTAGGCTTGGTTGATGGGGGATAATACTTTCGTGGCCGAAAGAAAGACTTCTTGGAGTCTTTCCTAAATGGCTGTTTAGAAGGCAAGTCAGGAGGAATGGATGAGAGCTGTTTAAGTGTCTCATGATGATCCTTTAATTCAGCAACAATTTGCTGAATTTGCTCGCCAAACAAATTATCCCCTAGGCAGGGTAAATCGGAGAGCCTGTCCTGAACTTCTGGACGAAGGTCAGATGATTTAAGCCAAGCCCAACGTCTGGCAGAGATGGCCGTGGCAGAAATTGTAGTGGAAGCATCAAAGATGTCATAAGCTGTTCTTACTTCATGCTTCCCAGCTTCAAATCCTTTATTTAGTAGGGATTGGAGTTGTGGCTGGAATTGTTCAGGCAAGGCATCTGAGTATTCCTGCATCTGTTTCAGGATGACCCTATTATATTGAGTCATATAGAGCTGATAAGAAGCTATTCTGGAAATCAGCATAGCTCCTTGATATACCTTCCTACCTATACTATCTAGGAATTTGTTTTCCTTAGTAGGAGGTATGGAAGAGTGTGGCTTTAGTCGTTTAGCTTTCTTTTGAGCTGATTCTACAACTACAGAATGATGGTCTAATTGAGGTTTTTGAAAACCAGGTGCTGATTGTACAAGATATGTAGAGTCAGCTTTTTTGTTGACCGGGGAAACAGACCCAGGAGATTCCCAATTCTTTTTAAGAAGGTCTAGAAAAACCTGATGAATGGGAATAGAAGTGATGACTTTAGGGGCATCCAGGAATTCGAGCAATTCCATCATCTGGTGCCTGTCATCTTGTTCAGATTGAAGTTGGAAGGGGACCAACTCTGACATTTCCTTCACAAAATTTATGAAAGAGAGGTCCTCAGGGGGAGAACGCTTTCTACTCTCCGCAGGAGAGGGTGGTGAAGGTAAATCATCGGTGTCAGTAGAGGTATCATCACCCCAAGTGTCATACGGATCTGGATGATGACCTGCAGGACCTCGAGGGGGCTGAATACCTGAAGGCCCCGGTTGAGGCTCCGAAAAAATGGGTGGAATCACCGGGGGCATCGAGAAAATCCTCGATGGAATCGGTGCCGATATTGGTGCCGGTGTCGGTCTCGATGGAATCGGTGTCGGCATCGGAAACTTCGGTGGAGCAGAGGTGCGTATCGCCCCCGAAGAAGAAATCGGTGGCGAGGGACGACCTGGCATCGATGGAACAATTCCCGAAGGGGGAATTCGATACGGTGTTTCTCCACCTGATGAGAAACCTGTCGGCGACAGCGGTCTTGCCGGTGTCAGCGGCACAGGTATCGCCGGTGGAAGGGCTGTCATGAGCGCTTCCATCCGGTTTAGCAGCGGTGCCAGTGCAGCTGCAATCGGCTCGGTGACCGGTTCCACTCTCGGTGCCGGTGTCTGTGCCGAAGGAGTCTGGAACCGTAGCATCGCCTTGTCGATGGCCTCCTGGACCAGCCGGTCCAGTTCTGCCCGGAGACCAGGGGTAACGAGACCCGGCTCGACGGGAGAGGGAGGCTGAGGCTGAGCCGGAGGGACCACCGTCACCGGTGGAGTCGCGGCTCCCAAACCCCGAGGGGGTGAGGGTTGCCTCGGTGTCTGCGAAACAGGAGTGGAAGGTGCCACTTCTGATCGAGACTTTTTAGGCGGAGGCTCAGTCGGTATGGAGGTCGATTCCTCGACAGGCCGAGACTTATGACGTCGATGGCGATGTTTCTCTTTCCGATCCCCTCGATCATCAGGGGAAGGAACAGGAGTCGGTGGCCGTGAGGTCATCGATGGCGGACAGTCACCGAAGGGCTGTCGATGATGATGAGACCTCGACGGTGCCGGTTCCGATGACGTCGATGCAATCGATGGCGTTGGGGTTACGAGCTTGAAAGAGAAGCCCCATCTTCTCCATTCTGGCTTTGCGACCTTTTGGTGCCATTAAGGCACATTTGGTGCAAGTCAGAACATCATGCTCACTCCCTAAACAGAGAACACAGACTCTATGAGGGTCTGTGATTGACATAGTTCGGGTACAGTCCGGACACAGACGAAACCCCGACGCCATGGCGCTAGGCCAAAAATTTAGCCACGGGACTGTCGACTGCCAACGGGCCTCAAGGGCCAAACTCGACGGTAGTCGACCAGACGACGGCAAAAACTTACCGAAGTTCCGCGGACCGAAAAATTTATCGAGGGAGACCCCTGAGGGGCAAATTTTTCTTCAAAATAAAGAATTCTAATTCCTGTCAGGAACGTGGTTAAGAGCTCTTCTACCGCGTGGCTACTGCTGCGCGGAAAAAAGAAGACTGAAAGGAGACCCCTGCTGGCTGCAGGGTTAGTGCCGTGCTGGGCATGCCCAGTAGGGGCCAGTCAAAGTTCCTGAAACTTTGACAGAGGTTTTCCGTGGTTGGGCTCCATCCTCGATGTCACCCCATTTGTGAGGACAACCATCCTGCTTGTCCTGTGAGAAAGTGTGTTTGCCTACTGGATTACCCAGTTTGTTTGGATCAAAAGAAACAAAGAGTTGAGTGGATTTCCTGTGGACTGCAGTGCGGTCTAAGTAATATGCTAGCGCACGTTTACAGTCCAAGGTATGTAAAGTCCGTTCACCTTGGTGAGAGTGAGGCCTTGGGAAGAATGTGGGCAAAACTATGGATTGGTTCAAGTGGAATTCCGTAACTACCTTGGGGAGGAATTTTGGATGTGTACGTAGAACCACCCTGTCATGTAGGAATTTTGTATAGGGTGAGTACATGACGAGTGCTTGTAACTCACTAACCCTTCTAGCCAGTGTAATGCTATGAGGAAGATAGTCTTCCATGTGAGAAATTTAACATCACAGGAATTCATGGGTTCAAAAGGAGAACGCATGAGCCTTGTTAACACCAGATTAAGGTCCCATTTTGTGACTGGTGGCCATATTGGTGGTTTAAGTTGAGTTAAACCTCTCATAAATCTACTGGCAAGAGGTTGTAAGGTTATGGGTGCATCTCCCATCTTGTTATGGTAAGCCGAGATTGCACTCAAGTATACTCTTACAGATGAGGTCTGGAGACCAGAGTCTGAAAGATGACATAAGTAGTCAAGTAGAGAAGGTGTGGGCTCAGTGTGTCAGTCAAACGTTTCTAGAAACTTTGACAGAAAGTTTCCCGTGATAGGGCTCCGTCAGTGACATCACCCATATGTGAGGACTACATCCTGCTGTCCTGGGATAATACCTATTACAAGATAAGCAATTTTGCTTTATTTTTCCCTGTGTGTATCACTTTGCACTTTTCCACATTAAATTTTATCTGCATTCAGTTGCCCAGACTTCTAGTCTCACAAGGTTCTTCTGCAGTTCCTCACAATCTGCTATTTTAACAAATTTGAATAATTTTGTGTTATCTGCAAATTTGATCATCTCACTTGTTATTCTTTTTCCAGATCATTATGGATATGTTAAACAGCACAGCTCCCAGTACTGATCTCTGTGGTACTCCACTAAGGTCCTTTCTCCATTTGGAAAACTGACCATTTAGTCCTTCCCTCTATTTCTGGCCTTTTAACCAGTTACCAACCCACAGTAGAACACTGCCTCCTATCCCATTTCTGTGAAATTTCCTAAAGAGTCTCTCATAGAGGATTTTGTCAGATGCCTTTTGAAAATCCAAATACACTACATCAACGGGCTCTCCTTTATCTACATGTTTGTTTATACCTTCCAAAACCTTCAAAAAGATTGGTAAGACAAGTCTTTCTATCCCTAGAACTGTTGACTCTTCACATTAAGCCGGGTATATCTATAAGGCCAGTGATTTTGTTTTTAACAATGGTTTCTACCATTTTGCCTGGCACTGACGTCAGGCTCACTGATCTATAGTTTCTCACATCACCCTAGAGCCCTTTTTAAAAATCAACGTCACATTGGCCTTCTACTAGGCTTCAGGATCATGGCTGATTACATAATAATACACATAATAAAAAAACAAAATACATAAAACAATCAAACATATTATACGTAATAAAAAAACAATGAAATAAATAAAACAAGGTGAAAAGCCACAGCAAAGGATATGTCTTCTAAAACTCATCCTATGATGGAAGACTTCAAAGATAATCCCAAAGGTGGTTTTCTGAAAAAGAAAGGGGCAATAATGATGAACTAGGCATTGGCAGTTAGGTCTTTTGGAATCTCAGTGGCTGAGAGTTGCTGAAGGTAGGGAGGGGCTGGGGGTGCCTAGTTTATTCACTTTTTCAGAGAGCCTTAGGTCTTTCTTTCTCTTGGGAAATTTTGTATGAGTATGGAATTGCATTATAGGATTTTAAATGTTGTCTATAGATTGCTCTGCTATCTTTATGCCAGATCTCTTCAAGTTTTTTGCTAGTTATTTTGAAGTCTCATAATTCATTAGTAAACCAGGAGTAGGGAGGGGGAGTAAATACTTATCTGGATTGTTTCTTCTTTTCGTGACAGAGCTATTTTGTATACTGCCTTTGAGATAGTCTGGTTCCAGTTGTCTATCATAAATTCAGCATCTGTGTGCTGGGCAAGATGATCTAGGTTACTTACAGCAGTGATACGTTTGGTAACTGTCAGATCTTTTGCTCTCTTTTTACTTCTGTGATGTCTTATGGATCTCTCTATGAATTGGGAGTGCATTTTTGAAGAAAGCTAAAAGGAAATAACCTGACTATGGTAATGGTGTGGTTGTAATTTGTTCAGTGGGTAGATGTATGGATAGAGAGATGCTGTAAAACACCAGATCTAGGGTGTGACCTTTGCTATGTGTGGGGTGATGCTATGTATGAAGCCCTGGGCCTCCATGAATGCTATGAATTCAAGTGGGCTACCTATAAAGTCAGTGTGGATATTGAAATCTCCCAGGATAAGCAAGTTTCTGGCTTTAAGGTTTATATTTGTGATTCCCTGTACGTACCCGGATCAGTCCAGACCGTGGGTTGAGCTTCCTGTCCAGCAGATGGAGACAGACTAAAACTGTAAGGCTATTCCATATCAGGACAGAGCCTACCCTGCAGGCCTTCTGTATTTGTCTGCCTCCAGCAGATGCCAGGCAGCTCACCCTGCAGTTCCCTGTTAGCTTGCCCTTACCCTTTGGGGTCCTTTTTCTACTTCTTTCTTAGGGGGCAAGCTCAAGCAAGTATTGTTTAGGTTATTAGAGTTAATTCTCTGTGTCAACCCCCCCCCCCCCCCCCCCCCAAAAAAACAAACCTGATGATTTGTGCTTTTATTTGTTCTGTGTCAGGGAGACAGTGCTGTTTCCCTCGCTCTTGGGGGGCCTAGGGGGGCTTGCCCCTTGATTTGATCAGCCTAGGCTCTCTCCCCGATGACCCTTTTTCTTGTGGGGCGATACTGGTGGTGCCAGTCCCTCCCCCTGTTCCTTCTGCCTTGCCCTGAGATGCCTTTTCCTCGGGTGCTCTGACAGGGATGCTTGATTCACCTGCTTGCTGAGAAAAAAAACAAATAATAATACAAAGGCAGAAGGTATTTATCCTTGGTGTCCTTTGAGGCACCAGAGAGGCTGAGGTAATTGTTTTCGCTTGTGTCTGACTTCAGCATTGGGAGAGTGCAGGGTTTGATCTCTTGCACTTCTCTCGGGGGGTCCCAGCTCAGCTGTGTTTTCTCTCGCGGCTGTTTTCCTGCCTCAATGTAGGCTCTCCCACGATGGTCTCTGTTCCGGCTGCCTGCCGGGTGGGGAGGGCCCCTCCTCGGCAGCGCTGACAAATTTAGCCCGGGGATGCGCTCCCCGACGCGTGGCCAGGCCGTTCCCGACCCGGCAAACCGCGGGAACGGCAGCCATTTTGGGTTTTTCTTCTAATGCCGATACAGGGCTTTAGAAGGCAGAAAAGCTGGATTCTCAAATTTTATCCCCTGATTTAAGACTGGTGCGCTCTCAGGGTGATGTCCCGGACCCCCCCCCCTCCTTCCTTGCCCCCTCCCCCTTCGGGAAAATCATCTCGGGCCCGTTTTTCATCGGAATTTGGGCTTCTCATGCACAAATCCTATTTGGCAAGCCTGCAGGAGGATGAGGAACCCCCCCGGAGCCCCCTCCCCCAAAGATCCCTCAGGTGCTCGCTCCACTCCCCCCACCCCCATGGTGCCAGATGCACAGGGCTCTGTCCGGGTGCGGGTGGTCCTCTCCCCCTGGAGCCACAGCAGCCTCCCGCGGACCCCCCCCCCCCCCCGGGATCCGGATGAGGCATTTTCTTCCCCAGCTCCTCCCCTTGAGGGAGATGATCCCCGGGTACTTCGGCTATTCCAGCGGGAAGAGCTGGAACCGTTCATCCCCTTTATATTGCAATAATTGAGGATCGATGCACCTCTGGAGGATACGGTGACAGCGGCAATGCTGGCGAACGCGGACCCAGTCCTGGCGGGATTCAGGGCACTTCCGCACACTTTTCCCTTTCATCCCATGCACAAATTACATCTGCTACGGGAATGGGAAGCTCCAGAGACAGGTCTCCAAGTCGGGAGGGCTATGGACAAGCTCTAGCCGCTCCCCAAAGATTGCCTGGACATGTTGAAGATTCTGCGGTTACGAAGCATACCACAATCCCAGTGGTGGGTGCCACTACTCTGAAAGATGTCCAAGATTGCAAGCTTGAATTTTTTCTTAAGCGGATTTTTGAGGTCCTAGCCTTAGGAGTCTGGGCGACTATCTGCAGCAGTCTCATGCAGCGGGCAAGTCTTAGGTGGGTACAGCAATTACTCAGCACTCAGGACCTCCCGTCTGCAGAGGCTGAGCAAGAGGAATGCTTAGAAGGCACCATTGCATACTGCACGGATGCCCTCTACGACTTGCTCAGAGTCCAGGCCAAGGCGATGGTTTCCGCAGTATCCGCCAGACGTCTCCTCTGGCTGCGAAACTGGGCTGCGGATTCTTCTTCCAAGGCTCAACTGGGCACACTCCCTTTCAAGGGCAAGTTGCTTTTTGGAGAGGACCTAGAACAGCTTATTAAGTCCTTGGGTGAAAACAAGGTTCATAAGCTGCTGGAGGACCACCCTAAACAGTCGAAGTCTTTTTTCCTGACATGTACCCGCTTCCGGGGCCAACACCGGTACAACAACAGGGTGCGAAGTTCTTTCCCTCGAAGAGCCACCTCCAGGTCGCAGTCCTGGTCTCATTCCTTTCGGGGCCGTTGTGCCTTCCGAGATGGTAATCAACAACACCAAGCCAACAAGTCCTCTGCCCAATGAGATCTGGCCAGTCCATTCCTCCATACAAAACTTAGGTGGGCGTCTCTCTCTTCTGCGAGGAATGGGCCAAAATCACGTCGGATCAGTGGGTCCTTGAGGTGATAGAGAAAGGCTATGCGTTAGAATTTGCCCGGGACCTACCGGATCTCTATCTCATTTCTCCTTGCGGCCAACTAAAGAGGCCTGCTATCTGTCAGACCCTTGCCAGACTTCAGGAACTCGGAGCGATAGTCCTCATTCCAGTGGAGGAACAAGGCGTTGGCCAATATTCCATTTACTTCGTCGTGCCCAAAACGGACGATTCCTCAAGAGGGTCAACCATGCCCTCAGGGTGTCCCATTTCCATATGGAGACCCTGAGGGTGGTGATAGCGGCAGTTCGTCCCGGCGAATACCTGGCCTCCCTCGACCTGACGGAGGCTTATCTCCACATACCGATCCGAAGCGAGCACCAGAAGTATCTCTGTTTCCACATCCTGGATCGTCACTTCCAGTTTCGTGCTCTGCCCTTCGGCCTCGCCACCGCTCCCCACACTTTTACCAAGGTCATGGTGGTAGGAATACTGGTCCACCCTTATCCGGACGATTGACTCGTGCGGGCCAAGTCACCAGCTCTCTGCCGATTAGCAGTTGACAGGGTCCTGGCTCTTCTCACATCCCTCGGCTGGATAATCACCTTATCCAAGAGCAATCTATATAGCCCTCCCAAGTCCTGGAATTTCTGGGAGCTCGCTTCGATACCCGGGTCGGAAAGGTCTTTCTCCCGGACGCTAAGGCGCTCAAGCTCTTCGATCAAGTGCACGGCTTTCTTTCGCTTCCACTTCCCACGGCGTGAGATTACCTCCAGGTTCTGGGAACCATGGCCTCCACCATCGACCTGGTTCCCTGGGCATTTGCACATATGTGACCATTACAGAAAGCGTTGTTATCCCGCTGGGATAACAACGACTCTCCCACTCTCCGACTCTACCATTGCCGACATGCAATGGTGGCTGTCGCCAGCGCATCTCTTCAAGGGGATGCCTTTATTGACACTGCAGTGGACCATAGTCACGACAGATGCCAATCTTTCCTGGTGGGGAGCGGACTGTCAATCCCAGACGACACAGGGATACTGGTCTCCAGTCCAGTCATGTTGGCACATCAACCATCTGGAGGCTCGGGCCGTGCTCCTGGCCCTCAAGGCTTTTCTTCCGCTCATCCGCTGCAAAGCGGTGTGCGTTCTCTCGGCCAATTCCACCATGGTGGTCTATATCAATCATCATGGAGGTAGCCGGAGTCGTAGCGGGCAAGGAGAATGTACAAACCAACTTTCTCAGCCAACAACGTCTCGATCCCAGTGAATTTTATGTATTTATTTATTTATTGTTTTTATACCGACATTCGATCTCAATTGAGATATCACACCGGTTTACATTCAGGTACTGTAGGTATTTCTCTATCCCTAGCGGGCTTACAATCTAAGTTTTTGTACCTGAGGCAATGTAGGGTAAAGTGACTTGCCCAAGGTCACAAGGAGCGACAGCGGGTCTTGAGCCTTGGTCTCCTTGTTCATAGTCCACTGCTCTAACCACTAGGCTATTCCTCCTCCCTTGAATGGGAGTTATCCGGTGGGGCGATGGATCTGTTCGCAGGTGGGGCCCTCCCCACCTGGATTTGATGGCAACCTTGAACAATGCCAAAGCTCCCAGGTTCTTCAGCCGCTGGAGGGAGCATTACTCGGAAGGAGTGGATGCTCTGGTCCTCCCTTGGCCTCATGACATTCTTCTCTATGTGTTTCGTCCTTGGCCCCTAGTGGGAAAAATCCTTCGACGAAAAGAGCTACACCGGGGTCCGTTCATTCTCGTGGCTCCCAAGTGGTGCTGCCACCCGTGGTTCACAGATCTGGTAACTCTGGCGACGGACGGTCCTCTTCACCTCGGTCATCTCCCATGCCTCCTTCGGCAGGATCCCGTATTTTTCAACCAGGTGGATCACTTCTGTCTCGCAGCATGGCTTTTGAACGGCGGCGTTTGAGGAAAAAGGGCTATAAGGAAGACATTATAACCACGCTGCTCCAGACTCGTAAGCAGTCTACGTCGCTGGCTTATGTTTGCGTGTGGAAAGTTTTTGAAAATGCCTGCGCGGCATCGGGAGTCTCGGCTCGTTCGCCTTCGGTTCCTATGCTTCTTTCTTTCCTTCAGAAGGGCCTCGCCAAGGGTCTTTCCTTCAGCTCTTTGCATGTTCAAGTCTCCACCCTCGGTTCCCTTTTAGGCACCCTCGAGGGTCATACGGTGGCCTCTCACCCGGATGTCGTCCGTTTCCTCAAGGGCACCAAGCATTTGAAACCGCCCATCCGGGCCATTTGTCCTTTGTGGAGTCTTAATTTAGTCCTTCGGGCTCTCTGCGAAGTTCCTTTCGAACCTCTCCATCGGGCTACTCTCAAGGACTTGATGCTCAAGACTGTCTTCCTGGTTTCCATCTGCTCCGTCAGGAGGGTGTCGGAGATCCAATCGTTGTCCTGTCAGGAACCTTATCGGCGATTCTCGGATTTGGGAGTTTCTCTCAGGACCATGCCTTCTTTCTTGCCGAAGGTTGCTTCTTTTTTTCATGTCAATCAGTTGGTGGAGCTCCCCGCGTCTCTCCTGATGATATAGCGGGACCTGATGGAGATGATCTTCGCCGTCTAAATATAAAACATATTCTCCTACGTTACACCTTCAGGTTACCAATGACTTCCGGGTTTCAGATCATCTCTTTGTTCTGTGGAGTGGTCCGAATAGGGGCAACCAAGCTTCTAAGACTACAATCCCTTGGTGGTTGAAGGAGGCGATTTCCTCGGCCTATATCTGCACAGGCCGCGGGGTACCAGAGGACTTAAAGGCTCATTCCTTATGTTCTCAGGCCGCTTCTTGGGCGGAGAGTCAATCAGTCTTTCCACAGGAGATATGTAGGGCCGCTACGTGGAAATCCCTGCTCGACATTACTGCCTTGACGTACAGGCACCAGTGTTTGGTTCCTTCGGTCGGCAGGTACTTCGAGCAGGACTGTCTCGGTCCCACCCTTTTTAGGGAAGCTTTGGTACATCCCACGGTCTGGACTGATCTGGGTAAGTACAGGGAAAGAAAAATTAGTTCTTACCTGTTAATTTTCGTTCCTGTAGTACCACAGATTAGTCCAGACGCCCTCCCGTGTTTCCTCGGTCTGTCCGCTCGAACTCCTTTTCTGTTTTCTCCTTCTTTTAGGAGTGTCTCTGCATGGCTCTCTTGGATTCTCCTTGAAGGCACCGGAAGCATCTTTTACGATGATCAGGGGTAGTCATGCAAGAGCGATAAGTTTACACAGTTCATTCAATTGTTGGTTTTCTTGTTCAACAATTTTAATAATTATCTTGTTACTTGCTTGACCTTATGCCTTTTGCTGCTTTGACAATGGTTATACTGAAGGGCTGCAGGGTAGGCTCTATCCTGATATAGGATACCCTTACAGTTTTAGTTTGTCTCCATCTGCTGGACAGGAGGCTCAACCCATGGTCTGGACTGATCCGTGGTACTACAGGAACGAAAATTAACAGGTAAGAACTAATTTTCCTTTAGTTGTGTTAGCTAGTGAAAGGAGAAAGCTATGTTTTGCGGTGCTCAGTAGATTAATAGAATGTCCAGGTTTGTTCCAAGTAGTTTGAGGAGTAGGCATTCTGAGCCTTGGGGCTGGATAATATGAATTTATTTGATATCAAAATGTTTCCAAACTACTCCTTCCACTTATTTAGTGTTCTGGGGCAATGTAAGTCTGCAACATTTAGCCATGTTCTGTGATACACACAATTTCCAGGTTTTAGTCAGCAGTGTGATCATGGCTATCTTGGAATTGGCAGAGCAGGTATTGAGAAGATTGACTTTGTGATCATGGAATCTAGAGCAGGGCTTCCCAAACCTGTCCTGGGGACTCCACAGCCAGTCCATAGTCAGTCGGGTTTTCAGGATATCCACGATGAATTTGCATGAGATACATTTGCATACCATGGAGACTCAGTATATGCAAATTTATCTCATGCATATTCATTGTGGATATCCTGGAAACCCAACTGGCTGTGGGGACCCCAGGACAAGTTTGGGAAGACCTGATCTAGAGGTTTCTTTGTGTTCTGGATTTTAGGTCAATGTGTTGCTGTGGCCAGGCATGGGCTTCCTTTTTGATTGCAGTGGCTCCTGTGGAGTATTGCCCTCTCCCAGTGTCCCCCCCTCAGTGCTTGAGGTTTTTTATAAGGTTCACATTATGGATGAAGGGTAAAGTATGCATGGGTTGGGAAGAAAGGGAGAACCTGAGGTAGAGTAGGGCTGATGTGTTCCGATTAGGTTAACTCCATTTAGAGATGTGAGATGTGGTAGGCTTGATGGAATGTGGGGGGAGGGGGAAGTGATCCAGGAAAGGTTTGTACCTAGCAGTCAAAAAGTTGTCTCTCCTATCATGGTGTAGTAGGATTAGATGAGGTCTCATCGCAGGAGTTTCCTTTAATGTTTTGGCATGCATCTCTTTGGAAGTCCAGGTGCACAAGGGTTCTGGAGATAGGTTGGGGGTATACAAAGGGGCATGCCCCATTGGTATGCTTCTTTAGACGTTTTCAATGGGACCAGATTTGATATTTGGCAGAATATGACTGAGTTGCTGTTGTTTCAACAAACGCAAACTGCTTCTGTTCCCTAAGAAAGTATTTGTCCTCAGCAGCATTTTGAATCTCTGGCTTTCTTTTAATTTGCAGTAATATTGCATTATCAATATTATAAAACAATCTGATGCAAAAAAAAAAATTCTGATTGAAAGACAATGGTGTATAGCAGGGTTGCCTGATGAAGCAAAATGAGCTGGAGTATAGATACCTGAGCAAAACAAAGCTTACACTCGTTATCGATAGGCATCAATAGTTTCTACCTGGCACAGAAATGCTCTTACTTTCGAACTACTTGCATTCTAAAACCCGTAAAAGTTGTGCCCTTTTTTATTAATCAGAAAAAGTAAAACCATGTCAGCTTCTTATGATGCTGGAACCCACTGCCAGAGTGTCTTTCTGGCACAGCAGATAAAGTCAATTCTTGATGTTCAAAAACTCATTTTCTCTTAACTCAAATGTCATTTTGAGGATAGAAAATGCATTTTCATTTTCTTTCAGTGCAAAGAAATGCTGAGCAACAGACAGAGCTCATTAAAGATCGAGAACAGTTAGAAAAAGCCATTGAAGAACACAAACGGTTGACAATGGAAACAACTGCTAGGTACGTTTGCATGGAATGAAGTGGGCTAAAGCAAAGACTAAAAAGCATATCCATTTCTCCTCGACTCCTACCAGAGCACACACCATAAATCCACTGCTCAGCATTCACAAACTAGGGAGAGCCACTGTTGCAGATGATTTGTGAGTAGTTCATGACTGAGGCCAGAGGGTTTGGTAGGGCTGCCAGTTCATGTACTAAATCATCATTCTAAAAAGTAATCACCCAGTATCCTGAGGTGAAAACACACATTTTGTTTACTTTTCCTCTAGGATGCATACTTCAAAGGTTTAGCAATTGCAAAGGAAAAGGAAAAATTCAGAGGTTTGGGAAAAATGTTGCAGGGCGATGGGGGAATTTATCAAAATTTTGCTACAATGCAAACATGACTGCAGTTTGGACTGTTGATTTTCCAGCTGAAAATACTGGGAAGTTTTAATTACTAAATTTAGGACAATTTCTGGCCTGGAGCATGGCTTTGAATAAATTCCCCACTACATCTTCCCTTCACCACGTGCTTATGAAGGATCATATTTGAAGACAGGATAATTGGCCCAACCAAATCACTTGATTTGAATATCCTGACACTTTGTTAATGAAATGCTCATTGTTAGCAACAGGGGAGAGCATTTTTTCTCTTTCATTCTTTCGTTTTCATTCAAAAAGAAAATGTCCTTATTCTTGGATCAGGTATTTCAAGCAACAAAAGACAAAAAGGTATATAGCCTAATCTCCCTGAAGGACATAAATAATAAAGAATATAAATAAAACTGCTACTTATGGATCATACAACTATAATTGAACAAACAACTGCTGTAAACAGGAATACACATCATAATGCCTTTTAGCACAATTAGTCTAGAACTGGACAGGTCATCATCGTATAATTGGCAGGACAGGATGGACCATGAGTCCCTTTGCCTTCTGTCCCCATATTGTGGTTATAAGCCCAGACTGTTTTGACTGTAAGATCAATTATAAGTGGCTTATTTATCCTTTCAGGCAACTGAAAATTGCAAAGGACTACCAGGGGGATCTTCGCTCTCAAATGGCATTTAAGCAGAAACTGCAAGATGCTGAGAAAGAAGATGAATGGCGAGAGTATGAAGAAGGGTTACTGAGTGAAAAAGCATACCAGGCAAAACTCAAGGAAATTCTCTCAAGACCATATGCAAAGGAGAACGCTCACCCCTTGAGACAAACCTGCCTTTCTATTCTCAAGGACGGGCTTCCAGCCAAGTAGGATTTATCCGTACCTCAATAGAACAAGTTCTAGCCTCCTTTCAGGCTCTATTTAAATGCATTGAATCTAGGTTATAACAAATTGAAGTCATGTCCTTCTTTGCAAATCTTAGGAAATTTTTGTTATAGCAATTTGTTCCTATTATAACAAACAAATGTTTTCACACCTAGGATATTTTTTTTTTAAAGAGGGAACATTTATTTAACTAGCTTTTTCTTATCATATCAATAGATATACCTTTAGTTCTCTTCATATTGATTGTAGGGTGTTTAAAAAGTCATTGCACTGTATTTCAGATGAACTGTACTGCATTTTATTCCAAATCATATGTATCAATTCCTTCTCTGTTACATTACAAATGAGCAACATCGCTTCCATAAAATCCTGTGAATGACCTAAACATATCTGTGAACATTCATTACTGTAATTTAAATATTTCACCATTTGAAGTTTAATATTCAGATGTTCTTTCAGTATAACACCTGGTTTCTGCTTTAATCTGCAATTTATTTATTTATTTATTTATTAGTCGCCTGGTGATGAACTCTAGGCGACTTACAAGAATATGTACATAATCTAAACATTTCCTAACATGTGGATAGATGGATTCAGGACCAGTGGGTTATGCACCTCTGCCAGCAGAGCAAACTGATGCCACAATATATATACTCCTGCAGTGACATCAGCCTGCCAGTATTCTCCGTCTCCAGCAGATGGTGGACATGCATTTCCCTACTGGAGATTGCTTCAGATTTTAGAAGGAGAATTTTATAAAGAAAAGAAAAAGCCTCACTCTCCTGCGGTGATTCCAAATGGTCCTTTCCCCAGTTGAGAATTCCTGATGGGATTTCTGTGGGCCCTCAGATGTGTGCCTTGGTCTGGTAGCTGGTTTTTCAGCCAGCGTGGACTTAGCTGATTGTACAGCTTAAAGGTAGAGGATGCAGGAAGCTGAGCATGTCAGTGATGGCAGACGCCCTCTCCCCCCACAGTCGGAGACCATCTCTGTACTCAGCCGGGAAGAGCTGAGCTTTAGGTAAGTTAAAAAAAAAAAAGAAAGACAGAGACAGAATAGAGGGGTTGTGTAGGACTTCCTTCGGTCTCCATGCTGAGCGCGCTGTTTCGACATTTGCTCCCACTCTTGAGGGGGTTAAGGGAACTGGGCAGCCTGGCGGGATGAGCAACCCGAGTGGGCTAGGCTCCACTGTTAAGCTTTTTTCTGTGCGCCGTGAGGTAGGCCGCGGCAGCGTTTTCACACGCTTTTCTGCTCGTTCGGCTGCCCTTTACAGGACTGTCTGTGTGCGCACATTCTAACACGTGTTGATTGTGCGCCCAGGTTTGGCACGGTGACAGTGCGCTTAGTTTTGCGGCACATAAATTTTGTGCACTCACATTTTTTCAGCATGAATTACCTGGATGCACATCTTCAGTCGCCTGTTGTGAGTACTGACGAACTAGCGTCCACAGAGCGTCCTTTACTCGCTCTGCTGGTTTGCCCAAATCTGTGGAGCGTACTTAGCTCGCTCTGCTGTCTTGCCCGGTTTGCCCGAATCTGTGGAGCGTACTTAGCTCGCTCTGCTGTCTTGCCCGGTTTGCCCGAATCTGTGGAGCGTACTTAGCTCGCTCTGCTGTCTTGCCCGATTTGCCCGAATTTGTGGAGCGTACTTAGCTCGCTCTGCTGTCTTGCCCGGTTTGCCCGAATCTGTGGAGCGTACTTAGCTCGCTGAGGACGCTCTATGGACACTAGCAATTTTGCTATGATAATGAGATAAGTACAAACATTCATTCTGATGAAGAATATTGATATAATTGGAGATTTTTTGAGAAAAAACATTTGAAAAAAATTGTGTGAAACTTTTGTTTGAGGAAATCCTGCTTTAAACAAATAGCAGCACGAAAGCGGCAGTGTTAACCACAGTTCATAAAAGGTTACCTTGTGATTGTATTATGAATGGGCAGCCAGAGAGATATCTGGGCACAAAAGTTATAAACGCTAAATCAGCGGAAGTGTACATTAGCCCATCTATGAGGGTAAACCAATGAACTGTGTGATACATGTGACTTTTTTTGTTTTGGGATTGTATTCATATCAAGTCACATTTTTTCCAGTTTTTCAGATAAAGATCAAAGCATAAGAGGCATTACTTCCTTGAGCCAATCTGCTTGTGATTTAACTACTCTGAATAAATTTGTATCATCTGCAAATTTGATTACCTCACTCGTCGTATTCCTTTCCAGATCATTTATATATATATTGAAAAGCACCGGTCCAAGTACAGATCCTTGAGACACTCCACTGCCCACCCCCCTCCACTGAGAAAATTGTCCATTTAATCCTACTCTCTGTTTCCTGTCTTTTAACCAGTTTGTAATCCACAAAAGGACATCGCCACCTATCCCATGACTTTTTACTTTTCTTAGAAGCCTCTCATGAGGAACTTTTGTCAAATTCCTTCTGAAAATCCAAATACACTACATCTACTGGTTCATCTTTATCTTATTTATTTATTTATTTAAAAACTTTTTTTTTATACCGGCATTCGTAGGACACATCATGTCGGTTTACAAAAAACTGAGAAGGAAAGGAAATTACAATGAACAGGGGAGGGGGTAACTGGAAGATATACATAAGTACAGGAGAGGAGAGTCAACAGGCAGCGTTACAACTATTTGCATTGGATTAGGATTATATATGCAAATGAACTAATATACAATAAGTGGCATGTGCACTTGATACACTTAGTATATGAGGATATTTACATTAATACAGGTGTCTATATGTTTATTAAACCCTTCAAAAAAGTGAAGCAGATTTCTAAGGCAAGACTTGCCTTGGGTAAAGTCAGCTGACTTTGCTCCATTAAGCCATGTCTTTCTATATGTTCTGTGATTTTGATCTTTAGAACACTTTACACTATTTTTCCTGGCACTGAAATCAGGCTAACTGGTCTGTAGTTTCCTGTATCACCCCTGGAGCCCTTTTTAAATATTGGGGTTACATTAGTCACCCTGCAGTCTTCAGGTATAATGCATAATTGTAATGATAGGTTATACATTTTTACTAATAGACCTGAAATTTCATTTTTTAGTTCCTTCAGAACCCTGGGGTGTATACCATCCGATCCAGGTGATTTACTACTCTTCAGTTTGTCATTCAGAACTACTACATCTTCTAGGTTCACCGTGATTTGGTTTGGTCCATCTGAATCATTACCCATGAAAACCTTCTCCGGAATGGGTATCTCCCCAACATCCTCTTCAGTAAACACCGAAGCAAAGAAATCGATTAATCTTTCCGCAATGGCCTTATCTTCTCTAAGTGCCCCTTTAAACCCCGCGATCATCTAACGATTCAACTAACTCCCTCGCAGGCTTTCTGCTTTGGATATATTTTAAAGTTTTTACTGTGAGTTTTTGCCTCTAAGGCCAACTTCTTATCAATGTCTTACATTTAACTTTCCAACCGCTTATACTTTATCCTATTTTCTTCCTTTGGATCCTTCTTCCAATTTTTGAATGAAGATATTTTGGGTAAAATATCTTCTTTCCTTCCACCTTTCTTAATGTGTGGAATACATCTGGACTGTGCTTCTAGGATGCTATTTTTTAACAATGTCCACGCCTCTTGCACACGTTTTACCTTTGTAGCTTCTCTTTTCAGTTTTTTCAGTTTTTTTCTAACTATTTTTCTCATTTTATCAAAGTTTCCCTTTTGAAAGTTTAGCATTAGAACCATGGATTTACTTACTGTCCCCCTTCCAGTCATTAATTCAAATTTGATCATACTATGATCACTATTGCCAAGCAGCCCCACCACCATTATCTCTCTCACCAAATCCTGTGCTCCACTGAGAATTACGGTAGATCTAAAACACACAAGCGATTTCTACCCTTAAAGATTTGATTGTGCATTTAGTTTCATGCAGGATATTTATCCTGTTGTACTATATGCCATCCCAGACATAAAGCGCCACCCCGCCTCCCAGATGCTCCTCTCTGTCATTGTGATATAATTTGTACCCTGGTATAGCACTGTCCCATTGGTTATCCTCCTTCCACCATGTCTCTGAGATGCCAATTAAGACTTTGACATCATTCACTACTATACATTCTAATTCTCCCATCTTACTTCTTAGACTTCTGGCATTTGCATACAAACAATTCAAAGTGTGTTTTTAATTTGTATCTTCATTTTGCTTTTTAATTGATAGGGATACATTAGAATCTTTTAGCTCAGGTGAGTTTTTAGTTACAGGCACTTGGACTACTTTTCTTATTATTGGAACCTCACTGTTGGGATGCCCTAGTTCTAATGCGTCATTAATATCCTTTGAAGATACCTCCCTCTGAACCATGCGCTGCTGAGCAACTGTCGGCTTTACCTTTTGTTCTAGTTTAAAAGCTGCTCTATTTCCTTTTTAAAGGTTAGCACCAGTTAAAAAACTGAATCCCAAGTAGAATACACTGTGACAGGAACACTAGAGTCGTTTAGACCAATCTATTGGTCAGTTGAGAAAGGTCCTTCAATCATTTAAAATCAGGCAGAATAACTTTCCATTTGGCTTTTAAGAGTTTCACACAATCCTTTATTATCCCCAGACTCTTTTTCCACTTGTTTCAGATGGTAATCCACAGTATTAATAGAAGACACAAGTGATGGAAATTGAGCAGAAATATTTTGGTTTAAATTTGAATTGCTTCCCATATAGTTTCTAGGGTAAACTGCTTAGGTTTTATCAACTCCAAAGATTTCATCTGTAAGGGCTCAGCCAAGACATCTTCAAGCTGCCGTGGAGCAGCACTTCCAGCAACCTCCCCTGAAATGCCGAAAGCCTCCATCCGCTGTGAGGCAGATCCAGCAGGCTCCTCAGGCTCCGAGCAAGGTTTGTGAACAGCAGCCACTTCTGCTTATTCAATACCTCCATCAGGGTTCCTGAAGCCTTGCCTCAGCAGGATTAACAGGGGGCGTCCCCTGGTCTAGAGACAGAGATGTAATCAGCTCAGGGAGGGGATCGAGTTCAGCTTCCTCCCAATCCACATCCAGTGAGCTCTCACCCAGAGCTCCAGCTCCCTGATGCACATGAGCATCCATAGGCCTGAACGGAAGACAGGCAAAATGGAGTGCACGTATGCCGAGCTAGTGCACCATCTTGGATCGTCCCAGAAGTTTCACAGAAATATATTTTTTAAAACATTAAAAGAACCATTCATTTATTAATATGCTAACCAGGCAAAGATGGAAATTCAAGCTGAGGTTGGGCAGGTGGCGAACAGGTGAGAACAAGGAACAAGCAAGAGTTAAGCACGAGAAATAAGACCAGAGGGGCAAGGAGAAAGTAAGGGACAGGGAGGACAAGACAGGGAGGACCTTACCTGATCCAGGTAAGGCGGAGAGAAGAACTGGGCCAGGTAGCAGAGGTGAAGGTCAAGGCAAGGAAGGAAGGCATGACTGGGTCCAGAGGCAAGACTGAAGAAGAAGAGAGACAAGGCAAGGTCAGGGCAGAAGAAAGGCAAGAACAGGAGCTGGAGCAGAGGCGAGATTGGGAGCAAGAAGGAGGCAGGATCAGGAACAACTCACACTTCAGATTGGGCAGAAGGACCTGTTGCTATGGCAAGGGCATCCAGGAGAGAGAAGCCCCTTGATAAAATATTTTATATGCCAAAGAATGTTTCACTAAATGGGGATGAGCTGGTGAGAGCCCCTTGATGAAAAATCGGTAGTGCATTACTGTTGATAAGATGAAAGTGTCATCTGTTTTAGTCTTTATGTGTTCCATGTACTCTGCTACCCTTCTTTTTTTTCTCTGGGATCCAGCTAAAAAAAATTTCTTAATTGTTTCCCCATTAACAAATATAAATGAAACCCTTCTTTAAATAGCAAGGTTTGAACATCTGTAGGTTTATACCAATTTTAAAATCAATAGAAATTCAGATGTGTACCATGGGCCTCTGGTGCAAGGAGGCCAATGCATCTCGTCTTCCTCTCCCCTCCTCTGTCATTTTCATAGCAATGATTAAAGTCACAAAAAACATACTAATACAAATCCCAGAAAAAATGAACTGACAAAATTACTTTTGTGAACCACCTAAGGGAGAAAGCGCTCTCTGTAGTCAAAGTGTGATGGGGCTGTTGATTTAAAAAGCATGCCCTATGCTACTATGGCAAAAGCTGACTTTTCCCTGAATCTTACTTGGCCACTGGTGCCCCCGGGCGGGAATTAAAAAAAAAAAAAGATTGGAGAAAAAAGAATCAGGAGGGATCCCCTTGAAATAAAGAACAACGGAAACCCAAGTTCAGCTTTTCTGAGGATACACACAGGGACCACCATTAGTCTGGTCCCTACTAGGCAGAACTAGACATATCACAATAACTCCTTCTCCCCCTCCCCAACAGTATGCCACTGTGCAAATTGTCAGCTTCTAACACTTAGCTTTTGGCTTTCTAAAAGGGAAAACACTCCACTTTACTCTTCAAAAAGTTACTTGCTGTACATACATACTTCTGAAATGCTGCAGAGGATACTGAGAATCCAGCTCTCTCACAGGACAAGCAGGATGGGTCACAAATGGGTGACGTCAGTGGATGGAGCCCTGTCACAGAAATCTTTTCTGTCAAAGTTTCTAGAAAGCTTTGACACTGATGCACTGAGCATGCTCAGCATGCCATTATCCCTGTGACCACAGGTGTCTCCCTTCAGTCTTCTTTTTTTCTGCGCTGCAGTTAGTATCGCAGTCAGGAGCTCTGTGAGAAATTCTCACAACTTTTCCTGAAGGAAACACTTGAAGCTTTACTTCACAAATAATTTTTCCCTACACGGGTCTCCCTTCATGTATATTTAATCGATGCTTGGTGAGTACTATGCCCTGTTTTTCGGTCGGTTCCTATCACCTCACTAACGGTTTCCTCGGCCTACCAACCGAATTGCGGCCTTCCCTCTCCCTATATTTTTCATCCTTAATTAGCCCACAAAGCCTGCGAGTGTCCTCCTGCAATCCTCCACCTAGTTATTAGGGCTAGTGGGATAGGGACATCCATGATTACCGTTGCCACCAGGGCTGCTGTTGAATCCATGCCTCCATCGATTCCCTCAGTACCTTCGTGCGGTCGATGCCTCCATCGATACCGTCGGTACCTCCATCCATGCCATCAATCCCCACATCGATTCTGTCAGTGCCATCGATGTTTACTTCCATGGCACTGAACTCTCCATGAATTCCATCGATGCCCACATCGATGCCATCAACGCCCATATCGTTGCCCACTTCGGTGCCATCGAGGCCTGGGTCGATTCCATCAATGCCTTTGACTCTCGGGTCAATTCCATCGATACCCGGGTCAATTCCATCGATACCCGGGTCAATTCCATCGATACCCGGGTCGATGCCATCGGTGCCATCGATGATCAGGTCGATTCCATCTATGCCCAGGTCGATGCCATCAATGTCCATGTCTATTCCATGTCAATGCCATTGATACCCATGTTGATGCCACCGATGATAGTGTCGATTTCATCCATGCCATCGACGCCCGTGTCCATTCCATCGATGCCATAGACACCCACGTCATTTTCATCAGTGCCTTCGTCAATTCCACCAATGCTATTGATGCCCTCGTCGATTTTATCGATGCCGCCATCGATTCCGTCAATGCCGGTATCGATTTTGCCGATGCCATCATAGTTTTCATCAGTGCCTTCGTCAATTCCACCGATGCTGTTGATGCCCTCGTCGATTCTTCAATGCCACATCAATTCCATCGATACCTACGCTGATGCCGTCGGTACTTCCATCAATGTTATCGGTGCTCTGCCCGGGCCATTGATGCTTCCATCGATGCTTTCAACGATACCCTCAAGGCCGCCTTCAATATCGTCAATACTGTCATAGCACCTAAATGTAATGCCCTCAACTAAACACAATGCTCCATACTTCAGTTTCTTAACCAAAGCCCCGTATCATCCTAGGGCACTACATAGTTGCAGGAGCAGTGCAGGCATGCTGACAGTCCATTACCACTCGCCATCCAAGACAGCGAGGGCATCCATCTCAGCACTGGGGAAAGACTGGGCTGAGCACCGTGGCAATCATCGTCATCAGCACGGTGACCATCCGCCACCGACGCAATCCAGGACATCGTGCTATCTTACTCAGTGCTGGAGAATGACCGGGCCATGCACCGAGGGAAACATCACTACTATCACCGCCACTGTTCCACACAGTGGTGGCAATCCTCAGTGCTGGAGAATGACCGGGCCGAGCTCCGAGGGATACCTATTCCGCACCGGTGTCAATGTACATTGAGCCAGTTGCGAAGCGGCCCGGGTTTATGAGTCATGTACTCCTCTGCACCCGAGGTGCCGAGGCGTTCCCACCAACACCGGTGCAGGGTTCTGAGTCACCACAAAATAATGTGGAAGCGCCAAACACGCCTAGCCTGTCTCCTCTGTAGCTGCGCTACCATACCAGATTACAGAGTTGACTTGGACATTTACATCACTCAGGCTGTCCTCGATGCCTCCCGAAATCCATGGAGCCATTGATATTCACCGACTCGTCCTTCTGTGATCCACCACGAAGGACGGTAAGTACTCTAATCCCGCTTCAGCAACAATCCCATCAAGATCTGGTCGCTAAATTGGGCCACATAGTTTCGAAAGATTCTAGGTTGTGTTATCTTCCAAGAACCGTATTAGAGTCACATATCGCTATTGCCAGCTATGTTTGACACAACACCAAGAGAACCTCTCAACCAATAATTTGGGATTGCATCGAGACATCCTCCAGTTGTCAGCAACGGGACTCCGTACTCAATAATATTTTGGCTTCTGATTCCTAATTAAGGCCCGAAGTCCCAGATGCATTAGCTGATATGCTAGACACAAGATCCAGCAAACACTGCCTCAACTGCAACTCACCTCGAGACCTGGCGACAGCTCTCGACGTTTTCTTGCACAGCAGAGATGCGGGTAAGACTTTTACCGCTCACGCTCCTGTGGGAGATTAGCTGATATCCAGATTACATCAGTTCCACCAGTTGGACACCTTAACTTGACGGATATCAGAACGGCCACTTAGTACCAGGGTTCAGGGTACAGTCCCCCGGACGCTACAAAGCGCAGGGGGTTGGGGGGGGGGGGGGGAGTTTTTAATCTCATTTTTTCTTTCAACAGAAAGCAGATGCTTTCCGCCCATCTTGGACCTCAGAAAATGTCAATTTTCTTCAGAAGGGACAGGTAAAATGGTGTCTCTCGTCACCATGCTTCCCTTACCGCAGTAAGTGGGTTGCCTCTCTCCTCTAGTCTTTATATGTGCTTCATAGTGAGTCAACAATATTACAATCCCAAGTTCTGCTGGTTGCACTAGTTTCGACAACTTGGGTATTTCACCAAAATCAATAGCAGTGACTGCTGTTTCTCTATGGAGTAAAACATCATTCATGCTTTTCCTTGCATGGACATCTGCCTAACAGCAGTCAATCCAAGCAAGGAGCTCTATCTTCTCCACGACTCACTATAAATCTACTACCTGGGATTACTGTTTAACTACCATAAATCCCATATGGAACAGTTCTGGACACTACAGTCACAACGAACTTCCTGTCCAACAACCGCGCAGACATTCTGACAAATTCCTACCCATCTCTGCGCGCATGCAACATAACCTTACCCATCAATTCTTTCATTCATAGGCCACGGGGTTTTTTTCACTATCCACTTTACTCATATGCCCAGATTGACTATGACTAAGATTCAGTGGAATTTTCAATTATCAGTGGATCTAAGCTTTTCAACCGCTTTCATCCCTGATCCATATTACCAATCTAGAACCAAATCCTCAGCTGTTCCTGCTCACGGTCGCATCTACTTGGGGTTGAAGAGTTTGAATCCACATCTTCCCAACCCAATATGTGTCTATTTCGCTCCATAGAGAGTTTCACATAAACCTCCTGGAGCTTCGAGCCATGAGTTATGCCTTTTATGCCTTAAAATACTGCCTCTGCACCAAATCTTTGTGCATACAGACAGACAGCATAGTGGCAATGTGTATTCCAACACACAAGCATGCATAACCTCTTAGCTGCTCTGCTAGGAAGCTGCGCAGCTCTACCCATTTGCCCTTGCATACTCCATGCATCCGTGGGCCACTTATCTAACAGACTTACTGAACGCACTAGCAGACCTTCTCCACAGATGTTTCCATCCTCTTGAATGGTCTCTTACTACATGTGTAGTGATCAAAATCTTCTAGCGCTGAGGTCAACCGACCTTGCCCTCTGCGTCCGAATCGAACCATACAGTGGACAGATTCTACTCCCTACACATGTCTTGGAATGCGTTCCCATGGACGCCTTTGCTCGTTCTGCAACAAAGGCCTCTTATATGTGTCTCTTTCGAGGCCTCTCATAGCAAGGACTCTCATTATGCTGCACCAGGACGGGGTTCACTGTTTCTCAGACCCACGTCCTGACCGCAACAAGTATGCTTTCCCATACTTCTCAATCTATCCCACCAGTAACCAATTCGCCTTCTCACAGGTCAGTCTCATATGACGGACTCACTGATGTTCTCAGGTGCTGGTAGCATCTCAACTGCCTTCCACACATAAATCTTACCATTTGAAATGGCATCATATACCACATGGCGCATACAAAAAAGTATTACCCCCACTTATTTTCTACACTACTCTTTTCTCTTACTCCCTCAGATTCTGCTCCCCAGACATCCTCCACATGGGTACACCTCTGTTCCAATTTGGTGTAACACTTGGGACTGGGGATACCCGATTAACGGTTCAACCCCTTCTGAGTCAGCTTACCATGGGTCATCCACTAGGGATGTGAATCGTTTTTTGACGATTTAAAAAAATCGTCTGATATATTTTAAATCGTCAAAAATCGTTAGAGGCACGATACAATAGGAATTCCCCCGAATTATCGTCAAAAATCGTAAATCGGGGGAGGGGAAGGGGGGAGGGTGGGAAAACCGGCACACTAAAACAACCCTAAAACCCACCCCGACCCTTTAAAATAAATCCCCCACCCTCCCGAACCCCCCCAAAATGTTTTAAATTACCTGGGGTCCAGTGGGGGGGGGGGGGGTGTCCCGGTGTGATCTTCCACTCTCGGGCCACGGCTGCGTTACGAGCGCAGGAGATCGCTCCCGGACCCCCGCTGGACCCCCAGGGACTTTTGGCCAGCTTGGGGGGCCATACAGCCGGCGCCATTTTGCAATACGGCCCGAGTGCAGGAGGTCGTTCCCTGACCCCTGCTGGACTTTTGGCAAGTCTTATGGGGGTCAGGAGGCCCCCCCCCCCCCAAGCTGGCCAAAGGTCCCTGGGGGTCCAGCGGGGGTCCTGGAGCGATCTCCTGCGCTCGTGACGTCGGGGGACAGGAACCAAAATGGCGCCGGCGCTACTTCTATTAACGCAGCCGTGGCCCGAGAGTGGAAGATCACACCGGGACCCCCCACTGGACCCCTGGTAATTTAAAACATTTTGGGGGGGTTCAGGAGGGTGGGTTTTAGGGTTGTTTTAGTGTGCCGGTTTTCCCGCCCTCCCCCGATTTAAACGATTTTTTTAAAAAACAAAACCGCGACGATCAGATTCCCTCCCCTCCCAGCCAAAATCGATCGTTAAGACGATCGATCACACGATTCACATCTCTATCATCCACTGATTAAGCCGCCTCTATTTTCACTGGTTACGGAATGGGGCCTACATTTAGTGCTTACAAGACTCATACTTTCCCTGTTCGGGCCTTTACATTCCTATCACTTAACAGTCTGGCAAGGGAACTTCTTTCCCTCGTGGTCATCACTTCTGCCAACAAAGTCAGTGAGTTATACACCTTGTTACAAACTCGCCCCACCCTGCGTTCCTCCATGACCGAGTGGTCCTACGTACTCAACCTCATATCCTTCTTTAGGTAGACGCAGCATCTCACCTTACTCAGAATATACTCTGCCCACCTTTTCCTAACACCTCTCTCTCACCAGGGCGAGAGGGTTTTTCCACTCCTTGGACTGTAAGAGTGCACTTGCATTCTATCTAGACCGCACTACACTCCATAGGAATTACACCTAACTCTTTCCTTCTTTGGCAAAAAACAAGCTGCGAATTCCAGTAGGCAAACAGACCTTTTCCTCCTGGATGGCAGACTGTATCTCCTTTTGCTACCAGCAAGCAGGCATTCCGCTACAAGACCGTATGAAAGCACACTCTGTTAGGGCCGTGGCAACCTCAGTGGCTCACCTTCGGTCAGTGCCACTTGTTGATATTTGTAAGGCCACGATCTGGAGCTCTCTCCATACATTCACAGCTCATTCTTGCTTAGATAAGGCTGGCCAGCAAGCTCTCATTTTTTACCAGTCTGTTTTACGCAACTTGTTTCCAGTTTACCTACACAACATCCTTCCACCAACCCGTTCAGAGTTTCAGGATGCCCTCCCTTACCAAATTCCACACCTGTTGTTGTGCTTGTTGCACATTTTTGGGTGCATTTGGTACAGTGCTCAGGCATCCTCAGCTCAGTACTCACCCATATGTGAGGATACCATCCTGCTTGTCCTGTGAGAAAGAGTTGCTTACCTTAATAGGTGTTATCACAGGACAGCAGGATGTTAGTCCTCACGAAAACCACCCGCCACCCCGCGGAGTTGGGTCTACAAATGTTTTATTATTTTATTTTTCACTTGCACTTTTTGCTATACACGAGACTGAAGGGAGACATCTGTGGCTCACAGGGATAATTGCAGGCTGAGCATGCTCAGTGCATTCAGTGTGCCAGTGTCAGTCAAAGCTTTCTAGAAACTTTGACAAAAGATTTCCGTGACAGGGATCCGTCCACTGATGTCACCCATATGTGAGGACCAACATCCTGCTGTCCTGTGAGAACACCTGTTACAGGTAAGCAACTCTGCTTTATTCCTGGTTCCAAGGGCACCAAGAGATTTATCCTAGAACAATTTGCAGGTTCTTCTTTCAGCAGTGAAACTGAACACACACAGCTTTCTCTCTCCCTGAGAAATAAAGAAAATAATCAAAATTGAGTAAGAATGGAGAGCTGCAGGTAGGTACAGTTTTGTCAGACTATAAACACTGTGCCTGGCATTGGAGGTGCCATTCAACATCAGTCATTGAAATGGGACTTTTAAAGGCTTCAGAATAAGGACCTGCACACAATCTGTTCAGTCACTTTGGTTATAAAGGTTAAAAAGATGTTGTTAGATTTATGTTTTATAGTTCTAAAGTAACAATAACCACAGAGGTTACTTGGAAAATACTACAGTATTTTTTATACTGGAAAAAAAAAAAAAAGAAACAAAAACAGAAGATGATGCATTTGAAAATGCTTTTAAAATAATCTCTGCTATAACCATTTGTACCACGGCTCTTTCAGTATCATCCTCCCCCAATCGGACTCCCACACATTACACTAACGATGCTCTTAAATCATTTCTTCCAGTCTTGTTTGTGATTTGGTACCTGAGTGATAAAAGAGTACTTTCTCTGTAGGCAGAGCAATGATGCAGAGTCTTTCAGCATTATCCAGAGATTGCACTGTGTTCCCAGCCCACATGCCACCTCAAGTTGCCCCCTCTGGCACTGACAATGAACTAACAGTGTAACATATGAAAGGAAAGCCTGATGTCCTCCCCATCTCTATGGTATTAAAGCTTCTTATGTTGAAGGATATCTGGAGGTTTAAAGTTGAATGCGTTCTGTCCTGAGCAGTTTGACTAAAGCAGTGGTTCTCAATCTGCTCACTACAGGATCAATTTTAAAAGTGTTGCTTGTGCTAAAAGGACCATATACGCTTGTATCTGGCTGCGCGTGAGCAATGCGTATTTTAAAAGCCAGAAATATCGGGCCTGATTTTAAAAAACATTTACTCGAGCAAGTGGGCTTTTAAAAATTGCTACAATATAGGCCATTGAATTGTCCATAGGATTTACTTGTATAAGTGCACTTTACTGAGTAAATGACTTCTGAAAATTGCTACAATAGCAGTTATATTTACACACGTAACTCCTTTTGAAAATTACCCCTTATGTGTGTATATATGCGCGAGCGAGTTAAAAAGGGGGTAAAGCTAAAGTGTGCTAGGGGTGGAAGGGAGACCCAAAATTACCCACAGCCTGTGACGACTTTTTAGCCTCATAGATTTACTGCTGCCTCTGATGAGATATAAGTCTGCAAAAATCACTTTTAGGAGTAACACACCAAGGATGAGGGGTTCCGGCCAACTGGGGGGAGTGCAGGGTGAAGAACAGGAGGGGTCTGGATGATCTCAAGAAAGACTGGGTAAACTGGTGGAGTGATTGGTAAGACTGGGAATGTCCTTCCTACGAGCATTTTTTTAAATCTGATTACTTGTGCAGGTTAAACCGACAAAGTCCTAAGGAAGATATGTGAAGTTCGTTTGTTCGCGTAATGGCTTAAAATTAGGAGAAGACATACACGCGGAAGTATTTTAAATCTTACGTGTGTAAATGTGCGCATGATTTAAAATTCCATTGTATGTTTACTTGTGTACCCCATATGCGTGCGTTTTAAAGTTATCGTCCCTGTCTAGTTTTCTGGATGACTACAGTGCAGGCCCAGCTTCAGGCATAGGCAATTGCCAGTGTTGCTTCAAAGGGGAACCATCCCTACCCTCTAGTTGTTGCGTCCGTCGGTTTCAGACGGCTTCGACCCTTGTGCCTCACCTTTTTCTCTGCTCTCCCCGCTAGCCTTGGGAAGATGGCCACCGCCGCATCTGCAATCCGCTCTCTCCGGCGTCCCCGGAACAGCTATGGCGTTGCCTTCCGCCATGTTCCTACCCACGTCTTTATTCCAGCTATGGCGTGAACCTCGGGGGCGCCCCCCTCGAGTGACAAAAAGAGGCGGGGCATGGGCGGTCCTGGGCGGTCTGGGGGACGGGAGGGGGCGTGGCCTGAGCCTCCAGGCATGGGAGGCAGGCGTAACTTCTTCAACAAAGGTATGGGGGGGGCGCGGAAGGAAAGTTCCCTCCGAGGCTGCTCCGATTTCGGGAATGGAGGCAGGCTGCGCGGCTTGGCGCGCGCAGGTTGCACAATTGTGCACCCCCTTGCAAGCGCATGTTATAAAATCAGGCGTAGATTTGTTCGCGCCGGGTTGAGCGAACAAATCTGCGCCCTCGCGCAGGTTTTAAAATCTGCCCCAAAGGTTCCAAAATTTTAAATCCAGCCTTGCCACAGTAAATATGGATGAGATATTGTTATGTTTTTGTAAGGATGTGAACCCTGGGCCGAGATGAGAGATGTCTCCTAGGATTGACGGTGCAGGGAAAAAAAAAGAGGTGAGCATGAGTGGTCGCAGCCGTCTGTGACCGACGGGCGTAACAGATATATTTGCTTGCACTGCCTCTATTATAGATATCCTGAATATTAGGCTGGCCAGGTGGCCTATGAGGACCAGGCTGAGAGGCATTGGAAAGCACAGATTACAGAAGTACTGGTAATGTTGTAATATCTGCTGGTTGATGAACCTGGATAACAAAGCTATTTGGAAATTCAAAAGTCTAGGACATAGGCAAGGTAAGCATATGAATTTCTGCTACAACAGATCAACTCGTGGAAGGAAGGGCACGAGGGATACACATCCTCCCAAACCCCATTAAAACAAACCTAACTTTCTGGATAAAGCTTTGAAAACAAATCATTCTGCTAGTCCTGCCATGTGAGCAGGCCTGGTGCAAAGATATCAGACACCTTTGGTTAACCTTACAGCCTTGCACTCTGCCCTCCACCCTCACAATTAAATATTATCCATTTATAATAACAGTCGTTACATGAAAAAGGACATTGAAAACATAGTCTGAAGTAAAAAAAAATCACAACTACATGTATATTATATTTACATACACTCCTGTGGTGCCAACCAGAAAAACCTGCACCACAGGAGTGCATGTAAATATAATAAGCATGTTGTAAGTGATATTTCTGCCTCAGAAGACTGTACTCTTAAATGTTCTTTTTCATGTAAAATTTGTAATAAATTCATAATTTAATTGTGTCTGTTTGTAAAGGGTGTGGGAGTGTGTGTGTTGGGAGTGTGGTGTGTGTGCAAGGCTGCAAGGTTTGCCTAGGGTACCTAATACACTTCCTTATTCATAGGTTATGGACAGGGGAGGGGGGGCTTGTCAGTTTTTTAAAATATAGATTGCAGGACAGAGCTGAGCTTTATTTGATAGGCCCAGGACAGGCGCCATTTTGAATATTGGCAATACGGGACTGTGTTGCCAATGGCGCCGGCGCTACCTTTGCCCTCACTATGTCATACGGGCGACGGTCGCCCGTATGACATAGTGAGGGCAAAGGTAGCGCTGGCGCCATTTTGAAGATTAGCAATACGGCCCGCGTGCAGGAGGTCGCTCCCGCTGGACTTTTGGCAAGTCTTGTGGGGGTCAGGAGGCTCCCCCCAAGCTGGCCAAAAGTCCCTGGGGGTCCAGCGGGGGTGATCTCCTGCACGCGTGACGTCAGGAGCCAGGAACCAAAATGGTGCCGGCGCTACCTTTGCCCTGTCACATGATAAGGGCAAAGGGCCACTGGCACCATTTCTCAACGCAGCCGTGGCCAGACAGAGAGGGAGATCGCGCCGGGAGCCCCCCACTGGATCCCAGGTAATTTAAAACATTTTGGGGGGGTTCGGGAGGGTGGTGGATTTGTTTTAAAGGTTCGGGGTGGGTTTTAGGGTTTTTTTGGTGTGCTGGTTTTCCCACATCCTATTTAACGATACAATACAAATGCCCCTGACGATAAATCGGAGGCATTTGTATTGTATTGTGCACTCAAACAATTTTAAAATTATCTGACGATAATTTTAATCATTCAAAAACGATTCACATCCCTATTAGATAACAACAGTCTGTGATCCTCGTCGGAGGAGACCCGTCCCACAATGGTGGTATAAGTCCCCGATGCAGATTTCCAGTGGCGCTGTAGGAGAGAGAGACTGGCAGATATTATTACACACTCCCTTGTAGCTGAGTAGAGAGAGTTCCCAATAAGCAGTAGAGAGAGGATAGGTAGCAACAGTCTGTGATCCTCAGCAGAGGAGTCCTGTTCCACAATGGTGGTATAAGGCCCCGCTGCAGATATCCATTGAGGTGCTGTAGGAGAGAGACTAGCAGATGTTATTACACACTCCCTTGTAGCTGAGTAGAGAGAGTTCCCAATAAGCAGTAGAGAGAGGATAGGTAGTAACAGTCTGTGATCCTCGGGAGAGGAAACCCGTTCCACAATGGTGGTGTAGGGCCCGATGCAGATAGACAACGAGGAGCTGTAGAAGAACAGACTGGGAGAAGTAGTACTCACTCTCTGTAGCTGATAGGTAGTGTTCCAGCAGGTAGAAGAATTGGTAGCAGACACCAGGATAGACACACAGGCCCTCGAGGAGCGAGTACCTGGATCAAGCTAGGCACCTGGAAATAAGCAAAGGGCCCCCGAGGAGTGGGTACCCAAGTTAGTAGAACCCCGAAGGGTGAAGATAGCTTCTAGCAGCAGCAGAACTGGCAGAGCAGCTTCAGACCGGAACGAAAAAATCTGATCGCGATCTTTGCTAACTCAAAATACTAGCAAGGATAACAGGCTTAAATACCCCACAAGGTGGGGAACTTCCAGGACTGGACCCAGGGCATTTCCCGCGCTGGACCCTTTAAAAAAGGGCCTGATGCCGCCACGCGCATCTAGGCAATGTCAGGGGGCGTGGCCTTGGCGGCAGCAGCGTTCCTGCCACAGAGAAAGGCCTCTTGGCGTCTTCGGGGCTGCCGATCCGACTTGAAGGTGAGTAACTTCGGTCGGCCATGGCCTGCGTGGTCGACCGGCATAACAACATGTAACCCCGATACGTGCAGAAGTGCCAGGCCTGCTAAAAGGGACAGGCCATGGGACATGGTCTGGATGGGGAGCAGGCTGGGGCAGCGCCTTCTGGCAGCTGGCCAATGCGCAAAGTTTACTTCTGCTCTGGTGGAGCAGTAAGTATTAACAAAAAAATTAATTGGGGATAGAAAGGTTTCGTTTAGGGGTTAGGGAAGAGAGGAGAAGAGGGAGGAAGGATAGGTTTGGTAAGGAACTGGTAAAAAGGCCGATTACATCGCCATGCGTAATTGAAAAAATTCCCCCCCCCCCCCCCCCCCCCGCGTGCAAATGGGGCACCCGCTCATTAATGTGCACGCCGATTATAAAATCAGGCGCACTTGTGCGCGCAGATATTGTATTTTATAACGTGCGCGGTGACGCACGCATATTATAGAATCAGTGTGACCGTGTGCGCGCGCCAGGAACCATGCACACATGGATGCACGCACGCGCCTTTTAAAATCGACCCCTGAGTCAGGACCCGACTAAACCTGACTTCTTTTAAAAAGAAAAAAAAGGGGAGCCCAAGAGAGAGAGAAAACGCGAGGACCATCAGCACTCACCCAAATAGGAGAAAAAGAACTGCCCGGAACAACTAAAGATCCACCCGTGAGGCCACGGTGAGAGGATTCAACCCTCCCCTCTCGGTCGAGAGAGGGAGGAGTGCGACTGACCTTAAGAACACGGGCAGACAGCGCACCGCCACCGTTGGCGCGCGCTGCCTAAGCCGCGCGCTCCGTAAGGGGCGCGTGGCTTTGGCCGGCTTAGGCGAGAAGGCGCCCCCCATCTTAGACGTCGAATGTGATGCAGGCCCGGAACGTATCTCTCACTCGTTAAATTGTATTGGCTTCATAGCCTTACAGGCAAAAAGAGAAAAACTACAACAAGTCCTAAGATAAGTGCATTATGGTTTGGGACAAAGAGTTATTGCAACAATCTTGTCCCTTAGATGAAGAAATTTTAACCATGGGCTTTTAATTAACAAATTTTTGTGTGGATAAAACGCTCACAAACAGTGTGGCAGTCAGCGGCAGAAATCAGCCGCCGAAGCAGTTGATCAAAAAAAGTTTAACTACTGCTGAAGCAATTTACATACACTGTTTGAAAATATCTTATAACCTGGATTCAATTCGTTACAATTACTGAACAACAGAAAATTGTTGATCTTCAGGATTACAAAGTTACTCTTTTCAAGAGTGGAAGTGTTTTTAGTAAAAATTAAAAAAGAGAAACATTATAGAGACCTATGATTGAGCTCACTGGTTCCAAAAAAATCTTGGTTAACAAACCTGATTTACCAGTTCTGAGGTCTTTGTTTCTGCTTAAAATAACTAAAATGAAAATTTTTTACATATATCTATTAAATAACCATTAGTTTAATAAAGGTTGTTTTTTTTTAACAGCTTGTTTTTCCAACATAATTTGTGTAATCTCTTATAGCTAGTCATTTGGTGGCAATATATTGGACGCTAGCTGGTCCCTGTTTTTTTCAAATTGTATTGGACTAACAGGAACTATGAGTAAAAGTTTCAATTGTTGTTGGGACATTTTTCTTCTTTGGTATTTGTAGGTAATGCCGCACACTAAGCGGAAGGGGAAGGTTCGCCCGGATGCCTCGACCTCGGTTAATCCCACCCTAGTACAAACAATTTTGACAAACTTTTACCCACTGGTAGACTTGACAACCCCGGAGAGTCCCATTATAGGGGTGATAGGAGAGCAAACTACACCTCTATTGGGAGAAGTAAGCTTAAGTCCCGGGGCACCAACTATCCCCCCACCTCCGAGAAGTGGCATAAACACTGGAGATCTTGGTTCAGCTGACATTCGGACGCCGATGACACAGCTGAACATGTTCGAGGTGGACTCTAGTGCTATGAAGCCACATAGTCAAGATCAGGACAAGGAACTTGGGATCCTTTTTCCTAAAGAGATAAGGGGGGCTGGAGAGATCTTGGAAAGTTCCAGGACCTCAATATCACCTATAGAATCGGCAAGAACCCCCCCAATGGGGAACAACGCGACTCAATTATCTGTTAACGTGTCTTCTCCATCCTATTTGCCTGAAGCCTTGCAATCAAAAAACAGTGACTGTGGAAACGCTCTGGTGAGCTATGAATACTTTACAAAATAATATATTGAAATTAAATAATAGTATAAAAGAGATGCAAAATGTATTGATAAATTTAAACCCCATGGTGATTAACTATGGGGTGGTAATAAATAAAGTGCAAGAGAATATATTTTCTATAGAGAAGGTGCAATCATCAATTATTAAATGAGAAACCGTTTTAAGTAAAAAGGTTGAAATACTGGAAAATCAGGTTAGGTATACTAACTTAAGATTGGTTAATTTCCCCAAGTGTAAAATGGTTTCACCTAGGGAACAGTTAAAAAATTATTTTTTGGAAATTTTGTCATGGCAACCTGAACAGTTTCCACTAATAACTAATGTGTATTTTGTTAACGAAAAGAAAACAAATGTATTGGAACAAGAAAATAAATCTTTGAATTTAACAGATTTAATCGAAACATCTTATTCAGACCAAGTAGAATCGAGAGGTACTTTGTTGGTTAAGAAGAACATAAGAAAATGCCATACTGGGTCAGACCAAGGGTCCATCAAGCCCAGCATCCTGTTTCCAACAGTGGCCAATCCAGGCCATAAGAACCTGGCAAGTACCCAAAAACCAAGTCTATTCCATGTAACCATTGCTAATGGCAGTGGCTATTCTCTAAGTGAACCTAATAGCAGGTAATGGACTTCTCCTCCAAGAACTTATCCAATCCTTTTTTAAACACAGCTATACTACCTGCACGAACCACATTCTCTGGCAACAAATTCCAGAGTTTAATTGTGCGTTGAGTAAAAAAGAACTTTCTCCGATTAGTTTTAAATGTGCCCCATGCTAACTTCATGGAGTGTCCCCTAGTCCTTCTACTATCTGAAAGAGTAAATAACCGATTCACATCTACCCGTTCTAGACCTCTCATGATTTTAAACACCTCTATCATATCCCCCCTCAGTCGTCTCTTCTCCAAGCTGAAAAGTCCTAATCTCTTTAGTCTTTCCTCATAGGGGAGTTGTTCCATTCCCCTTATCATTTTGGTAGCCCTTCTCTGTACCTTCTCCATCGCAATTATATCTTTTTTGAGATGCGGCGACCAGAATTGTACACAGTATTCAAGGTGCGGTCTCACCATGGAGCGATACAGAGGCATTATGACATTTTCCGTTTTATTCATCATTCCTTTTCTAATAATTCCCAACATTCTGTTTGCTTTTTTGACTGCCGCAGCACACTGAACCGACGATTTCAATGTGTTATCCACTATGACACCTAGATCTCTTTCTTGGGTTGTAGCACCTAATATGGAACCCAACATCGTGTAATTATAGCATGGGTTATTTTTCCCTATATGCATCACCTTGCACTTTTCCACATTAAATTTCATCTGCCATTTGGATGCCCAATTTTCCAGTCTCACAAGGTCTTCCTGCAATTTATCACAATCTGCTTGTGATTTAACTACTCTGCACAATTTTGTGTCATCTGCAAATTTGATTATCTCACTCGTCGTATTTCTTTCCAGATCATTTATAAATATATTGAACAGTAAGGGTCCCAATACAGATCCCTGAGGCACTCCACTGTCCACTCCCTTCCATTGAGAAAATTGCCCATTTAATCCTACTCTCTGTTTCCTGTCTTTTAGCCAGTTTGCAATCCACGAAAGGACATCGCCACCTATCCCATGACTTTTTACTTTCCTAGAAGCCTCTCATGAGGAACTTTGTCAAACGCCTTCTGAAAATCCAAGTATACTATATCTACCGGTTCACCTTTATCCACATGTTTATTAACTCCTTCAAAAAAGTGAAGCAGATTTGTGAGGCAAGACTTGCCCTGGGTAAAGCCATGCTGACTTTGTTCCATTAAACCATGTCTTTCTATATGTTCTGTGATTTTGATGTTTAGAACACTTTCCACTATTTTTCCTGGCACTGAAGTCAGGCTAACCGGTCTGTAGTTTCCCGGATCGCCCCTGGAGCCCTTTTTAAATATTGGGGTTACATTTGCTATCCTCCAGTCTTCAGGTACAATGGATGAATTTAATGATAAGTTACAAATTTTTACTAATAGGTCTGAAATTTCATTTTTTAGTTCCTTCAGAACTCTGGGGTGTATACCATCCGGTCCAGGTGATTTACTACTCTTCAGTTTGTCAATCAGGCCTACCACATCTTCTAGGTTCACCGTGATTTGATTCAGTCCATCTGAATCATTACCCATGAAAACCTTCTCCATTACGGGTACCTCCCCAACATCCTCTTCAGTAAACACCGAAGCAAAGAAATCATTTAATCTTTCCGCGATGGCCTTATCTTCTCTAAGTGCCCCTTTAAACCCCTCGATCATCTAAAGGTCCAACTGACTCCCTCACAGGCTTTCTGCTTCGGATATATTTAAAAAAGTTTTTACTGTGAGTTTTTGCCTCTACAGCCAACTTCTTTTCAAATTCTCTCTTAGCCTGTCTTATCAATGTCTTACATTTAACTTGCCAATGTTTATGCTTTATCCTATTTTCTTCTGTTGGATCCTTCTTCCAATTTTTGAATGAAGATCTTTTGGCTAAAATAGCTTCTTTCACCTCCCCTTTTAACCATGCCGGTAATCGTTTTGCCTTCTTTCCACCTTTCTTAATGTGTGGAATACATCTGGACTGTGCTTCTAGAATGGTATTTTTTAACAATGACCACGCCTCTTGGACATTTTTTACTTTTGTAGCTGCTCCTTTCAGTTTTTTTCTAACAATTTTTTTCTAACAATTTTTTTCTAACAATTTTTCTAACAATTTTTCTCATTTTATCAAAGTTTGAAAAGTCCCTTGATAGAGATAGGATCTTAAAAACCTTTATGTTAAAACGAGCCTCACTCTACTTGGGTCAAAAAATCTGGATATATCCAGATGTCTCCAAGGAGACACAAGAGAAAAGGAAAAGATTTATTGCTTTGGCCAATATAGCGAGGACACATGGTGTACAAATAATGATAAGATTCCCATGCAAATGTGTCATGCGGGTTGATGGAGTCAGATACGTTTTTTATGACCCACTTCATTTAGAGAAACTTTTAGAGGGTCGGAGGAACCCAAAGGAGGAAAATAATGCTGTAATCTAATTATCAGTTGGGAAATATGTATAAAAGTCCACTATTCTGTTAAATTTTGAGTACTGTTAATTTAAAAAAATATTTGCTCAGTGCTCCCCTCTTTGTTTTGTATCTGGTGACAAGATATGTTATAATATGTTGTTAATTATTGAATCATTATTATTTGGTTTTAACGTTTGAATATCTTGTACACCTAAAAAAATATTCAAAGAAATTTTGAATATGTAAAAATTTGAATGATACTTATTGTAAGTTGAAAATTCATACATAAAGAATATTAAAAAAAAAAGTTTTTTTTCTCCCGCAGCTTACTCCCATTGTTCCATTCCTCTAGCTCAAATTCCCCCTCACCCCTGCACTCTGAATGAAGAGAGAGTTAATCCTATTGTCAAAAATCTATTTTATAGATTTCTGTGGTTCGTTTTTACTCCTGCATTAGACTGAAAAAATAAATGCCCAAGGTTATTAATTGTGCACAAGGAGAACTACACAGATAAAAATCTAAAGCAGTTCTGTTCAAAACAGGAACCTGTCAATTATTTATACTCTATTTTTTGCAAAGCCAATTAATCTCCATAATAGGCATAATCATTGTATTCAGCCTATTGCTTTTATCATATAAACCCAAACAAAATACATGAATAGTAATTTTACTGCAGTTCTCTTTTTTTCTACCAGTCATTCAGTTGTCAAAATTCCTCTTTCAAACCTAAAACATATATATGTTATTAGCTCATTATCTTACTACCTCCTATCATTAAATCTGCAGTGCCTCGCAAATTAAACTTCAGAAGTAAGTAATTATATCAAGATTGTCATGAGATTTTGCCTCAGAACTTTCACCTCTCCTTATTCCTTCATTACCTTATCCCTAGAACGTTACTGTCTGAGTTTTCCATATAGTTGTTTACTTCTGTAAGGTCCTGCCTTAAGCATTTTTTTCTACGTTGACTTATAAGCTACTACATAGTCTCCAATGCTAGTCTGTCATGATAACTGAAATACATTGGCCTTAAACCTGTTAGGTCCTTCTAATTACCACTTACTATCAATCACAGTAACCCAATGGGATAATCTCATGTCATCATGGAAATGAAATGACCAGCGTAGGAAATGATTAGCGTAGGAATACCAGGGAAGTGACCAGCCCCTGGGAATTTTTGAGGCACCACAGCCACTTTGAAAAATGTTAGAAATTAAATAGAAGTGGCTGACACCTGTGTCATAGAATGGGGAAGGCTGATGAGCACAGGACTAAGGTCTGTGAAAACTTTTAGACTGGAACTATTATTGTGAGGTCATCAGAGTAGGGATCTGTCTTTTGAAGAGTTTTGAAAAAAAAAGGATTAGAGAGAAAAGACAGATGTGGCTGGACTAGGGTAGAAGTGCTGCCATACTTCAAAAGAAAAAAGAATTTGGAGTATCCAGCCACAATTTAAAGGGGAACAGCTAAATAGATTAGTATGATAGCAATGCCTTAGGAAACAAAACTGCACACAAGGTTTTTTGGTTGGGTTTTTTTTACTTGAAGTTAATGGTAAAATCTTGAACAGGTCAAACTGAAAAAATTACACCAAAAAAGTCCTGATTTCAAACAAGTGTATCAAATGTCATCCACCAAATCAATACCTGATTGTCAACGTTGAACTTTACAAATACAATGGCTTTTCTTTAGGAGGCTTGATTTTCACACTACAAATACCAGCAGATTAATTGTTCAGGTTTACGAAATGTTTTCTTTCTTTCAACTCTTTAAGCGTTTTGAACAAAGACCTTCAAAACACCAAGCGGCTACTTTGTCGTTATGTTTCTAATGTTATTTGGTCATATATAATAATTGGTACCAAATAATGTACTTTTTAAAAAAGATTTTCTATAGCTTATAAAATATGAGAAGCCAAGAAAGATACTTGCCTCCAGGAACACTGTATGTGGAGATCCTGTAAAGAAAAAAAGAAAATATAAAGAAACATTTTGTTACGCTCGGGCTGTGTTCTGGTGTTGTGAACACCACCCAGAAGGGTGGCTCCAGGTGGAGAGAGACAGGGATGGCTGGAAACAGTGTCAGAGTCCAGGCTGGGTCAGGGCAGGTGGCAGGTAACAGTGTCAGAGTCCAGGCTGGGTCAGGGTACCTAGTAGTAAGGCAAAGAGCCCGAAGGCCACACACACACGTACGGCAGAGCAGAGAGCCCGAAGGCCACACACGCACACACGGCAGGGCAGAGGGCCCATAGGCCACACACGCACACACGGCAGGGCAGAGGGCCCGTAGGCCACACACGCACACACGGCAGGGCAGAGGGCCCGTAGGCCACACACGCACACACGGCAGAGGGCCCGTAGGCCACACACGGACACAGGGCAGAGAGCCCGAAGGCCTCACACACACACAGCAGGGCAGAGGGCCCATAGGCCACACACGGACACAGGGCAGAGGGCCCGAAGGCCTCACACACACACACGGCAGAGCAGAGGGCCCGAAGGCCTCACTCACACGGCAGGGCAGAGAGCCCGAGGACCGCACGCACAGTAAGCAAGGCCAGGCAGGGCAGGGTAGAAGGCCCGAAGACCATACACAGTGCAAGGTAAGGCAAAGCAGGGTAGAAGGCCCGAAGGCACACACAGCGCAAGGCAAGGCAAAGCAGGGTAGAAGGCCCGAAGGCCACACACAGCGCAAGGCAAGACAAAGCAGGGTAGAAGGCCCGAAGGCACACACAGCACAAGACAAGGCAAAGCAGGGTAGAAGGCCCGAAGGCACACACAGCGCAAGGCAAGACAAAGCAGGGTCCAAGGAACCACACACACACAGCAAGCAAGGAAGGCTAGAGCAGGGAGCCCAAGCGAGCTCGATGCCGAAGCACCGAGGGAACTGTCAGGCAGGGTTATAAAGGGAAGCCCAGAACATAGAGTGAACAAGGGAGATGGACTGGGCCTGTCAGTAGAGCCAGCTCTAGAGGGACCCCTGGTGGTGAGGCGGTTGCAGAGCAGCCATAGCCGTAACACATTTTCTTAAAAATACCAGTTTGAAGGTATATACAAGGATAGAATAAAGCGAAGAGATATATAATTACAATATTTATCTGATGCTTAACTGGACAGGGTATAAGATTTCTGTGAGAAAAAGAATATAATTAAGTGTTTCAAGGTATTTTGCCCTACACAAAACAAGTTTGAATTGTTTGAAGTCTATAGCTGTGGTTTAAGTATATTTAAGAGTGTATAAATTGCTTTCTCTGGAAATATTGTTTAAAGATAAATATTTGTTCAAAGAATTCAAGTATCAGTTTATATTGTTTATTGCCAGATTGTTTAAAAAATTGTTTTTGTTAATCCTAGTAAAATAAAACGTAAAAAATTTTACCACAAGAATTATTTATTGCAGAGATTTCTTTTTGGACCAACATTCCTTCTCAGGACATTTTCCTAATTTTTATCCCTGCTCTCCCTCCCTACCCCCGAGAGACATACTGTGTGGGTCACTTTATTTGACCACACCATGCCCAGCTGGAATCAAGGCTTTTCAGAGGTACCTACTTACCCGCACATCCCCGGTCTCGGCCTAGGACACCGAAGTGCAACCATACTAATAAAGAGAAAAAATATTTCAAAACAGCTGATGAAAAGAGTAACATCCTAATAGTAAAAACATATAAAAGCTTTTTTTAAATTTTGCTAACATCAATAAAATAGTTCAAAACAGCAGACACATCAAATAACACCCAATAATTAAAACAAATAAAGATAAAAACAGTCCCCCCGCTCCCCATATCTGGGAGCTTTTGATTTCCAGGCGCCCTGAGATTGTCATGAATTAGCAGGGAGAAGGAAAGAGGTTGTTGTGCACAAACTTTCTCTTCTCTCACTCTTTCTCCATGCATGCTGTCTCTTACATGTATGCTCACTAACACACACATGCTCTCACATAGTCACACACACACGCTCAAATGCATGTACTCATACATCCATGCTCTCGCAATCACATCCATGCTCAAACTCACACATATGCTCAGGGACACACAAGCTCAATCTCATGAACATGCTCTCACACACACATATTCTGTTTCACTCACACACATTCCCTTCTCTCTCTGGAAGCACAAGCAAGGGGCATGAGCAGCCTCCTCCTTAAGTTCCACAGCCCACGGGACTACTCTTTCTTTGCGCCATAAGGCCAACATTGTTCTTCCTCCTCCTTTCATGTGTGATAGGGGCTGCGCATCCTCACTAAAATTAATCTGGTGACACCTTTTTTGGGATCTTTGCATTTTTGGGACAATCCTCTATCTTTTGGCTGTTCCCCTTTTTGGGATGGTTCTTTATTTTTATATACTGGGTGAGCATGCTCAAAACAAGCTCTTGAAGAAAGACTTGGAGAAGATGCTCTCTAAGAGAAACCATTTTGAATGAAGAGTGTAGAAGAGGTTTTGGTGGTCTTCGCAGTGCACCAAGTGAAGAACGTTGAAGGAAGCTGGGAGTCTGGTGGAATTTTTGTGGTTTTTGACCAGTTCCTAATAGGAGAGCCCATGACCAGTTAACAGTGGGGACTGAGACTACTGGCTTGGAAGACGTTTTTGGTGGGTTTTTTTTTACCAAGTTTTGAAGTATGGAGGGTTTTTTCCATTTTACCTCTTGCTTATGATTGTGAGAGAGGAGAATTTTCTCAATCTTCAATGGGAGGACATATGGGACATTGATTCAGATCAGAGGAGAACAATATGGACAAAGAAATTGCAGCCCTTGGAATTGTTATTCTACATTTTATGTGGATGATTTTTTTCTTTTCTTTAAGTTAAAGTAAATCAATTTTTTGTTCAACACCACTACTGAACTGTGGGCTGTGTTTTTTCCAATTGATCTTCTCCCTATGACAGTAATTTTAAAACAAGCATACGGACGCCCATACATATGCAGGAATTTTAAATCGTGCACGCAGTTGCCACATATGATTTAAAATATCATCTACCACAAGTATGTGTGCTCCTAATTTTAAATGGTTCTCAATAAACGTAATTCTCATATCTTCCTTACAAATTTTTTGGCTTTAGTGCATGCAGGAAAGTGGATTTTAAAATATGCTTGTGTGAAGGACATTCCCAGTTTTACCAGTTAGACTGGGCAAACTGGTGGACTTTCTCAAAGTCATCCAGACCCCTCTGTTTCTTCAGCCTCAATTCACCTATGTTTACCCAGACCCCTCACCCAGTGGTTTGTTTTTTTTTTTTGCCTAGAATTAGTTTTCTTCATACTTACATCTCATCAAGAACAGACATAAATATGCAAGGCCAACAGCCAGCCTTGCACTGTGGCCGCCAGATTTAAAATATGGATTTACGTGCATAAATGTTGACCCTGCCCCAAAACGCCCTGACTCCACCCCTTTTTCCTGCAAGTTTGGGTTGCTCGCTTACGCACATAATTGGGCCATTTAAAAATACAAGTTGCTTGCGCTTGGCCCAGATACTCGCATATATGGGCCTTTTAACGCATGCAAAATTCACCCTTGTTGAACTGAGATTTGGAAGACTGGGTGAGAATGTCTTCCAGTATTGTGGATCCAGTATTGTGGTTATACCTCCTCCCTGCTGGTGAAACCCTGCCACCCAGGGCTGGGAGTCTAAATTGCAAGAGCAACATAAGAGGTCTGAGTTGGTGAACTTAAGCCCTGGGACTTTACTGTAGCCCCTGCATTAGGAACCCGGAACCCAAGAGGAGATTACACGTGTGGGCCAATGCTGCTGCCTCCTGCTCCTTCTAGTGTGGCACAGATGAGATCTCCTTCTTCCTGCCCATGCCTCGTGTGCCAAGACATCACTTCCTCTTCTAGAATCGCATGGATGGGAAGGAGATGTCATTGCCACTCTGGCACCGGGACTGGAATGCTCTAGGCAGCTACCTAGTCCATCTAGTGCTTCCACTGGCCCTACATGTGAAATTATTGCAGTCCATGGCCTTCACTGGAGAAATGTTTTTGAGATGAGAAGTTTGGAAAATAAATAAAGGGGAACAGTGAAACATGTACAAGGAGGTTCCATGGACTGCATGGACTTATTCTCTTTAGCAGAAGTCAGAGCCATAGTGTGCTTATGGCCAACATGGCCTTAGCCATAGGAGCCACTATCAGAATGCTGCCATAGCACTCTTGTGCTGCTGGCCTGCCACAAGCAGTTATAATCCACAGTGGGCTAGCAGTGCAGGAGCACTGCTCAGTTAGTGCAATGAATTCCTCATCCGGCCTGTCGTTCCTCTCCCCTCAGTGGTAGCACTGCAGTACACAAGACTAGTGGAGGAGCAGGAACCTGTCTGCCACCATTGCTCTATGCCAGCTCAACCAGTAATAGATTCAAACCTGGCCGGCCGGCCAGCACGCACTTCCTGGTGCTGATCTCACAGTGCATGAGATCAGCAGGAAATGCCCACCTCTGAGGTTTGAACTCATTAGTGGCTTGTGCTGGTGTAGCACTGTACCCCAATCTGGAACATAAATTAATGGAAATACGTGAGTGGAAACAGTTAGGGGTCGATGGGGAAGAGGGAGAGAAAGGAAGGGTTACTGGAGGCATGGAGGAAGAAATGTGCTGGGATATGATCTGTGCTGGGGATGGGATTATATGGGGAAGAGTGCAAGGGAGCAGGCAGCCTGGGGAGAGGGTACCATGGGAAAGAGTGCTGATGATGGGGATCAGCCTGGTGGGGAGGGGCAGTTGGGAAGAGGGAGAGTGATAACTGGAGTTGGACCTGAGAAGAGAGAATGGAGTAGGAAGGGCAAGAGTACTGGCTGCAATCAGACCTGAGAAGGGGAAAGAGAGCTGAGATTCAGCCTGAGGATGGTGGGGGTAGAAAGGGAGATGAATAGAGTGTTGGGGCTCATTGTGTTGAAGTCTATCCTGTGGGGAGTGAAAAAGGGAAGAATGCTGTGGCCATTCCTCCTTCTAATGCAGTCAACATATGCAGAGTAGACCATTTGGCTGCCTTGCAAATATCCTCTGGACCTAGATCCGAATACTCTGCTCAAAAAGCAGCATGAACTAACCCGCCAAGATGGCCGCATAAACTTGTGACTTGCGCCTTCCTCCCCCACGATCCTCCCCAATCGGCAGCTTGGGTGACCGAAACAGCCTAATTTGATCACAGCAGAGCACCTGAAAGATAAAAATGACGACCCCGAAGAAAAAACCAGACTTAGATTTTTGTTCACCTCAGCGGCAGCGACGGCAACACTTGGGCCCAGAGAAAAAATGGCGCCGATGCAGAAGCAAACCGGAGATTCCGAACCCGCTGCAGATGTGGAGTGTTCCGATATTTCTACCAGACAGGAGTTCAAAATCTGGTTCCAAGAACTGAGAGGGGACATGGCTTGATTTCAGAGAGCAATCATTTTGGAGGACATTTTGGAGGACATGAAAAGCGACATCAGAGACCTCGGGGGGAGAGTGGATGATGCAGAAACGGGCCTAGAGGAACAACAGGCTGAGGTCAGTAAGCTCAGAGATGAGCAGAACAAACTGCAAGAGGCACAGGAAGAACTGAACATGCATGTAGAGGACATAGAAAACAGAACAGCCGAATAAACTTTCATTTCCGCGGCGTGCCTGAAACTGAAGAATATCATGACTGTTTTAAAGTGGTGCGCGACATCTGCACCCTGCTGTTAGACCCTAATGGCAGCTAGGAGAACTCCCAGGAGGTGGTCTTAGAGCAAGCTCATAGAGTTTTGGGAAGTTCGCGCAGCAAACCGGCCAGGGACATCATAGCCTGCTTCCACAGCTTCACAGTTAAAGAGAAAGTGGCTCAGGCTGCTAGAAAAAGTGGAACTATAACATGGAGGGACCACAAGATTGAGGTATTTTAGGACCTGGCAGTTTCAACTATCAAATAGAGGAGGGAATTCCGTGACATTATCCAACTTCTTCGATGGCTGTTTCCTTTTGGCCTTAAACTTCACGATCAGCAGAGTCAACTCGAGGGTTCGCAAGGTCTCTGAGGCGGAGGACCTCTTACGAGAGGCAGGCTTGATCACGGAGGGTTCCAAAAGGCCCAGGAACACCTCTAACTCAAATGGGATACATAAGGAGGATCGACCCTGATGGAGAAGAATGGAAAAGGTGACCAGTGCCTGCGTAGGCAATCGGGAGGCCCAGCATCATCATCACAAGATCCTGGATAAGACAGAAGTGGAGGAAGTCAATGGATTCTAATGCTGCCTTGGACTGCGTATTCTACTCTAAGATGAGACTATTCCCATTAGTAGTAAGATGCTCTCAGTTGAATTTTTGCAGTTTAGCATCAATAATACAGACGGTCGATGGGCGGAACTATTGTCCCCAGTTTACTGTTATTTTTGTTATGCTATTTCTAAAGCTGAGGGGGGGGGGGGGGGGGAGGGAGAAGACTGAACCATTCGGGATTGCGGGGACATCGTAACTCTCCAGGGAGGTTTCCACATGGGAGAATGTGGATCAGAATGGGAAAGGGTAATGGGAGGGATGGAAGGGGTGGTGGGGGATCAGGGGGTAGGGGGCTTCAGGGGTTGCCTATATTTCTAGTGTCATATAGAGGTTCTGGTGTAGAGAGGGCACAGACCAGCTGCGAATTAGTGAGGGTAATGAGGAAGCTGGTTATCCTGGGCAGCGAGGAGGAGTCGGGAGGGTGCTGACATTCAAATGGGGACTATAAAAATTATATCCATTAATGTGAAAGGGCTGCATACATATACCAAACGGCAGATGTTTACACGTGACATGGCAGCTCTGCGGGCTGACATTATATTCTGCCAAGAAACCCACCTCACGAAGCGGTATGAAAGGTTATTATCGTCCAAGGGGTTTTCCCCAAACATAGCATGCAGAAGCATCAGTACACAATAAATATTGCGGGGTGGGGATACTGTTTTCCAAAACCATGGTAGTGAATGTTATCACAGTGCTGCGGGATGTGGAAGGTAGATACCTCCTTCTGAAGGTGAAGATTCATAACAAAGTATACACCCTCCTGAATATCTACGCACCTAATACAGACCAGGCAGCTTTCCTGACAAAGATTTCCAATATTATAAGTGAGTGGCCGAAGGCCATCTTATTGTCAGGGGATTTTAATCTTACCCGGTATCCATATCTTGATAATTCTCATCCTGGAGGAAGTGGTGGTAGAATAAATAGACAGGCACTTAAGCACCTTATAACATATAGAGGGCTCACTGATATATGGAGGTTGCACAACCCTACAGCACACAATTGCATCTTCTTTTCCCATCCCCATAATTCTTATTCCAGACTAGATTACTTTTTAATCGATAAGGAGGTTGTCGGCTTGATTAGCGCAGCAGAACTAGGAAACATCACGTGGTCTGGCCATGCACCTGTCTGTGTCGCAGTAGCCACTGGGGGGAATTAGGCAGGCACTAAATTCTGGAGGTTAAATGATAGCCTACTGGATGACAAGACTTTTGTGGCTCACCTGATAGATGAAATCTAGGCATTTATAAGTCGTAATGATACTGGGGAGGTATCTCCGGGGATCCTGTGGGATAGTCTAAAGGCCTATCTGTGAGGCTTATTTATAGCTAGAGTGGCGCACTTAAAGAAAGAAAGGGACAAAGAAAGGCTTTTATTGCTGGAGAGTATCAATAAATTGGAACTACGGCATAAACGCTCCCCAGATGAGCACACCCTAGTTCGCCTGAAGGAAGTGAGCCGGGAACTACATACCCTAGAGCTTGGTAAAATTGCACACCAATTAGAGCAGCTGAAACACCATTTTGAGTTCGTCAATAAGGCTGGGCGTCTTTTAGCAAGGAAGCTAAAGAAGAGGGACGCTCAAACACAGATCACCAAGATAAGGGATTCACAGGGCTATTTTGTTTATTCACAGGTAGAGATTGGGTGCCGATTTACACACTTTTATAAGACACTGTATGATTCCGAAACTCAGTGCACCCCACAGGAAATAGCATAATATTTGGGAGGAGTAGACAACAAAGTGTTATCAACGGAGCACAGGGAAAAGCTCAATGCGGAATTAATGGAGGGGGAAATCTCGCATATTATTAAAGACCTTAAAATAGGGAAAGCACCGGGGCTCGATGAATATACTGCAAAGTATTATAAAGTATTCAGCGCTGAGTTATTATCACCTTTAGTGAATATGTATAATGCCCTACGCACTGATGGTTCGCTTGCCCCAGCAGCCAACACGGCAGGTATCACAGTACTAGCGAAACCTGGGAGAGATCATACACTCTGCGGATCATATAGGCCGAGCTCTCTGATTAACATCGATCTTAAAATACTAGCCCGAGCCTTGGCAGTGTGCCTGGGGAGGTTGGTGCCTCTATTAGTGGCCGCTAATCAGTCGGGGTTCATTCCCGGGAGATTAGCATCAGACAATGTCCGCAGGGTGGTAGAACTGATGTGGTGGGCACAGCGCCAAAGTATCCCGGCAGTCCTGTTAGCGATAGATGCCGAAAAGGCATTTGATCGCGTTCATTGGCCATATATTTTTCAAATTTTAGAGATGATGGGATTGGGTGACTCATTTATCACTTGGGTTCAGAAGATGTATGGACATCCACAAGCCAGAATAAAAATTAATGGAGCGTACTCAGATCCCTTCGAAGTTAAGCACGGTACCAGACAAGGTTGCCCACTGTTGCCTCTTCTGTTTGCCCTCTCGCTTGAGCCGCTAGCTGCCAGAGTGAGGACATATGCCCAGATTCAAGGAATTTGAATGGGAGATAATGATTACAAGATGTCGCTTTTTGCGGACGACTTGTTATTCACCATATCGGAACCAGGAACTTCCTTAAAGACCCTCTTGGAGGAACTTACTATTTTTGGGAGATTTTCTGGGTTCAAAATTAATGCTGAGAAGTCCGAGATACTGAATGTTTCCATGCTGGCGGCGCAGTATGCGGCAGTGGGTGGGTCCTTACCATTCCGATTGGCTAAAAATTATATAAAATATCTAGGGATCAAAATTGGATCTAATCTTGAGGATCTATTCTATACCACCTAAACTATGATCCCTTGATTTCTCAAATACAACAAGATATGGATAGGTGGGATAGATTGGATATCTCATGGTTCGGCAGAATTGCGGCGGTCAAAATGAACGTCTTACCTCGCTTTTGCTATATGTTTTAAACACTGCCAGTAGAGGTACCTGAGGGAGCAATGCGCATTTGGCAGAGGAAGATCTTTCATTTTATCTGGAAGAGAAAACCTCCTAGGGTTTCCCGACAGGTACTATATAGGGATAAGGCTGGGGGGGTGGGGGGTGGAGGGGGGCTCAATATACCAATTTACTATGGTACTATACAGCTAACATGCTGGGGGTAGTTATAAGTTGGCATGGGATGAGGGACGTAAAACCATGGATAAATATCGAACAGGCAGTAGCTGGTGAACCACCTCTGGAGTACAGGGTCTGGAGCAAGATGGGTGGGAAAGATAATTGTAAACAATTGATGCCTTTTTCGCGGGCTGTGTTCAAGGTTTGGTTTAAATGGCGGTCATATCTTGTGAGTGATAAGAGAATACACTACTCTACCTCTTTTCTATATGACCCTGCCTTTTCTACGGGGATGGATAGGGCCCTTATTATTTGATGGAAAAGGAAGGGTCTAACCCAGATAGGACAATTCTAGTCTGGTTCCCAATTAATCACCTACGTAGACTTGCAACATAAATATGACCTAGCCCCGATGGATAGGTATACGTACTTACAATTAGCACATTACTTTAAAGCGGAAGGGGTCCCAGCGGCCATACAGACAGGCAGGACACTGTTTGAAACACTGTGTGAATAGGCCGGACCTCTCCGTCACCCAATATCAAGATTGTATATGATTATTAGTAGAGGCCCCAAGATCAAGATGACTTATCAGCTGAGGTGGGAAGCAGATCTCGGGGGCGAGCTCCCGGATTCTGAATGGGATTCTTGTCATATGTATATGGGCAGGAGCTCCATATCAGCCACCCTCAAAGAAAATGGATATAAACTGTTATACAGGTGGTATATGTCACCTGACCATTTACATAAATTGACTAGTTGGGCTAGTCCATTATGTTGGAGGCAGTGTGGGGAGAAAAGAATGTTTTTCCATATGTGCTATGTGGTAGACTTGTCCTAAGGTAGCAAAAACTTGGGAATCAGTATTAGGGCACTTATCTGAGGTGTTGGGTGTTCATATCTCTCTTGCTCCCAAAATTTGCCTTTTAAGTTTGATGGAGGAGTCTATAGGGGATACATAGAAATCCCTGATGCTTCAGTATATGATTGCAACTCGATGTGAAATAGCCTATATGTGGAAAAATGCAAACACCCCCACTCTCACGAATATACTTGGCCGAATAGACAGAGTATATCAGTTGGGATACCTAACCGCTATCAGGAATCATAGAGTTCATAAGTTCCATGCCATATGGGACCCGTACTGCACCTGGAAGAAACATACTTTGCAACCTCAGTAGAAGCTATCTTGTAGGCATAATGGGAAGGGACGAGGTGTGTGTGTGGGGGTAGAGGGGATGGTGGCCAGGGATTGTCAAATGGGGTAATATGAAAAGTAACCAGACAGAGACAAGATATGGTACTATATGAGTGTTTTATTCATGTTCAAGTTTTTTGAAATACAAATGTATGCTTATCACCTCAGTTATGATGCTGATCTGATGTGTCATACCAGATTGCTATCTTGTTTTCAATAATTTCAATGCATATATGTACATTGTTGGTATCATTGTGTACCTTGTTGGTTATTGTGCAAAAATAAACAATTACAAAAAAAAAAAAAAGCAGCATGAACTCTTGTTGAATGGGCCTGAAGGACTATGGGAGCCTGATGACCTTTCAGTAAGTAAGATGAGGCAATAGCTTCTTTAATTCATCTTGCCCAAAAACCTTAGAAAGTGCCTTGCCTTTACCTGGTCCTCCAAAAAGGAGAAACAACCTATCAGACTACTGGACTGCTTAGTAACCTTCAAATATCTAAGAAGATCGTACGGATGTCCAAGCATCAGAGTGATTTTTCACAATGGAGGCAGTGCATGCAAATATATCTTGTGCATATTCATTATAGAAATCCTGAAAACCAGACCTGAATATGTGGCACTTGAGGACCGGAGTTGCTTACTACAATCTAAGATCAGAAGCCCTACATATAATAATAAAATTAGGGCTTCTGTCTTTAGGTGTTTATAAATAAATTATAAATGTATGTGTTTTTTCCAGCTAATTTATGGTTCTTTATTTAAAACAAACCAAACATTTTTTATTTATCCAGATAAAGTGCATAAACTCACAATTAGATGACTCAAGTATAGCAAATAAAACTTTATGAAGCTCAGCAAAGGCCGCATCCATATCTGTTTAGATACAAAACTAAATACAAAACTCACTTGTTGAATCAACTGATGGCAAAATTGACTTTAAATCATTGTTTGACCATCACATGATGGTCATACCTTAAATCTTAGTCTGTCTAAGCAGCGGCAAAGGCACTATTTAGTTGGAAAAGTCAATTTAGTTAGATAAGTGTGCATGTATTTGAACTTTGAATTTTAAATGAATATGCAAATAGATTGTACATGCATTATTTACTTCCTTATTCTTGTGCCCCTCCCTCTGTCAGGAAAAAGCTTTCTTTAAAGTCCCATGGCGATGTCGTCAATTGCTTCCAGTTTTGTGTCTCACTGCATTACTTGCTGCTGTTGTTGCTATGTCCCAGTCTCTCAGTCAAGCTCCTGGCTTGTTTTTCCTCCTGCTTCAGGTTTGCTTTGCTGTCATCTGGTCTCCCTGACTTCCTGCTGGTTATTCATCCTGTACCCCTCCCCTCAATGACATCACGAAGAAACCTTCATTAAAGCCCTGCAGTGACATCAGAGATGCCACAAGCTGGGGGTGTGTATGCCTTAGTTGCATGCACGAAGGAGCACGACTGAGAAGCATGCTCCTTTGTGCACTTCTTCATGCACTCGTGGCAAAGAGGAGTAGAGATTCAGCAGCCTCGAATGAGGTAGAAGACCGGGGTGTGGTGCGACTGGCGGGGGGGGGGGGGGGGGGGGGGGGGGGGGGGGGGGGGGGGGGAGCGGGCAGAAGGCGCCTAGGGTGCTTAATACCCTTGTTGGTCCTGGTTGGAGCAAAGGGTTTTAGTATGTTTTCTTTTTTTATCTTTCACTAATTTCTATAAGGTTTTATGTGAAGTGTTATTGATATTAGAGTGTTTATCTCCGTGTAGTAGAGACAAGAGTGGGTATGGTGGGACCCATCCCTTATTACATTTGGCATTCCAAATGTAATAAGGTGTTTGGGTGGATCCTTGGGTACTGTGGCATATGACCACGCCCATGGGGAGGAGCCCCATGAGGAGCCACAGTACTGGGCTGGACTCAGAACTTACAAACACAGAGTTAGTTCTTTTATTATACAACTTGAAGAGTCCACCAGAGGTGGCAGTAGTGAGGCAGTCTGGTAGTAGCAGTCTCAGGGACCTCGGCAGAGGGAGCCCTTCTCACCCCGTTGGTATAGGGAAGTTCCGAAGCAGGTTTCCCAGCAATGTAGTACTGTGGATGAGATAGACTGAGAGTTAGAGTACTCACTAGATGTTTGCTGTAGGTATGCGATTCCACCAGGTTGAAGAAGATAATGCCGGCACCGAGGCAGGGAGAGCAGGCCCTCAAGGAGCGAGTACCTGTTCCCTGTAAGGCACCTGAAATAAAGCAGAGGGCCCCGAAGAGCGGGTACCCAGATTAGCAGTTACCCCGAAGTGCAGAGAGAGAGCTTCCAGCAGCAGCACGGACGCAGCAGAGTAGCGTAGACAGGAACGGATTCGAGTCCTTGCTAACTCAACGAGCTAGCAAATTAGAATAGGATATATACCCGGATGGCGTGATGTCAGTAAGGGGTAACGCCCCCGAGGTTCGCGCCAAAGTTGGAATAAAGACGTGGTTGGCGCATGCGCGCGCACCCTAGTAGCTACCTGGGAGGAGCATGGCGGGAGACTGCACTATAGCCGTTCCAGGGACGCCAGAGAGGTCGGCTTGTAGATGCAGCGGTAGCCATCTTTCCTAGGTAAACGGGAGGGGCCGTGAACAAGGTGAGGCAAACGGGGCGAAGCCATCTAGCACCGACGGACGCAACAGGTTGCTCCCGTGAACCACTGCACTCATCCTCCTGGCCAGGCCACTCGCACTGACTTCTGATGCAATGGAAGCTCTCCTGCTGTCCTTGCGGCAGAACACCGCATTCCAACATAGCAAGGCGCTGCCAGGGGGAAAGACAGAGAGCTTCCTGCTATGTCACAGCTAATAACATTTCACACTGTATACCAGCCAGGCAGGCTATTTGGGCATGCGTATTTACACTGAGAGGAGGGAAATAGATAGAGAGAGAGAGCTAGTAACTTTTAATTCCGGAGCCAGAAAGTCCTGTTTCTCCCCCCCCCCTTGCAATTATTTGGACTTCTGCTGAGATCTTTAAAAAGCAGACAGGGTCCATTAATTGTCATCATTAAAAGCAACAGGGCCAATTCTGATGGAGATCTAGGGGGTGTATGTTTGGGGTGGGGGTGGGTTGGACTTCCGGTAACATCATCAAAAGGTGGTCAAGGATCATTTCCGTGACATCTTAAGGGGTGTGGCTTAGGAAAGAGCATGGCAGGGGCTACTCTACTTCTATGGGGTGGAAGGCATGTGGGTGGAGTCATGGGTGTGGTTTGGGGTGGGTGGTGCAGGGCCAGGGGTTTGGCTACACACATTCATTTCTATGGGGTGGGAGGAATGGGGTGGAGTTTAGATTAGAAGTGACCGCTCATTGGCTGATATCAATTTTGAGTGACAGTGTACCCATTATACTTCTCATATGGTCCTAACTTCCTTTCACATTGGCAGAGCTTCCATTTTATCTATGTTAATTTTGAACCCCACCAATTCACCATACTTAATGAACTCTTCTAGAAGAGCAGGCAGGGAAGTCTCCACTTTTGAAATATGGACCAAAACATCATCAGCAAATGCTGAAAGTGTTATTGTTGTAAGGTTTTGGGTGGACCCTTGGACACTGTGGCAGCTGACCACGCCCACGGGGGGAGGGGGGGGGAAGTCCCGTGAGGGGCCACAGGTCAGGCTCAGCTTTGGGACACACAACACAGAGTTATATCTTTTATTGTCTATGGCACTGTGTTCTTTGCTTGTAATAAACTAAAGCCTGTTTACAATCTAATGAAAGTAACATCTTCTCTCGTTCATTCTGGTGTGGCTTAGGGAAGAAAGTTGGCAGCATGATTGTTTCATTTAAATGAAAGACAGAGACCAACTTTGGCAGAAACTTTGGGTGTGGTCAGAGGACTACCTTGTTATGGAAGAATTGTAAGTAAGGCAAGGTGTGCACTAAGGCCTGTAGCTTTCTTACTCATCTTTCAGATGTAACGGCCACTAAGAACAAAACTTTCCACATCAGGAATTTTAGTGGAGTTGTCTCTAGTGGTTTCAAAGGGGCGTTCATAAGGGCTCCCAACACAGTGGTAATATCCCTTGGAACTGGAGGTGTCGAAGAGGAGGGGTGAAGCAGAAGACGTTCCCTCATGAACCTTGATATGAGGGGGTGTAGTAAGACTGAAAGGTCATTAACTTGGCAGTGGTATACCGCAATAGCGCTTAAATAGATTCTGATCAAAGATGTCTTCAGACCTTTCTGATATAAATAGTAAAAGTAACTAAGCTGATCCATGGGGCACGTGAAAGGGTCAAGAGAGTGTGTTATACACCAATTGAAATAGCATTTCCATTTGAAAGAATAGTTTCTAGGAGGTGAAGGTTTCCTGGCAGAGAGCAGGACTTCTTGTATGGGTGGTGGCAGCATCAATGATGCTAAAACTTGGCACTCAAACCTCCACACGGTCAGATGAAGTGAGGAGTGGAGTGGATGTAGAAGGGTTCTCCTCTCTTGCATCAGAAGGTTCAGGTAACCTTGTAGACGTCTTGGTGGTTGTCTTGGCCAGGCTGAGGATATCAGAATCATATCCACCTTATCCTGGATACATTTCTGTATTGTGCATGAGATGAGGGAAATTGGAAGGAAAACACACAAGGGGTTTGATGACCATGACAGAAGGAATGCATCTTGGGAGACTCTGTTTTGGCTGGGAATCACCAAGCAAAAGTGCTTCAGCTTCCTGTTCCCCTCTGTCACAAAGAGGTCTATCCATGGTGTGCCCCAGTGGTATAAAATGTTGTCTGCTACCTGCTGGTCTAGAGACCATTCGTGAGGATGGAAGATTCTGCTGAGCCAGTCTGCCTGGATGTTCACCTCCCTGGGCAGATATGTTGCCCACAGGTTGATGACGCAATGAATTGCCCATTCCCAGATCAGAACTGCTTCTTTGCAAAAAATCAGAGAACCGTACCCTTCTTGTTTGTTTATGTAGAAGATTGCAACTTGATTGTCTGTGTGTATCATTCCCATTCTTCTCTCCAGCAAGTGCTTGAACGCCACTAGTGCACTGCAAATTGATCGGAGTTCCAGCGAGTTGTTTTGGAATACTGTTTCCCATTCTGACCACTGTCTCTGTGTCTTGTATTGGAGAAGGTGAGCCCCCCAAATTTGGGTGGACGCATCTGTCATGAGCATTAGTTGGTATGGGAGCTGACATAGAGGTGTCCCAATATGTAGGATTTCAAGGTTCATCCACCAAGAAATGTCCCATTTCATTGAAGCAGTTAGGAGGATTCTGACTGAGAGTGGCTGACAGAAATGCGACCATTGAGCTTTTAGGCCCCACTGCAGTCGCCGCATAGGTAGACAAGTGTTGGGACCATCTGAATGGCTGCGGCCATATGCCTAGAATGATCAATATTTTCCAGATAGATGATGAGGTCTGATGAGATTGTTGTGAGACAAGGCTGTGGAGATGTTCCTCTCTGCTTCTTGGAAGTAATACCCTGGATTGGATGGTGTCTATTCTTGCTCCTATGAACTGCAAGACCTGTGTCAGATTCAAAACCAATTTTTTGTAATTTATAGAAAGCCTAGTTTTTCCAGGCATTCTACTGTGTTTTGAAGGTCTGCTTGTAGAGCTTTGCAGTCCGCAGATACTACGAGTCAATTGTCCACGTAAAGAACTATTTGTTAGAGATAAGCTACAGCCACCATTAAGCACTTCATGAAGACTCTTGGAACAGACGGGAGAACCTTGTATTGGTAACAAACATAGTCTATGTTAAAAGATAGGAATTTCCAACAGGAAGGATGGATGGGAATGTGTGCGAATGCATCCTTCAGATCTAGAGAGGACATCCAATCGTTCAGTTGAACAAAGGGCAAAATAGAATTTAGAGTTGTCATCTTGAATTTTTCTCTTTGAACAGCTCTGTTGTGAGGTTGGAGATCAAAGATGGAATGAAGACTCCCTGATTGTTTTGGAATGAGAAAATATTGGGAGGTTTTTCGGCAGTTGTCGGCATGGTTAAAAGGGGAGGTGAAAGAAGCTATTTTAGCCAAAAGATCTTCATTCAAAAATTGGAAGAAGGAACTAACAGAAGAAAATAGGATAAAGCATAAACGTTGGCAAGTTAAAATGTAAGACAGGCTAAGAGAGAATTTGAAAAGAAGTTGGCTGTAGAGGCAAAAACTCACAGTAAAAACTTTTTAAAATATATCCGAAGCAGAAAGCCTGTGAGGGAGTCAGTTGGACCAGATGATCGAGGGGTTAAAGGGGCACTTAGAGAAGATAAGGCCATCGCGGAAAGATTAAATGATTTCTTTGCTTCGGTGTTTACTGAAGAGGATGTTGGGGAGGTACCCGTAATGCAGAAGGTTTTCATGGGTAATGATTCAGATGGACTGAATCAAATCACGGTGAACCTAGAAGATGTGGTAGGCCTGATTGACAAACTGAAGAGTAGTAAATCACCTGGACCAGATGGTATACACCCCAGAGTTCTGAAGGAACTAAAAAATGAAATTTCAGACCTATTAGTAAAAATCTGTAACCTATCATTAAAATCCTCCATTGTACCTGAAGACTGGAGGATAGCAAATGTAACCCCAATATTTAAAAAGGGCTCCAGGGGTGATCCGGGAAACTACAGACCGGTTAGCCTGACTTCAGTGCCAGGAAAAATAGTGGAAAGTGTTCTAAACATCAAAATCACAGAACATATAGAAAGACATGGTTTAATGGAACAAAGTCAGCATGGCTTTACCCAGGGCAAGTCTTGCCTCACAAATCTGCTTCACTTTTTTGAAGGAGTTAATAAACATGTGGATAAAGGTGAACCGGTAGATATAGTATACTTGGATTTTCAGAAGGCGTTTGACAAAGTTCCTCATGAGAGGCTTCTAGGAAAAGTAAAAAGTCATGGGATAGGTGGCGATGTCCTTTCGTGGATTGCAAACTGGCTAAAAGACAGGAAACAGAGAGTAGGATTAAATGGGCAATTTTCTCAGTGGAAGGGAGTGGACAGTGGAGTGCCTCAGGGATCTGTATTAGGACCCTTACTGTTCAATATATTTATAAATGATCTGGAAAGAAATACGACGAGTGAGATAATCAAATTTGCAGATGACACAAAATTGTTCAGAGTAGTTAAATCACAAGCAGATTGTGATAAATTGCAGGAAGACCTTGTGAGACTGGAAAATTGGGCATCCAAATGGCAGATGAAATTTAATGTGGATAAGTGCAAGGTGATGCATATAGGGAAAAATAACCCATGCTATAATTACACAATGTTGGGTTCCATATTAGGTGCTACAACCCAAGAAAGAGATCTAGGTGTCATAGTGGACAACACATTGAAATCGTCGGTGCAGTGTGCTGCGGCAGTCAAAAAAGCAAACAGAATGTTGGGAATTATTAGAAAAGGAATGATGAATAAAACGGAAAATGTCATAATGCCTCTGTATCGCTCCATGGTGAGACCGCACCTTGAATACTGTGTACAATTCTGGTCGCCGCATCTCAAAAAAGATATAATTGCGATGGAGAAGGTACAGAGAAGGGCTACCAAAATGATAAAGGGAATGGAACAACTCCACTATGAGAAAAGACTAAAGAGGTTAGGACTTTTCAGCTTGGAGAAGAGACGACTGAGGGGGGATATGATAGAGGTGTTTAAAATCTTGAGAGGTCTAGAACGGGTAGATGTGAATCGGTTATTTACTCTTTCGGATAGTAGAAAGACTAGGGGGCACTCCATGAAGTTAGCATGGGGCACATTTAAAACTAATCGGAGAAAGTTCTTTTTTACTCAACGCACAATTAAACTCTGGAATTTGTTGCCAGAGAATGTGGTTTGTGCAGTTAGTATAGCTGTGTTTAAAAAAGGATTGGATAAGTTCTTGGAGGAGAAGTCCATTACCTGCTATTAAGTTCACTTAGAGAATAGCCACTGCCATTAGCAATGGTTACATGGAATAGACTTAGTTTTTGGGTACTTGCCAGGTTCTTGTGGCCTGGATTGGCCACTGTTGGAAACAGGATGCTGGGCTTGATGGACCCTTGGTCTGACCCAGTATGGCATTTTCTTATGGGATGGACACTTTGAGTACTTAGTGATGCCTTTCGACTTGTGCAACACCCCAGCTGTCTTCCAAACCATGATGAACGACATCCTGCGTGACCTACTCTACCAATGTGTCATTGTATACCTAGACGACATCCTGATATTCTCTCAAGACCTGAATACCCACAAGGAGGATGTCAAGAAGGTTTTAGAGATTGCGGGAGAATAGTCTATATGCAAAGCTGTCCAAATGCGAATTTCACAAGGAATCTGTACCTTTCTTAGGGTACATAGTATCTAACAAAGGGTTCCAGATGGATCCTCAAAAGCTTGAGAGCTTTCAGAAACGGACTCAACCCACTGGTCTAAAAGCTCTTAGATGATTTCTGGGATTCACTAATTACTACAGATCCTTCATAAAGAATTACTCCTCACTAACTGTGCCATTAACAGCTCTGACAAAGAAAAGTGCCAATGTTGCCAATTAATCTGTAGAGGCTGTCACTGCATTTCAAAAGCTGAAGGACGCTTTCTCTACTAAGCCATGTCTCCATCATCCGGATCCTGCACGCCCCTTCATCGTGGAGGTTGACGCCTCAGATGTTGGCATAGGGGCTGTACTAAGTCAGACCAGTGACTCCAAGATCCTATGTCCATGTTCTGTTTTTCTCCAGATGCTTCACGCCGGCAGAAAGAAATTACAGCATTGGAGATAAAGAGCTACTGGTGATAAAGATGACGTTTGAGGAGTGGCGCCCCTGCCTTGAAGGCGCTCAACATCAAATCACAGATTTTACAGATCATAAAAACCTTGAATGCCTTCGCCATGCCCAGCGCCTCAATCATAGACAGGCGAGATGGTCCCTGTTCTTTAACAGGTTTGATTTCATTTTGAAATACCGACCTGGAGATAAAAACATCAGAGCGGATGCCCTATCTCGCTCTTTCATATCTGAAGATGTCCCTGAAGCTCCGCAACATATCATTGACCCAGAGAGAGTCATTCTTTCTGCTACTCACCCAGTGCCCTCGGGCAAGACTATTGTGCCCAACAACCTCCGGAAGAAACTACTAGCATGGGCTCACGACTCTAAATTGGCTGGACACCCCGGTCAATGGAGAACACTGGCAAAGATTCAACAATACTACTGGTGGCCATCTATGAAGGAAGACACCTTTGCTTACGTAGTGGCCTGTACCAACTGTGCCAGACAGAAACCTCCGCCCGGACATCCTTGGAGCCAGCTTCAACCTCTGCCAGTGCCAGATGAGCCATGGACTCACATCGCCATGAACTTTGAGGTGGACTTACCACTCTTTGGAGGCAACAATTCCATCTGGGTAACAGTGGATCATTTCTCAAAGATGGCTCACTTTGTGGCGCTTCCTGGCTTACCAACTGCTAGTGAACTTGCAAAGCTTTTCATTAGCCACATTTTCCACCTGCACGGCATGCCGAAACATCGTTTCAGATAGAGGTGTACAATTGTTATTGCTCACCCCGCCAGGGGGGCGGAGTTAGCAATCTATTAGGTTCTAGCTCCTATGGGAGGAGGACCTCGGGCTTCCAGTGGTGAAGCTCTTCCCAGCCTCTGTCTCCTCCAGTGCTCTGCCCTCTGGGGGCAGATACCTCCTGTTCCCTTTCAGAAGGCATTCCAACTCTGCCCCAGGACAAGGGTCCACCCCCGAGCGCAACAGCTGTTAGGGTATTATCTATGTGACTAGCAATCAAACTGTACTTTCAGTTTAAAGGCTCAAGAACATAGAACAGATGTTTTTCTTATTTCTGTGGCTCTGCAGGGGAGAGCTACACACACACACACACAAAAAAGGTACGAGTAGGGGGGAAAAGAGCAGGGGGAAAAAGGGGAAATAGTTTTGGGCAGCAACCAACAAGGACACTGAATTTTACAGTCTGGGAAAACAAATAAGCATGGGGGTAACTTGCTGATACAACTGTTACTACCCTTAACCTTATACTTGTGGAAACTCCAACATTGCTCTCTGCTTCAATGGCAAGAGATAAAAGATAACGGGGAATTGGACTCAGACAAGGGCCCTGACTTCAACAGTTTGGGAAACTAAATATGGGGGTAACTTGTATGGCACACCCTGATGCTACCATTATAGTGGAGACTTGTACAGTGCAGCTGAATCTATCATAAGCTTGCTGGACAGACTGGATGGACTGGTCCTTTTTTGCCATCGTTTCTATATGTTAGCCTGAGGCTTAATCTTTCAACTTTGTCATTTGTCATAACATCCTTGCATCCCCAGTAGGGTGAGGTTTCTATGACATGGCAGAAAATGCATGAAACCCCGAAGCTGGGTCAGACTGGCAGGCAGTAATGAGAGAATTAACAAGCAACTGTTCAGATTATTACATGGCTTTGTAATTAGCCACAGGAAGGGAGGGGGAATTTTGCAATGCTCAGATACCCAGAAGGGTGGATTTCAAAGGAGGAAGATGACTTTTACCTCTTCTGATCTGTTACTGGAACATCTGGCTGAATTTACAAAGACTCTTTTCTGTTTATTGTACTCTGAATTTAAGTGAATTTTCTGCTGAATAGAAAGTAATTAAAAAAAAAACTGTCTTGGATAAGGAGTGTTATCCTACAAGTGGTCATGCTCTATGGATGACAGCTGGGCCATCCCCTTGGCAGTATGGACAATTTGTCTTTTTCTGTTGACCTCTACTGTGTTATGCAGAGTCACATCTTAGTCAAAAGGCCATGAAGGGACTGTCCATAGCTATGATCTTAAAGCAAGATGGTGCAGTGGTCTAGAATGGTCAACAGGCAGAGATGGTGGAAGTCAGAACTACCACATAATTTAAAGAAGCTTTGAGACAGATATAGATAGCAGTGATAGGCACAGGGTTGATAAGCTGGGAAAAAGACGTGTCAGGCAGGTGGAAAATTGTTGTTGGTTTCAGCATGGGAATGTAAATCCTCATCAAGGTAATTGAGAATCAGAGAGGAAGACAACCGGGCAGACTGGTGAGCAGTGTTGCCAACCTCGCTTATTTATCACGAGTTTGGACTTGCTTTTTCAGGAATTGCACTTTTTGGGGGGGAACTCACAGGCAGCTTATTTTTGGGCTTTTTTTTTCCTACTCGCTTTTATTTGGGGAGGATTGAGGGCGGGACTTGTGCCCTGCTGTTCCTGTCACCTCTGATTGGCTGCTGCTGCTGCCGATAAGACTCTCTCTCTGGGACCGAAATAGCCCAATTTATTATTAAGGAGCATCTACAAAACTGTTCAGCGAGGGAGAGCGGGAGGAGAGAGGCATGTTTAATATCTGAACTCCCTGGGGGATTCAATTTTTCAGTTGCCTCTGAGAGATGTTCTGGGAGAGGCAAAAGAAGGCAGAAATGGGTTGCGGGTCGGAGGAAGACCAGGTTGGTTGAGGTGGCGTCCAGCACTTTACCAGGGCCGGGGCTAGTTATTTTGCTGCCCTGAGCAAAAGATTACTGTGCTGCCCCCCCCCCCCCCCCTCCGGTTCATTCAGCGCCTGTCCTGGACCTATCAAATAAAGACCAGCTCCGTCCTGCAATCCATATTTAAAAAACTGACAAGCCTTGCCCCCCGAACCCATGGATAAGGAAGTGTATTAGGTACCCTGGGCAAACCTTACAGCCTTGCACACACAATTAAATTATGCATTTATAACAAATTTTACATGAAAAAGAACATTCAAGAGTACAGTCTTCTGAGGCAGAAATATCACCTACAACATGCATATTACATTTACATGCACTCCTGTGGTGCCAACCCAAAAACTCTGCAATCAGACTTTTTGTAATGCGTATTGGACATGAGCTTGGCGCCCAGAAAGCCATGAACAAACAGAATTACCATTACAATACAGTAAACCTCCCATACCTTACAACCTTAATTATGAAGAGGTAATACTGCACATATTACACCAGGCCCTAGAACACCAGTAAAAGCTCTTATTAGGAAACCAGGCTGTTATAGATCCCTACACAGAAATTACATGCTAGTAAAATACCTCACCCGGGTCACATATGCAGAACACAGAGAGACATTGACCAAATATAGAATAAAGAGATCAGAATGTATAAACAGAAATGTGCTGAGAAGAACCGAAGAACCCACAAGTCAGCCTCTATATGCAGAGCAACAATGGAAAAATAGAAACATTACCATTCTTCATAAAACTTTAAATAAAATCAAGAAATATAAAACAATCATAATAGAAAAGTAATATTCATAAAAATATTTCAAACCAGTTAATGAATAGAATATTGAAAATTTCTCAAAACACCAAAAAAGTTTACAAAATGTGATGAATAAAAAATCCAATTAAAAATGTCCTATTCCCCCCCCAAAAATAAATATTTCAAAAGAGCAGAATCATCAAATTACACCCAATACTTAAAACTAATATGGATTTAAAAATCTGCTTCTCATACCTGGGTAGGGCCACACAAATGTTATCTTCTATCTCACACACATGCACAACACCACATTCATTCTCTCACATCTCCCTCTCTGCTGCCTCTCCCTCACCCTCACAGATACATTGTATGTATGTGTGAATCTGAGAGCCTGTTTGTGTGTTCATGTGTGTGTGTGTTTCTGTGTGAGATCCTGTGTGTGAGTGTGTGTTTCTGTGAGAACCTGTATGCCTGTGAATGTGTGTGTGTGTGCGCCTGTGCGAGCCTATATGTGACACACAGGCTCTCACAGGCACACAAACATACACAAACGCACAAGCTCTCACACAAACACATTCACAGGCATACAGGTTCTCAGAGAAACACACACTCACACACACACACATGAACACACAAACAGGCTCTCAGATTCACACATACATACAAGCTCACACACACACACATACAGCTGCTATCATTGGGCTGTGGTGGGATGAGCTCCGCCACAGAGCCGTGGGCCTCCTGCTATCTCTGGGCTGTACGACCCACCAATCTTCCTGCTTGAGGGGGGGGCGAGCAGAAGCTGGTTGGGCTCCACTGACGGCCCGTGGTCTCTCCTGCTGCCTCCCTGGTTGCGCCGCTCCGTGTAAATGCACGGTATGCACACTCGGTCGCGCCGGGCCTGCACTTTACAGATGGTCCATGGGACCTGGCGGCTGGCCGCCCTGCTAACAATAAGAACAAGAAGCAGCTCGGCAGCATCAAGCACCCTCCCGCCAGAAGCATGGGCTCGGATTGGAGCAGCCCCGAGGGAGGGGGAAGGAAGCCCGGCTTGGGCCAGCCCAGCTCAAGTGAGCCTTACAGCCAGTTCTGGGCAGCCACAGCTGGGTGTATGGCCAGTGCTGGCTGGTTGTTCTTCCCCTTCACGCAGCTGGGCTCCCTGAAGGGCCTGATCTGGAACTCCTGGGTCCTCAGCCAGACCTTGGCTAAGGTTACCTATGGCTTCTCCAGCTTCGACATAGCCCTGCTGGTCCTGTGGGGGCCACATTGGCTTCCTGCCTTGCTTCTTCTTTATGTGGCTGATGAATTAGAAGGGTAAGTGGGCTCTGCATGTGTGGTGGTGGCGGCCAGCTCCATTTCTGCAAGCTGGGGTCAGGGCAACTTCAACTTGCCAAGCCTTTTATCCTGCCCATGGCCGCATGGGCTCTTCTGTTTCTTGCAAACATATTTACTTTTGGAAAATCACAGGGTGATTCTCTCTGTTCGGTGCTGCTAATCCTTGCAATCTAATAAAGATATTATAGGTTCTGGAATGAGGTCCAAAACGTTCTCTTTATTAGTGCAGCACTCATTATGAAAGTCCTTAGCCAGCAAAAGGGGAAAATGATCTTACAACTTAGTTCTTCTGAACATTTTACAAAAGTCCATGCAATTGTGTTTAACCTCTCCTGCACTTACCCTCCTCTTGTTGGTACACTATTCACTTTCTTCCTAATGTAATCAGGATGCACTTACAGTACTCACACATAGTACCAATAACCGACCTCTCCAGAATGGCCGTCCTCTGGAGTGCAGCAGTACTAAACTAAGGAGATAGTGAATTCACATCATCCTGATCAAATTAGATGGAAAAAAAAAACACTTTGACTATCATGCCAAAACTAAAATAGGTTTCACTCTCTAAAACTCCTCGCAGAAGGATCACGTGAGTCTGAAAGGCTGGGCATTTAAATGACTGACGACATTTATCATGGACAAGCGCAAAGTGATACAGATGGGGAAAAGTAATTCATACTGTAAGAACATAAGAAGTCAGCTTGATTAATAGCAATTAATGGATTTTTCCTCCAAGAACTTATCCAAACCTTTTTTTAAACCCAGCTACAATAACTGCCCTAACCATATCCTCGGTTAACAAATTTCAGAGCTTAATTGTGCATTGAGTGAAAAGAATTTTCTCCAATTTGTTTTAAATGTGCTATTTGCTAACTTCATGGAGTGCCCCCTAGTCCTTTTATTATCCGAAAGTGTAAATAACAGATTCACATTTACCTGTTCTCGACCTCTCATGATTTTTTTTTTATTTGAAGTTTATTATTTTTTAAATGACTGATAAAGTGCTTGAAAATGACAGCATATACAAGATAAAAATAACATTCCAAAGCTTAACAATTCTGTCAGCACTAATTCCCCAAATCCCCCCTCCCCCTGTTCAAACCAATGTAGTACAGAAACCGGTTATATATAATAAGCAGTTCGCTAATATAAGCAATAAAAATAAGAAATATGATGTAAGACTCATGGGTAAGCAGATTCAAAATGAAGGATATACAACATGTTAGAAGTTGGTCTTACATATGTCAGTTCAACATGAATATTTACCTAGGTAGATCCTTATGGTTGCAGGTCTCACATCTACACCTTGTGTACCTCTTTTGCCCCTTGATAAGATAGATCCAAAAGGGGTTTCCATATTTTATTATAGGATGCTAAGCGGTTATGTTTGAGCGCTGTTAAATGTGCCATGCGGCGGCATTTATGTATACATTCAAGTACTCCATTAAATGGTGGAGCTGTTTCTTCTGTCCAATGTCGAACAATGGCACATCGGGCGACTGCAAAGATATACCGGTAAGTACCCAATTTACGCTGATACATGTTAATCTCTGAGATGGGGATATTGAGCAGGATCGAGACCTCTCATGATCTTAAAGACCTCTATCATATCCCCCATTAGCCTGATGAACAGCCCTAACCTCTTTAGCCTTTCCTCATGGGGAGCCATTCCACCATCCGCTTTATCATTTTGGTCGCCCTTCTCTGTGCAATTATATATGTAGTAATATGCTGAAGCAATTCAATGAAAATATGAATCGTGATACCGAAGAGGTACTGGCTGTTGTCATCGATTGCCAGATTTTTTCCGTTAACTGTGAGTGGTATAATTTTTTCTTTCATTACACTCACAAAAGTAGTTTTAATGTGTTTTCTGTACCTAAATACTTTCTAATAAAAGTAGTTTAAATTGGGCTTGATCTAGGCTTTTTTCTTTGGCAAACACGCTTGTTCTTTCATAACTACCTGGCACCACAGTGGTGAGCCAACTGGCCCTCATCTTTAAGGAAAACACTATAAAATATATATATTTTGTTTTTGATGTCCTGTCTTCCATTAAGATTGAGTGAAAATTATGAACTCTGGAAAGTAAATGCATTCCTTAGAAAAATTGTATTGTGGAAATAGTGCACCATTTTCTCAAAAACCGTCATAGTTCTAGACTGATTTCAATACGAATTCACACACACATAAGAAGAGAAGCGCATTTTACAATGTTAGAGCAACATCAGTGTTAATAAGCTTGGATCTAGAAATAGACAGATTTCAGTGATTCCAAAAAGGTTCTTGAGAAGGACAGTGATACTAATGTTGTTCTCTAATAATCTGGAGAAGGGGAGAGGATTCTGAGCAGAGCGCGGTTGGGAACAATCAGAGGAACACAGATGAAATTAAACGTAAGATTCTGATTTTCTTTTTTTTTTCCCTAGACAAATACAAAAAGGAGTCAGTTTAGTTTAGGGTTTTTTTTTTTTTTTTTAACCATAACAAAGATAAACGCTCAGAGGTACCAGTGCAACTAACGGAAGTGACTGAAAAGCTGGCATATTCAAAAGTAAAAGTAAAAGAAATGTAAGAGATATGTAAAAGCAAAATGTATTAGGAAGCATCAATAGAATTAAACAGAAGAAAGAGAAGAAAAACCGACAAAATGCATAAAAGGATATCAATCCCATTACTTGAAAAAAGTGTGAGATAGGCAGAAATGAATGCTGAAAAATAAAACCCCAATGAAAAAAACTATAACAAAAAACGCCTCGTGCAGGAGCCCTACCTGTCATTATACGCGCCCTTCTACGGTTGAGGCTAGGACAGGGGTTGTGTGCAGTTGCCGTGACTACTGGTGAACAGTAGGGGGCGCGCATGCGTCGCGCGTCTGGGACTCAGAGAGACGGACGCGAGTACTACATGGGCACTGGCAAAGAAGGGAGAGCGCGAAAGTGTGGCAGGCAGAAGAGGGATCCAAAAATAAGCAGGGAAAAGAAGAAAGTGCGCCGGAGGGAAAGGGGTCCTAAAGACAACAAGAGAGACGAGGGAAGAGTGATTCCGAAAAAAAATAAATAAATAATAATAATCAGAGAGAGAAAAGGGGTGGAAAGTGTTCCAGAGAGGGAGGGCCCCCAAAGATAAACAGGGAGCAGGGGAAAGAGTGCCAAGCAGAAGAGGGACTCGGCTACCCGCAGGGAGCGGAAGAAAGTGGGCCGGGAAGCCCCAGGACAGAAGGCGAAGAGCCACACAAAGTTGAAGCAGACCTCGGACTGAATCACCTGCACCGGCTCTCCTCACTGCGTCCCTCCCTCCCTCTCCCCGCCCTACTCCTCCCCGCCATACCTGGGCAGGGAGCGGTGCGGGCGGTGGAGGAGCAGGAAGCTCTGGATTGATTGCCGGGAAGCGGAGGAGCTAAAGGTCGCCGCCGCTCGGCTCCCCGGACATGGCGCGAGCTCAGCGCCCTGCGGTAGACTGAGGGAGCCCGCCGCCCCAGGAGACATGTCTGCCTGCGAGCTCTACACCCGGGTGAGTCCCGTCGCACTACCACCACCCGGGGCTGGGGAAACCTCTCAGGGCAGTCCTGGGCTCAGACCCCCCCGCCCCTCCATCACTGCCTGCGCCTTTCCCTTCTCAGTGTGCCTGTGTCTATTCCTTCTTTAGACTCTGCATCGACCCCCTTGGCTCCCCTCCTGCCCCGTCATGGCTCACGTTTTACAGCGCTCCTTCCGTCCGGGGCGCAGCATTATAAAGAGAGGGGGGGAAGAGGTGTTTAAAATCCGGAATTATACCCGCTCTGGAGGCCCCGTCTGTTCCTGGGGCTAGGGGGAGGATCTTGCATGAGGTGGGGGGGAGGGGGAGCGCGACACAGGTGCAGGCGAGGCGGAAGTTTCAGCGCGGTGTCGGCCAGGAAAAAGTTAGGGACCGCGCGTGCCTGCTGCGTCTCCCGAAAAACGTTCGGAGCTGGGTGCGCGCCCGCGCGTGTTCCCCCCCCCGACCGGCGCTCGCCACAGCTGTATGTGCCGGGAACGGTAACCGAGGCCATTCCCTGAGAGCGGGGCTTCCCGGGGCAATAACGCCACCGGCGCCCTGTGCTCTCCTCCTCCCCCTTCCCGGGAGCGGGGCGCCCGAAACACCGACTCCGCCTGCAGGAGAGGGAACTGCTCGGCCGCGTTTCATCTCGAATTGATTTAATGCGCTTGCCGATCTTGATGACTTCTTGTGGTGGTTTGTGATGTTGCCATGAATTTGTTGTATCTCGCTTTGTGTTTCCCATGCCTGGATGGGGTACCGGAAGGTACTTTTTTTTTTCTCCGCTTTCTCGGTCGCCTGTAACTGGTGGATGTAGTCTTTAACGATGAAGCCCAGAAGCAGCTGTGAAGAGATTGAGAATATTATTTGCTGGCATAGTTTCCTCCAAAATGATTCCTTCAATGTATTGTGCGGTTGTTGTGTCTTTCAGGTTTACTGTTAATTATATATGTGTGTGTGTGTGTATAATATATATTTTGTCTTTTTAATAAGCCTCTCCTGTAATTCTAGAGCTATGAAAGCAAGTAGGTTGGCAGGTCACAGATTACTTCACTCCCTTTGATTGGTCCATTTTGTTATGATGTCACATAGGACAATAAATTATCATGTGAGATAATGTTGTCAAAGTTTAGAGTAGGGCAGGTCTCAGGAATTTGCAGAAACAGTTTTAAAGAACTGGAAAAAAAAATGACTAAGCAGGAAAGTAATCAAGAGAGGGCGAGTATTTCACATGCCTTGTAGACTTCTGAAACTATCGCCTGACATACAGAATAGGATGCTAACAGCTCAGCTTAGAATAACATCACATGCATAAAAGGCACATGCCTGATTATAGGAGCCAGTGGCAATTTTCTAATAAAATAAAATAAAGGTACTGAGTCAGGGTCAGCTGGGGGCCTCCACCTTTCACTTTTTCCCAAGATGGAAAAGGAGGCAAGTTAAAAAAGGTACCCAGCCAACTGGCAGAAAAATCACCACTGATCTTGAAGGGGTCTATCTGACCTCCTTCATGGCTATCTGTGTAATGTCAGAATGCAGGCTGTGGAGAGCAGAAGCCTGGGAATGCTTGAATTAAGTAGAACAGAAGAATTTTAAAATGAGAATAATAAATATCCAAACAGTAATTTTAAAATTTAAAAACTGCTGTCACTTCGGTTTAACAATGTGCAGCATGGCTGCTTTAAAGTAGTGAGGCTACATAGCCCCCCCCCAACAGTGTACAAAATTGTCACCTGATTGCAGTGTTTACAAAGAATTTACAAGGTAAGGTCCCCTTTCACTAAGCCCTTTTTCTTGTTAGAAAATGAGAAAAACCTTTAGTACATGGGCCCTTAAACTGGAGCATAGAGATTAAATGTCTCATTGAAGGGTGGATAGGTGGGGTGTCCAGGTCCAAAGCAGTATGCAGCACACTACCAACAAAATTAGCACTGGTTCCTCTCCTTTGCTTGATTTTTTTTTTCCTCGCCACCTGCAAGGATGCTTGCCAGTTTTCTCCAGGCTGATGAGACCTGGATGGGATGTTTCCTTGAGCCGTTCCCTTTCCTACCATTCTGTCAGTAGAAATTTATCTTCTCTTTCCCTTTTTGAGGCCTGACCACATGCCTCCCATCCATACACGATGGCGCGGATCTCTCCTGCATTGTGCTCGCAGCATGGTCAGCTTTATTTATTGAAGCCGTTTTATAAACTGGTGCGGGTCTGAGTTTATCCAAGCTGCAACTGCACAAACTACAGCAGTGCTTGTCCAAGTTGGAGTAGGGAAATTTAAAAGTTATTTATGCCCAGAGCCTAGTTTGTATAATTGTGCCAATGTTTACTGGGGTTACTATTCAGAGATTTAAAACATTTTGGTTCAACATGAGCATTTTGGTCCTAGTGTGGTTCAAAGGTTATAAAATATAGCTAAAAGGCACAGCAGTATGGGTTACTTTTAGTAAGAGTATGATCTCTGTATCTGAGTCAATCAGTTCGATTTATTTGATCCTAAACCGTACTAAGGAGGCATTTGCTCATCGTAAGCAGGGAGTGCCTGGATACCAGCAACCATAATTTGTGTTTGTATTTCCGTAGACAAGGAATAGAATGTGACTAGCATTCAGCTCTCTTTGTACAAGGGATCCTCCTGCACATATCTGGGGTGTAAGCGCAGCACGGTTTAACCTGCCATTTATTATACAGCAAGAACAAACACAAGTTACAGCATGGCGCAGAAGATTAGAGGGTCGTATTGTTATGTCATGAAAGACACAAAACCAGGTATTTAAGTGGCACACTAAAATCGGCACTGTTTTCGCTCCTTCATTTTCTTATTAACCTTTAGTACTGGGGTTGTATACAACCCTTATCATTAGGTGATAGTGAACTATATCCTAAAGGCTTGCCATACTGGGTCAGACTAAAGGTCCATGAAGCCCAGTATCCTGTTTCCCACAGTGGCCAATCCAAGTCACAAGTACCTGGCAGGATACCAAGGGGTAGACAGAGTCTAAGCTGATTATCCCAAGAATAAATAGTGGATTTCTGCAACTCTCCCTTAATAATTGTTAATGGACTTTTCCTCCAGGAATGTGTCAAACCTTTTCTAAACGCAGCTATACTAATAGCTTCCACCACATCCTCTGGCAATGAATTCCAGTACTTAAAATATTTTTTACTCAATGCATAATTATCTTATTAGTTTTAAATGTATTACCCAATAACTTCATTGTGTGTCCCCTGGTTTTTGTATTTAAACAACTGATTAATGTTTATTCATTCCATTCAAATCATTATTTTATAGACCTCTATCATAGTTCGCCTCTGCCATTTCTTCTCCAAGCTGAAGAGTCCTAACCTCTTTAGCCTTTCTTCATAGGGGGATTGTCCAAACCCTTTATCATCTTGGTCACCCTTTCCTGTACTTTATCTAATTCTGCTATATCTTTCTTGAGATGTGGTGACCAGAACTGAAAACAATACTCTAGGTTGCACCATGGAACGATACAGAGGTATTATGATATTCTCTTTTTTATTCTTCATTCCTTTCCTAATAAACTTTAGCATTCTGTTTGCTTTCTTGGCTGCTGCTGCACACTGAGCAACAATAACACCTAGATCCTTTTCCTGAGTGGTGACTCCTAATGTGGAACCTTGCATTTTGTAGCTATAATATGGGTAAATCTTCCCTAAGTGCATCACTTTGTACTTGTTTGCATTAAGTTTAATTTGCCATTTGCACGCCCAGACTTCCAGTTTTGTGATGTCCTCTTGCAATTTCTCACAATCCTCTTGTGATTTGACAATTTTGAATAGTTTATGTCTGTTCCTTGTAACCGTAAAGTACTGGCTTTGTTTTTATTTGCAAACTGTGTGCCCTGAAGCAGCCACCCCAGGGAATCCATGTCATGCAGGGAGTAGTTTCCATGGCCTTAGGGTAAAGAATGCTGTAGTGCTGAATGCAGAGGAGTTCTGGCTAGTTCTTGTTACTCTAGCAGCATCCAAATTGTTGCATAAACCAGAGAAAAATTGTATTTACTACTAGTTTTGAATAACCCAATCACTATTGTGTACAGTCTTTGTTCTTGGCTATGCAAATGAATATGCCAGAGGTGAATTTGCAGTCCTAGTATATGCAGACTTGCCTCCTGCTTCATTGTAGATATCCTGAAGACCAGACTGGTTGTGGATTTGCCAGGACAGGTTTGGGAAGCGCTGGCCTAGATTGCCTTTCTTTTATTGGTGTGATTATATTCTGTTTTGTGATTTTTTTTTTTTTAAATGAATGAAGAGGATGGAGGAATAAAAATGTGGATTTCTCATAGCCACCATTCCTTTTTCAAGACTCTCTCGCCTGAGTCCAATCATCAAAGGAATCAATTTGGGAACACATTATGATGGGGGCACAATAGTTAAATGCCTTCCAGGATCCTCAGCTAACAGAAATGCAAACCAGGTGGTCAACACTATTATAGAAGAAAGTAAGAATTCTGACAGATATCTGTGTTTTATCTATCTAGGGACCAATGACCTTGCTAGAAACCATGCCCATAAAGTACAGAGAGATTCCAAAATGTAGGGAAAAAGGTTAGTCACTTGGCAAAGCCTATTGCTTTTTCAGAAGTATTACCTGTCCATGGAAAGGGAAAGAAAAGATCATGTCATATAGATAACTTCAGTGCCTGGCTCAAAACCTGTTGTAAAGAATGTGGATTTGTATACATTGGAGGCTGGGGCCGTGTATGGAGCAGGAAATGAGATGCTAAGTGAAAAATTCAGGTCCTAGATTACCAGGCATTTAAACTAAGGAATGGGGGTGGCAGGAGGTGACCGGGGAACCAGGCATGTTACCCCCAAGCAAAACAGGAAGAGGGAAGAGAAAGTAACAAAATCAATAAGTTAAAAAATGCAGAAAAGTTGACCAGGAAGAACAGGTGGAAAGTTATGACTACAAATGCTAGTAGTCTGGGTAACAAAATCTCAGACCGGCAGACTTGGACATTGTTGCGGTTACATGGTTCACTGATTGTCATGACTGGGATACAGCCATCCCAGGCTATAACTTGCTAAGAAAGGACAGAAAAGGGGGAGGAGTAGCTCTTTATGTCAAAAACAATATCCAAGCAACTGAATTGCAAGGGACGTGGGGTAGAGAAGAAGCATTGTGGACCATCCTAATAAAAAGAAGATGATACTTCCATTTTTTCTGGCATGATCTACAGGACACTGACTCAAACAGAAGAAATGGACAGAGAATTCATAAAGGCATCCAAAAGGTGGGAAAGAAGGGTGTGAAGTGTTGCCCATTGGTGATTTTAATCTGCTGGATGTGTTTGGGAGTATCCCTTCTGCAAAATCTTTGAGAAGTAGAGAGATAGTGGATGCCCTTCAAGGGGCTGTGCTCAAACAAATGGTAATGGAACCACGAGAGAGGATGTGATACTTGACCTAGTGCTTACTAGTGATGATAATGTGTCTAATGTTCAGGTAGGAGCTCACCTGAGCACCAGTGATCATCAGATGATATGGTTCGATTTTGCAAATAAGATACAGAGAAGACTCATGAAGTCCTGAGTTTTAAATTTAAAAAATACAGACTTTGTCGAAATGGGGATGATTCTGGCAGAAGAACTGGAAGACTGGGAGAACATGGGTGAGGTGGAACAACAGTGGACCAAATTAAAAGGAGCTATTACAAAGGCAACAACTCCATATGTTAGAAAAGAACAAGAGTAAGAGGAAAAAGAAACCGATCTGGTTCTCTAAAGAAGTGGCTGAAAAAATAAAGGCAGAAAGAACAGCATTCAAGAAGTATAAAGGAACACAGAAGAATATCTGTTAAAACTGAGAGAGACGAAGAAAGAATTAAGGAAAACAGGTCAAGTGGAAGAATGCACGATCAAAGAGGTAAAGCGAGGAGACAAAACCATTTTTCAGATCTATCAGTGAAATAAGGGAGGTCAGAACTGGTATAGTGAAATTGAAATGTGACAAGGAGCAGTGTGTGGAAAGTAACAAAGAAATAGCAGAAATATTAAATACTTCAGTTTGGTATTCACTAAAGAAGACCCTGTAGAAGGCCTGTTGCTGATTAATGACTGGAGATGGAGTAGATGAGACTCTGTTTACAGAAGAGAATGTCTTGGAGGAGCTAGTTAAACTGAAAGTGGACAAGGCCATGGAGCCAGATGAAATACACCTGAGAGAGCTCAGGAGATGTGCCGCTGAAAGATCTGTTCAATAGATCCCTGGAAATGGGAGTGGTGCTGCGGGATTGGAGAAGATTGGTGGCAGTCCCCGCTTCACGTGACTGGTAGCAAAGAGGAGGCTGGAAGCTATAGGCCGGTTAGCCTCACCTTGGTGGTGGGAAAATTAATGGAGACTGCTGAAGGAAAGGATAGTGAGCCACCTACAATCCAGTGGGTTGCTGAACCTGAGGAAGCATGGATTCATCAGAGCACAGTCCTGTCAGACAAATCGGATTGATTTTTTTTTGATTGGGTGACTAGAGAATTGGATCCAGAAGAGCACTAGATGTGATATACTTGCATTTCAGCCAAGCTTTAGATACAATCCCACATAGGATGCTTGTGAATAAAATTAGAAGTTTGGGAGTGAGTGTGAAGATGGTGACATAGATTACAAAGTGTAATGGTAAATGGAACCTACTCTGAAGAGAGAACCATGTTAAGTGGAGAGCCACAGGGATCTGTGTTGGGACTGGTTCTATTCAGTATCTTTGTGAGTGACATTCCGGAAGGGATAGAAGGTAAAATTTGCCTATTTGCAAATGATACTAAGATCTGCAACAAAGTGGACACCCCTGAAGGCGTAGAGAGAATGAAAAGTGATTTAAGAAAGCTGGAAGAGTGGTCGAAGATTTGGCAGCTGAGATTCAATGCCAAGAAGTGCAGAGTCATGCATCTGGGGTGCAGTAATCCAAAAGAACTGTATATGATGGGGGATGTAAGACTGATGTACACAGACCAGGAGAGAAATGTTGGGGTAATAGTGTCTAAAGATCTGAAGATGGCGAAACAATGTGACAAGGCGATAGCTAAATCTAGAAAGATTCTGGGCTGCATAGAGAGAAGAATAACCAGTAAGAAAAAGGTGATAATGCTCTTGTACAAATCCTTGGTGAGGCCTAATTTTGAGTACTGTGTTCAGGTTTGGAGTCTGTACCTGAAGGCGGGATAAAGAAGGATGGAGGCAGTCCAGAGAAGAGGGACCAAAATGGTGTGGGATCTGTATCAGAAGACCTATGAGGAGAGGCTGAAGGATCTGAATATGTATACCTTGGAAGAGAGGAGGTGAAACTTGTGCATTATTAAAATTGTCAAACCTTTTTTTCCATTGGAAAGAAATCAGTAGAACTAGGGGTCATGAAATGAAACTTCAGGGAGGATGACTCTGAACTAACTTCAGGAAATATTTCTTCACAGGTGGATGCCTGGAATGCCCTTCTAGAGGAGGTGATGAAGACGAAAACAGTGAAAGAATTCAGAGGCATGGGATAAACACTGCATTCCTAAAACTAGAGAATGGAAATGAAGAAAAGAGTGCATGGGGGTAACTTACTGGTGCAGCGGTTACTACCCTTAACCATTAAGCCTACATACTGTTAATTCAACGCCATCATTGCTCTTTGCTTCAAAGGCAAAGAGTTACAGGGAATTGGATTCAGACAGTAACCAACGAGGATCTCCGCTGCTGCCGCCGCTGCAGAGAACCTGGGGAGAGAAGGCCTGCACGATCGGCGCCCAGACCCGTCGGGGTAAGGCCTTCATATTCCCCTTGCCCCCGGTGAGCCCAGCCTCCGATCGCGCGGCCTACTAACTAACCGCGGCGCCCATCAACGCGACTCGCTCTCCTGGACCCTCCCACCAACAACTAGCAGCCAATTTAAAAAACTGAGAGGGTTTTTTGAATTTGGAGAAACTCACTTAAATTGCCTGATCCGCTGGCGCCGCGCGCCTGCGTCGCATGCCAAAGGAGCACAACAAAGGGGCTGGCCCCTTTGTTCGCTCCTTCGTGCAGCCACTGAGATTTAGAAGAATTTAAAAGAAAAAACATGAAAATACTTAAACTACTTAAAAATGCTTAGACCTCTACATCCACAGTAATATCACCCCCAAGCTGCACTCGGACCTCACTCAACCACAGTCATCCTCCTGCAAGCTGCACTCGGACCTCACTCAACCACAGTCATCCTCTTGCAAGCTGCACGTGGACCTCACTCAACCACAGTCATCCTCCAGCAAGCTGCACTTGGACCTCACTCAACTTCAGTCATTCCCGCCACGAAGATGTTGACTTTTACCAACCCTCAATTCCAAAACAGACACAAACACCTTATTAACATCCCCCTTTTGAAAAATAACAAAAACTTATTATATCTCACCTTCCTCCTCATCAATGCTCAATCCTTATCAAAAAAACACATGTTAATCTCTGACATACTACAAGAAAAAAACCCTGACTTCTTTGCCATAACAGAATCCTGGCTTAAAAACACCGATCAAGTACTTCTGAATCACATAGCTAACAACAAATATGACACCTTTTCAATACCATTCAATTACAAAAGAGGAGGAGGCCTTCTACTTCTTACAAAAAAACACCTCTCAATGAAAATGATTCCACATAACCTCCCAAAACAATATGAAGTAGCCCTGTTCGACTCTCAATTCCTACAAGTTTGCCTTATATATTGTCCACCCAAACTACTAGACAGCAACATCTCTCCACTCCTGGAATTCCTCATTACAAACATCAATACAAAAAAACCTTCCATCATCCTTGGTGACCTCAACCTCCATACGGATGCCAACCCCAGTACACCAAGCTGCGAAACCCTACTAGATATGCTCTCAAGCTTAAACTTCACCCTTCAAGTAAACAACCCCACACATAAAGCAGGTCACACTCTTGACCTAATTTTCACCAATTATTTCTTCACGGACACCTCCATTTCACACACCTCAGTCCCCTGGTCAGATCATCATCTCCTACTATGCAAGTCTCATCTGAACTACAACATCCCTTCAAATAATAACACACAAAAATACTTTAAATACCGTTCTCCTTTTCTAACTAATCCCCTCCTTCAAGAGCTGGGACATCAACTAACAAATCTTGACTTATCAAACATCAACAACGCTATCCAATCTTGGTCTCTTATCACCAAAAATACCGCCAACATCATTAATCCAGAGAAATTCAAACGTCTGAAGAACAAAAAAGAAATCAAAACCCTTGGTATAACACCTCTCTAAAAAAATATGAAAACAGCCCTCAGGAAAACGGAGAAAGAATGGCCAAAAACCAAGCTGCTTGCAATACAACAGAAATACCGCACACAACTAGCCGACTACAAAAAATCAATCCAAAATACTAAACGAGACTACTATGGTAAAAAAATTATAAACTCCACGAACAAATCGAAATCCTTGTTCAACATAGTAAATAACCTCATTACAGATAATTGCAATTCCATCGTTTGTCACCAAAAAAAACCTAAGCCAAGACTTAGCTATCTTCTTTAAGGATAAAATCACCAAAATAACAGACTCCTTCAACACCACATCAAGCTGCCAAATACTAACTTCTACAAATAGCAACTCCCCTTGGCCCAACTTCAGACCTATATCCATAACGGAAACAGAAAAAATGATAAAAAAAATCAACCCTGCTCGCCATGTCTTAGACTCCATTCCCACTCGAGTCCTTAAGGAAATTGCTTATCCACTAGCCCCAACAATTGCAGCAATTGTCAACAAATCTCTAGAGGAAGGCGAACTACCTCCCATGCTAAAAATCGCTACAATCACACCTTTGTTAAAGAAAAAAAACCTCAACCCAGATGACCTAAACAATTACCGCCCAATTTCTAACCTACCCTTCTTTGCCAAATTGACAGTGCTGAAACAACTCAACGATCATTTAGATGATGATAAAATACTTTATCCCACCCAATTTGGTTTCAGGAAAAACTTCAGTACCGAAACCCTCTACTCAACCTTTCCAATACCATATTAAGAGGTCTCGACAACAAAAAAGGATACTTACTGATTCTTCTGGACCTCTCTGCAGCCTTCGACACTGTGGACCACAAATTGCTTATTTCTAGTCTTGAATCCATCGGGCTCACTGGAAAAACTCTCAGCTGGTTTTCATCCTTCCTCAAAAATAGATATTTCAAAGTCGCCTACAACAATATATTATCAAACGCCATCCCCCTCGAAACAGGTGTACCGCAAGGATCGGCACTTTCACCCATCTTATTCAACATTTACCTTACTCCTCTTTGCCATTTTTTATCCAGTCTTGGCATATCATATTACATGTACGCCGATGATATACAAATTCTTATTCCAATTTCCTCCTCATTAGAAGATACAATGTCTAGAGCAGCCTCTCTCCTGGACACAATCAGAAACAGATTAATCCAACTTAAATTATTTTTAAATATGAACAAAACTGAATGCATACTCATCGCCAGAAAAAACTCCGGACCTAAAACTATTCCACCCTTCCAATTTGACAATTCCATCATCCAACTTAAAGACAATGTTAAAGATTTAGGCATCTGGGTGGACAATGATCTAAATTATAAAAAACACATCTCTACAAGAACAAAAGAAGGATTCCACAAACTACAGGTAATCAAACACCTAAAACCACTGCTTCACCCCCATGACTTCAAAACCGTCCTTCAAGCCCTAATATTCTCCTATTTGGACTACTGCAATTCTCTTCTGATTGGCCTACCCAAGTCATCCCTAAGACCTTTACAGCTTCTTCAGAATGCCGCTGCCAGAGTCTTGACGGGGAAAAGAAAATCTGAACACATCACTCCTGTTCTCAACCAACTACAATGGCTCACAATTGAGAAAAGAATCGAATTCAAAGTCCTCTCAATACTGCAGAAAGCAATTTACAAAGCAGACTACACTGCTCTTGATGACGTCATACATATCCACCACTCCCTATGCACTACAAGAACAACTAGTAAACTACAACTTGTGATTCCATCTCTTCCTCACGCCAAACTCTCTTCCACCAGAAATAGAGCCATTTCCATCATCGGCCCAAAGTTATGGAACTCACTACCTCAGTTCCTCGCTGGTCAGGAAAACCCTAAATCTTTTAAAAAAGACCTAAAATCCTGGCTACTAAGCCAATCTCATACTGACAGCTCGGACTATTGATCTCATAACTATCAGTCTTCTGATTGGACAATTTATCCTGCTTCCTAACTACAGATATCTCCTATTATCTATGAGCCCTGTTTTTTCAGTATACCTAACTTTTGGTATATCTTGTTTTGTTTGGACTAATTTTATATGTCAGTTCTCAGTCTGTTTAATGTAATTTTTCAAATTTCAATGTAACAGGTTGTTATAATGTAAACCGGAGTGAAGGCAACTCTGCTATACCTCGGTATATAAAAAACGCTAAATAAAATAAAAATAAACGAGGGCCCTGACTTTTACGGTTTGGGGAACTAATATGCATGGGGGTATCCTGCATGACGTGGCAGATTCTACCATAAGCTTTCTGGTCAGACAGGATGGACCATTTGGTCCTTTTTTGCCATCGTTTCTATGTTTCTGTGTTCAGTCATTTGTGCTGTATTCATGTGTTGCATGTGTTTGCTTGGGGGTTCTGTAAGATTCAGGACAGCAGTGCCCTGCTTTATTTAGATTCAAAAAGGAGGGAGTGGCTGAGCAGGAGACACTTCCAGAACTTTAAAACATCAAGATATTTCAAAATTAAATACAAACTAATTAGAATGAAAAGGCAGAATCTTATTCTTGCTTGTTCTAACCTTGGACTGGAAAGGTATTTGCTGATAGTTCCCCTTTTAATTATTTGCAGCGAGTCCAGCTTCCATGTTTTTAAAGCATCCAAGCAATGTAAAAGATGTGTTAAACCCACCCATGCAGCATGCTCTACCTCCCAGCCCCAATATAGCACCTTAGGCCTAATGGTCTTTAGGTATTAAGAAATCCTCATTTATGCTCACTTAATTGCCAGTCGGGGACTGTTTTGGGGGGGAAAAAAGCCTAGAATGCTGCAAATGTTAAAACTGACAATGCGTCACTTATTTCCACAAATGTAACTTGCAGGTGTCTGTACACTTAATGCTTGCCCAACCCGCGCACATTTGTTTTTGTAATGTTCATGGTTGATGTCTTTCTTTTTGGTTTCATTGTTTCTATTACTTGTTTTGTTCTTAAAAATTATATATTGTTTTCTGTACCTTATCTAGGGTCTTTGAGTGAGGTGACATATAATGTAATTTCTGATTGCTGTTAATCAGTCCTAGACTAGAGCTGCTACTGCATCTGCTGCATGTTCTTAAAAAGCGTTTTTTTTTTTTTTTTTTTATTCTGATGTCTCGAGAACAAACGTTCTTGAACATAAGAAATTGCCATACTGGGTCAGACCAAGGGTCCATCAAGCCCAGCTTCCTCTTTCCAGCAGTGGCCAATCCAGGCTTGCAAGTACCCAAACACTAAGTAGATCCCATGCTACTGATGCCAGTAATAGCAATGCCTATTCTCTGTCAACTTGATTAATAGCAGTTAATGGACTTCTCCTCCAAGAACTTATCCAAACCATTTTTAAACCCAGCTACACTAACTGCACTAACCACATACCCTGGTAACAAATTCCAGAGTTTTATTGTGCATTGAGTGAAAAATAATTTTCTCTGATTAGTTTTAAGTGTGCAAAATGCTAACTTCATGGAGTGTCCCCTAATCCTTCTATTATCCGAAAGAGTAAATAACCAATTCACATTTACCCGTTCTAGACTTTTCATGATTTTAAAGATCTCTGTCATATCCACCCTCAGCTGTCTCTTCTCCAAGCTGAACAGCTCTAGCCTTTCCTCATAGGGGAGCTGTTCCATCCCCTTTATCCTTTTGGTCGCCCTTCTCTGTACCTTCTCCCATCGCAACTATATCTTTTTTTTTTTTTTTTTTTTTGAGATGTTGCGACCAGAATTGTACACAGTACTCACAATTGAACTCCCCATGGAATGATACAGAGACATTATAACATTTTCCATTTTATTCACCATTCCATTCCTAATAATTCCTAACATTCTGTTTGCATTTTTTGACTGCCGCAGCTTACTGAACCGATGATTTCAATGTGTTATCCACTATGACGCCCTAGATCTTTTTCCTGGGTTATAGCTTCCATATTAGGAACTAACATCATGTAACTACAGCAGGGGTTATTTTTCACTATATGCATCACCTTGCACTTGTCCACATTAAATTTCATCTACCATTTGGATGCCCAATATTCCAGTCTCGCAAGGTCCTTCTGTAATTTATCACAATCTGCTTGTAATTTAACTACGCTGAATAATTTTGTATCATCTGCAAATATGATTACCTCGCTCGTTATATTCCTTTCCAGATCATTTACAAATATATTGAAAAACACTGGTCCAAGTACAGATCCTGAGGCACTCCACTGTTACCCTTTTCCACTGAGAAAATTGACCATTTAATCCTACTCGCGGTTTCCTGTCTTCTAATCAGTTTGTAATCCACAAAAGTACTCTACCACCTATCCCATGACTTTTTACTTTCCTTAGAAGCCTCTCATGAGGGACTTTGGATTTTTAGATGGCATTTGACAAATACACCATCAATACAAGTGCAAGGATGAAGTGAGTTCCTGGGAAGGTTTTCAAATTAATTATTTATTTGATATTTTCATTGCGGCAACTCCTTGTTTAAGATACAGTCCTTAAATAGAATCCCCCAACACTAGTGGAGCATTCTCCTTACTGATGTTGATACTTGATCTGGATAGAAAAATCCCACACTATAGCTGACTTACAGTTTTTTGTACTCGAGGTCGTTTTACCCCCAGCAAGAGGAGGGGATTTTCCCCTCATTCTTCTACGGCAAGAACAAAGATGGATATTCCAACTTAATACAATTATACCACACGGTCTCAACAGTGAGATCGAGTGGAACCATTTTCTTTAGTCCTTGCTGAGCGGATTGCCCTGTACAGTATTGTAATTCCCCATTAGCTAGAGTTCATATGTCATCACGTTTTAGTTTACGCGTCATCACGTCAGCGGGGTATACCCAGTTGTAGTCTCCATATAAGGATAATGACGTCGGCAAGCCAGGCCGGCGTTCATTGGACATCAAAGCCGGCAAACAATTGAGATGATTTTCGCGCTCAAAGAGAGCGCTTTTAAACTCAATAGTAAGAAGCCGTAGGTGCACTCCGATTAGAAATTTTGACAGTTCGATACAGGTATGTTGCATGAGTGTTTTTTGAGTATTTGTATAACTATGCACCTTGACGTCAATAGTCTGCGAGGTACTAATTTAGTTCCTGGGTATTTTGTATGTTTGTGCTTTCAGATATTTGTTTAAAGTATTCCCCCCCGAGGCAGCCGGGTGGCGAAACACGGGACCGTGTTGGGGGATTCTATTTAAGGACTGTATCTTAAACAAGGAGTTGCCGCAATGAAAATATCAAATAAATAATTAATTTGAAAACCTTCCCAGGAACTCACTTCATCCTTGCACTTGTATTGATGGTCATAATTGAGAGTGCAAGGTCTACTTCGGTGTGTGTTTGATTTGACAAATACACTACATGTACTGGTTCACCTTTATTCACATGTTTATTAACCCCTTCAAAAAATGAAGCAGGTTTGTGAGGCAAGTCTTGCCTTGGGTAAATCCATGCTGTGTTCCATTAAACCATGTCTTTCTATATGCTCTGTGATTTTGATCTTTAGAATAGTTTCCACTATTTTTCCTGGCACTTTAGTCAGGCTCACTGGTCTAGAGTTTCCTGGATCGCCCCTAGAGCCCTTTTTAAATATTGGGGTTACATTGCCCACCCTCCTGTCTTCAGGTACAATGAATGATTTTAATGATAGGTTACAGATTTTAACTAATAGATCTGAAATTTCATTTTTGAGCTCCTTTAGAACCCTAGGTTGAATACCATCCGGGCCAGGTGATTTGCTACTCTTTAGTTTGTCAATCTGGCCTACTACGTCTTTCAGGTTCCCAGTGATTTGGTTCAGTTCATCTGACTCATCACCCTTGAAAACCATCTCCTTGAGTGCACATAAATAATCCTATTTTGTTACATGCATAAGTGGTAATGCTTGCCTCGTGCTCATCGCAAATTACAGTATGTAAGTTCTGAATTTCTTAAAAATGCTCCTTGTTCTCTGAGGACTCGAAAGCGGTCAACTTAACATAGTTAAGCTCTGGAATTCATTGTCAGAGGATGTGGTTACAGCAGTTAGTGTAACTGGGTTTAAAAAAGGTTTTTATAAGTTTCTAGAGGAAAAATCCATAAACTGCTATTAATTCATAAGCAATAGTAGCTTGTGACTTATTTACTGTGTGGGTACTTGCAGGTACTTTTGTGACTTGGATTAAGTACTGTTGGAAACAGGATACTGGGCTTGATGGACCCTTGATCTGACCCAGTATGGCATATCTTATGTTCTTAAGAGTTGCAAGTTGTCTTTTTCATTCACTTGGCTCTGACTGGACCACGGTGGCTGTGATATATCACAAATTTTAATTTCATTTCAATTTATATGTAGCCCTTCTCCAGAGATGATCTAGAGTGGCTCAAGTCAACAGCAAAACATCAATACAATAGTATAGAAATACAGTAACGAAAGGTAATACATATCCCCTCCCATCACCTCCTCTCAGAGGGGCTTAGGACAATAACCAGATGATGATATTCCCATCCACACACCTCTGCAAACACAAAATATGTACTTTAACTCTCCCAGTATCTCCTGGTTACTCCCAAAGGGGCAATTCCCTTTGGAATTGACCTGGGTCTCTCTCCCCCCCCCCCCCCCCCCCCCCAGCAGGCCGGATCTTATGGTTGACCTGCAGTATTGCAGAAACAGACTGAGCCAGTTAGCTCCTGTTATGCATGAGGCAAGCTGTGACACTGTTCTGGAATATGACTGTTTTCCGGAGCTGAATTTTAAAAACGAATGATTTCCTGGTCAGATGAGTATTACAACATACTTTCGGGGGGGGGGGGGGGCTTCATTTTTTGTTTTTCATTGTTCTTAAAATTTCTTGGAAAAGTAATCAGGGTTTATTGTGATAAGAACAAAAACAGGAGAAAATCAGTTGAAAAGAATGACTCCTTTATTTTTCTAGGTAAATGTCTTGACTTTATTTTGGTGGACAGAAGCTAGGACAATAAAACAACATTAACAGATTCTCTCACCTGCCCCCCACTTTTCAGCGTTCCCACCTCTACCCCTTAGCATATGCCCCTCTCTCTCTCTCATTCTACTCCACACAGAATCTTCCCTCCCTCTGCAGCAGCGTTCTTCCTTACTGGTAATGGCTCCAGGCTTCTCCCCTGAGGCTCCTGGCCTCTGCAGCACTGCACTTCTGCTTCTGTGTAGGGCCAGGGAGCCTGCCGGGAAGCGCTTCTGGTGCGCAGGGCCTGCTTGAAATGCCTTCACGACACCACTTTGGCTGCTTGGGGGGGGACGGGGACTGAAGAGGCACGGACCTTGAAACACGGCATGGGCGTCCCTGGAGGGTGAGCGCTTTCACTGGTGGAGCATGCGTTTTGAACCCACACTGGCTTCCAGCATTGGTTGGAGGCCTTGAAAAACTGCATCTGCAGCTCTGGAGCAGCTTTCTCATCAGCCTAAAATTAGGGTGAATGTTGGTTTAAACCGATTGGCACTTTTGTAGAAATCTGGAAATTTATGGGTGAAAATCTTTTTAAAGTGAAGTACTGCTTGTAGTTTTGAAATATTGTGCAGCACCTTTCCTATTTTTGTTACATTTTCTACTGATGTTTGTCGGTGTTGTTTTGTTACACACTACACCTACATTGCTGGATAAAATGTCTGTTTTTTTTAAAGGTTTGTTTCATCTTTAAAGGGGTCTGTATTACCCATTCAAAGCACCTTGGTGGCTCCAGCGTGCTTTCCTAGGTAACAGCTGAACAGATCTGTAGCAACTCAGAATTTAAGTGTATTAACAGGATGGGCACACCCACACGTTTGCGGTTTTCAGAGGTCACTATTCAGCACATGCTCCTGGTAGTCTCCAATGAACAGGGGAAAAGAGAAACCACTTTAGTCTTGTTTGGATGGCATGTGTTCCAAAAGGCAGGGGAAAAAGTGCAGGCCCTGATTCAGGCATAGGCAACTGCCTGGGGTATTAGATATAGAAGGCGCTAAGTATTCGAGCAGAAGAGGAGCCTTTAGGACCGTGTGCCATGCCACTGCAAAGAGGTACCATTGTGATACTCTAGCCCAAAACCCCCTTCCCGTGCTTTCCAATCCCCGCTCTCTAAGCTCTGAGGTGGGCTGCGGGGAGAGAGACTCATGACCCTGCCCATGTGTGCTAAAATGTTAAATCTGGCCCTGGAAGGAGTGTGCAGCCTTCCTTTGGTGCGGAAATACAGGGCAGCAAGCAAGGTGATGCCTTTCCATGCAGGGAGCCCAGCTCTCAAAAGCTAGCCACAAACATGTTATGTAAACCCAGAAAGAAAGCATCACCTTCAGCTCTGTATGTTTTGTGAGCTAACACGGCACTTGTGTTGCTGCTTTTTTTTTTTTTTTTTTTTTAAGAGAAGAACGAGGAGAATTTGCCACACCAGAAAGCGTGATAGAGGAAGTGCCAAACAGGCAGGGATTATAGAATATTTAAAATACTCATCTTATTGAGAAGAACTGTTCTGTTTAAAAAAAAAAAAAAAAAAAAATCAATTAGTACACTTATTCTCCAGTCCAGCCCTTGCAGGCTTAGTTTACAGTTTAAAAAAAAAAATGTTCATGAGATGTTCTGATGCATTTAGACAAGGAGAATGCTTCCTCTGAAGTCCCTGAAGTCATGATCTAAAAGAAATTATAAACAGTTATTGCATACAGCATAGGACATCATTTAGTTCGATCATGATTTTTTGCAATTTTTTAAATGTTTTCTTTGCAATATTTGGATAACAGTGAACTAAACATCTCCAGCAAGCAAATATCCAGACTTTTTGGGTAGAGTTTAGAATTGTGATTTTCCTGCTCATTGCTTGTTTAAATCTACTTTTAGTAAGGTTTTTGATCCATTCAGAACCAGAACCATGTCTTGGTGGTAATTTAGACTGGAACAGTTTCTCCAAAGGATCTTGCCTTGCTGGGGTCTGATTTGTGGGCCTCTAGGTGTTTGCTGTATATGGCACTGGGAATGTTACCACGGGCACATAACGGCCACCAGTTGATGTATCTTTCTTTTGATATCTGTGATAGAAGAGTCTTCAGGTGTTTTATGTTCAGTAGTGAGAGAAAGCAAGCAAGCGAATTGGCTACACAAAAGGTCATTTCCTCAACCTGAGGATAAGATACAGAATATGCTGATACTGTTTATGCATCAGTTTCTATTCATTAACTTTCTGCTGGAAAACTAGTTCTCTCTGTATGTCCACTGATTGTTAAGTGCAGTGCATTGTTACAGAGAAGATGAAAGATAGCGGTGGTTTTTCCCAGATCAGTCCTGGATCCTCATCAGATAGCTTTGGTTCTTAAGACTGTCCACAATGAATAAAAGACACACAGACACACGATTGCAAGAAACTATTGGCCTGAGGATTTTTTCAAAACTGGCCCATGAGGTATCTATCTGATGCCTTCATGCACTTTCCCTGCAGCACATGTATCAACAGCTCCCAAAAGCTCACTAAGTCAATCCTGGAACCCAGCAGAATTCAGCCAAAATATCTCCAAAATAAACATAATCTTTCTTAAATAACTAAGAAGTTCAACACATTGTAGAGAGCAGAGTTGCAGCCCCAGTTCCATCCATGCAAATTGGTTGGGCCCCCTACACATCTGCTTATATCTCTCGTATTCTGGATTCCTGGTCTGGCTCTTGAACCAGTTGCAAGTAATAACACTGTCAGCCAGTGTCAGACACACACGCTCAGTCACAAACAGATGTTTTAGATTGCAGAAACATTATTGGCACATACACACTAATAACCACAAAGACACATACTCTTTCTCAGACACACACACTCTCACAGACAAAGTGTGTATGGGTGTGTGTCTCACTCTCTGACACAGACACACAAACGCTCTCTGACATACTACTGTTGCTTTATATGCTCACACAGTGAGTGCCCCCAATCCAGCACTACTACATCGTGGTGTTGTCTTGCTTGCTGCCAGCCCTTCCCCATTCTGCAGAGCCCCCTTCCTCTCCCAATCTCATTCTCTAAGAGATTCACTGGTTCCAGGGCCAGCTGCTTCTCTCAGAGCTCAGTGCAGTCACCTCAGACAGAAGTCTCCCCAACACTGCATAGTCACTTTCTCCTGGTTTACCCCCTTCTGAACTGTACCTGTAGCTTGCCTCCACTTCTCTGCAACCCTCCCACCACTCTAGTGCATTCACAATTGACTGCAGGCTACACAGTCTGCTGCTTTTATGGGTCCTCAGGCTCTGCTCTGCCTACTGACTTCAGGGGAGAGGGGACATGAAGTGACCCCTACTGTTCCCTGGGCTTATAAAAACAGAAAATTAAGCCCTGGCCGAGACTGGGGAGAGCCACGAACACAAAGTAGCATAGATCCAGATGGAATCCTGCTTTCTCTTGTGGAGTCAGAGTTGATGCAAGGGTATTAGGTTTGCTTATGACACCTTACAGCCTTGCACACAGACCTGGTTCCACCCTTCCCACCAATAATTTAGAAAAATATGCATTTACAGTAACAGATTTTACATGAAAAAGAATATTCAGTGTTCTAAGATAAAAATATCACTTAAAACATGTATATTATTTACATGCACTATTGTAGTACCAACCGGAAAACTGCAAAAAAGGCACCTGCAGTCATATGAAATTGGGATTATTGTAAAGCATGTCTGCCCTCAGAAAGCTTTAAATAAACTTCATTACAATATAGTAAACCTCCCATACGAAAAGAGCACTAACTGCCAGCACTCACAATAACGACACTACCTTTGAAAAGGCAACACTGCAAATATTACACCAGCTCCTAATTCACCTTTTAGGAAAACAGAACTAATCAAATTGAAACTGCATACTAGGAAAATATCTCATCTCAATCACACATGCAGAAACAGACAGACCCTTACCAAATATAGAATAACAAGACAAAATTTAACTAGAAACATGCAGACCAAAACTGAATTGGAAACTGTAACAAGATAGACTCTATGCAAAAATGTAAAAATAGAAACACCACTATTCCTCATTAAACTGCAAACAAAATCAAGATATATAAAACATCAATCATAATAGTAAAACCATAATCATAAAAAGAATTAAATATTCAAAACAGATGAAAAGAGTACCCAATATTTTTTTTAAATTATTCCTAAATATCGTTAAAAGCAGAATATAAAACAAATAAAATATTTAAAAACATAGGGCATCAAATAACACCTAATTTATTAAAACTAATAAGGATAAAAAAAAATACTTGGGAACTTTTTGATTTCAAGTCACCCTGAGATTGTCATGGATTAGTTCGGGGAGGGAGTGGTACAACTTTCTCCTCTCTCTCTCATACCCATATTCTCCAATACACGCGCACACACTTGTTTACTCACACATCCTTACACAAATGTTCTCTCTCTCCCCAGAACATACAGAGGCTTCCTTGGGCCTGCACAGCTTCTTTCTTACCCACACAATGCAGTCTTACATGCTATTTGCTCACATGCACACAATCTCCTACACATGTTCACCATATGCTATCTCATATATACATACATATATGCTCTCTCTCTTACTCTCTCACACACACATTTGCTCTCCCTGGAGTATACCAATAACAGAAGCTTGCTTTTTGGGCCTGTGCAATGCCTCTCACACACACATACACTCTCACACACACATACACATTTACTCGTATACATTCTCTCTCCAAGGAATATAAAGGGTTCAGGTAGCATCAGCCTCTTTTCCATGGCGTGGCCAAGCTGACAGGGCCTCATCTCTCAGCCGTACAGCCTGCAGACAGCAGCCTTCTATTTTCCTCCTTGCAGCCCAGCTGACAGGGGCCTCTTTCTTTTTCTCCGCTTGGCCCGGCACAAATTAGTCATGCAACCACGTGACTGGACTGACCAGCCCACCGGGGCATGCCCGAAGCCCCGATAGGCCAATCCGCCCCTGGATATGTCTCTTGCTTACTCTCTCTGAAAGGCCAGACTTGTTGGGCGAGGTTCCGGAAGAGGATGAAACAGAGGGCAAACCTGCGTAACTTGCAGAGCAGTGTAAGTACAGCGTGTCTGCATAAGCAAAACCGTAGGACCCATGGGAAAACCTGTTACTCCGGTCAGAAAGTGAATGAAGTTTATTCATCTGGGGTTTCAGTTCCTCATTACCTGCTGAGGGTTCAGTTGCCAAGCCACAAATTTTAAATGTGGATTGATCACGTTCATTTACTTCTCTAAAAGTTCAGATTTGGCATATGTATGGCTGATTGTTCAGAAATAGTAAGACGGGGCATCTTATGCTTCAGCTCTTAAGAACAATATAAATACAATTTCTATGGATGTACTTCTCTTTTTAGACCCACCTTTTCTTGATGAGTTTATCATGTTTTACTTGCACTAGCTTACAGTTAAATCCTGCCGCCTTTTTAAAATTCTTACTTTAATGTAGAGAATAAGGGCCAAAAAGTTGTAGGTAGAACATTTTTTAACTTTACAAATGCATTTCTAGGTATATGTTTCTCTCTCTCTCTGTTTTCTTTAATTCTCTCTTTGCTCTTCCACCCATCACCTCTAGTCTGCTCATCACACACTCTTCACTGTTTCCTGTGTTAACCAGGTTTCTATCAGGTTTTGTGCATTTATTTCTTCAACTTACATACCGCCTGCCCAATAGATGGCTCCAAGCAGGTTAACAAAACATATAACAAATAATACAATGCATATAAATTGAAAAACATAACAAAATTACAAAGACAAAATGCTATGCAAACTTCAATTAAAAAAATAAAACTTGAAAAAAAACCCCAAAAATAAATTAAATACATAATTCGAAAATAAATGCTACTTAAGTCATAGTCCTATATAAAATTCTACTTAAATCAATTAGAAGTTAAAGGGAAAAAAAAAGCTTCTCTGCTTACGAAAGGTTAGATAATCGGATCTCTCTAGATATTGAATCCTGGAGGGCGGAACCCAAACAGTGGAGGGCCTTCTTTCAATTTTCCATCAGCCTTGCTTCCTTGAAGTTGAACATGTCCTGTGTTTGATCTGAAGATTCCCCTGAGGAAAGACTGAAGAGGTTAGGACTGTTCAGCTTGGAGAAGCGACGGCTGAGGGGAGATATGATAGAGGTCTTTAAGATCATGAGAGGTCTTGAACGAGTAGATGGGACTCGGTTATTTACACTTTCGAACAATAGAAGGACTAGGGGGCATTCCATGAAGTTAGTAAGTAGCACATTTAAGACTAATTGGAGAAAATTATTTTTCACTCAAAGCACAATAAAGCTCTGGAATTTGTTGCCAGAGGATGTGGTTAGTGCAGTTAGTGTAGCTGGGTTCAAAAAAGGTTTGGATAAGTTCTTGGAGGAGAAGTCCATTAATGGCTATTAAGTTTACTTAGGGAATAGCCACTGCTATTAACTGCATCAGTAGCATGGGATCTTCTTAGTATTTGGGTAATTGCCAGGTTCTTGTGGCTTGGTTTGGCCTCTGTTGGAAACAGGATGCTGAGCTTGGTGGACCCTTGGTCTGATCCAGCATGGCAATTTCTTATGTTCTTATGCTTGGTACATGTAAGGTGACTGATCTTGGTTCTAGTCCTTTATTTTAAACTTAACCCTAAGGGCTACAGGCAAGCGATGAAATAGCTTCAGTATAGGGGAAATATCATCATTGGTGAACTCCATGCCCAAAAGATTGCAGGCTGCTGTATTTTGAATCAACTTCAACCATCGCTGGATTTGTACATTTATTTAGGTCGATATATAGGGTGTTACAGTAGACCCTAAATAACTAGTAACTGCAGCGTGTCTGAGAGTTGCTAGATTTTCCTAAGATAGATATGGTCGGCGGTTACAAATTTCTTAGCGACACAGATAACAGCTTCATAGCACTTTGGAAATCTGGAAGTGGATTTTTAATCTCGAATTTAACATAAAACTGGACTTCTTGTTGCAAAGAGTGTCATTCTCCATATTTAACAGTGGAGGTTCATAAAGCAAATAATCACTGATACCAACTGTTCTTAAACAGTCTAATAAAATAGAATATTCCAGGGTACGGAACGCAGCTGATTAATTTTAAAAGTACCACTGAATCTATACTTCTTTCAAGGCCCCTTCTAAGGTCATCCAACAAGGTTACTAGCACTTTCTCAGTACTAAAATGTTTATGGAAACCAGATTGATTATTATCCAAAAAAAAATCTTCTACTAAAGAAGAAGGTTGCCCCTCATCCTGTCATCTTGGAGAAATCTATTTACAAAAATAAAGAGCACCCCTGCTCCCTATCCTGTACCTTTTCAGTTGCTAGGTTTTCCTTCTCCTCTTACTATGTACCATTTTATGTCTGTTTCCATTGTAGAGATGCTTTTTTAAAGTGCCCTGGGTAGGGGTACCAAGAAAATGAAGAAGTGTTGTTGAGAAAAAGACTTGAGAGCTGTTGATAAAAAAATAACCAAGAGCATCCCAGTTCAAAAAAAGAACTGAGGATGAGCTTCAGGTTCTAGAAGTTGACTTGGTCTTGCTGTATAATATCTTTGCTCCTAGGCTATTCTTCATTGACCAGTTTTCCAAGCATCATAAATGGAAGTTTTGAGGAAGACCCTCTTATTTTAGGAGTACTGGCAAGAAATCGGATAACTAGTTCAGTATGTTTTATATTGTGATTGAGTTTGTTTTCTTCTTTTATGTTTTGTTTTTTATTTTTGTAGTTTGATTGCCAATACTGTGAATATTGTGGCAATGTTGATTACTACATTTTACAGTTGCAGGTACACTGCTTTGGGCGATCTTTGACTGGGAAGATGGTATAAAAATATATTTAAATAGACTAATCTCCTTTAGCCGCATGATTGGGGAGGGGACACTTGCTGAGAGACCATGGGAGAAGAGAGGTGTTAGAGTGGGCAAAACTTTCAGACCCCAGGTTATGATTAAACTAGTTTTTTTTCCTTCTAGGGGTACTCCAAAATAAGTGAAGGTTGTGTGTGTGTGTTTTTATTTAAAAAAAAAAAAAATCCTGGTCAGTAAGTACTGTACACTATTGAAGTCAAGATTTCATACTTATGGCAAATATAAAAATATAATGAATTATGATATGGCCCCACCTTAACAGACATGAGACCTGAATTTGCACAGCTCTATAATTCAGCCCTCAATTAGCATTCTTAGATTTGAATTGGTGCAAATTTTTATCCCCAATGCATTATAGAAGAAGGGAGTCTGTGAAGTCTGTTTGGAGGTGCATATCCAAGTACTTTTCCTAGGGGTTAGGTGGTACAGGTACCATAGTCCATAACGTTTAGAGAAATCCAAGACTTGACAATCAGAAATTCATGACTGGGAATTTGCTGTAACAGCTAGAGATATTATTATTATTATTTAGGGCTTTTATATACAGACATTCATGATACCAATCATATCATATCGGTTTACAAGAAACAATGGTGCAATAACATTAACATCAACATGAACAATAGGCGAAGAGAGAGCAAAGTGAGCAAAAGTTACAATAAAACAGGGGCACTTGAACTGGGAGGAGGAAGAGCCAGAGGCATGGCTAACTCAGAAAATAATATCAGGTCATATACTCAGGACTATAATAATAATATGTACTCAGGACTGAATACTATCAAATAAATAAATAATACCATATAATCAGGGCTGTAGTGATATCATATGTTCTTGACTAAATAGTATCTGTTCATAAAACTCGGAACTAATTAAAATAGAGTCAGAAGCCATGTCAGGGATGGGGTACATCAACTGGAAGACCATGGTGAGTTATTGTAGTTGGGGCGGTCATAGATCAGGGAAGGCTTGTAGAAATAGCCATGTCTTGAGTTTCTTTCTGAATGTCAGCATGCAAGGTTCTTGTCTAAGGTCTGGGGGCATGGTGTTCCAGATGGCTGGATAGGCCCAAAGCCAGTTTTCACAGAGGTGGTAGCGACCAGAACAGTGGTATAATTCAAGCCTGTCCAGATCGGCTTCAGAGAATGAGGTTAAAGATGATTAGAAATGGAGTTGGGATCTGTGGTGGCACAGTAGGCAGGGCCATTGGGCAGGCTGGGTGGTTTCAAGTTATCCTTATTTTCAACCATTTCTATTTTAAGTTTTTATTTATTTATTTATTTATTTATTTATGGAGTCTTCTATACCGATATTAGTAAAGACATCATATCGGTTTACATTGAACTAAAGAGCGGAAAATTACAAATAACAGTGGAGAGGGGATGGGATACAGTCGAACCAAAGGAGAGTGAGGAATGACAGTAACAAGTCAAGCGAACTAGTGAAACTTTAAGAACAACTGCAAAGGCAATTCAAACTTTAGGACATTATAACATTTGGGTGAGAATGAGGAGGGGCTGTTAGGGATTTTGGGGGAAGGCTTGTTTGAAAAGCCAAGTCTTTAGTTGTGATCTGAATTTTATACTATATGGTTCTAGCCGGAGATAGTTCGGAAGTGAGTTCCAGTGCATGGGGCCAGCAATGGAGAGCGCCCGATCTCTCGTGGATGTAAGGTGTGCTTTCTTTAGGAAGGGCACATGGAGGGTCCCTTTATTGGAGGTCGTGGTAGGTCGATTGGGGCATGTGAGGTGGAAGGGTTCGTCGAGCCAATTGGAGTTGTGTGTATATATGGCCTTGTGATCAATGGTAAGTGTTTTGTAAAGGATACAAGAAGGGATGGGGAGCCAGCGTGGGTCCTTGAGGATCGGGGAAATGTGATCATATTTATGTGCATTGGAAATAGTTCTGGCTACTGCATTCTGCAGCATTTGAAGGGGTTTTATGGAGGAGTAGGGTAGGCCTAGGAGGAGGGAATTGCAGTAATCCATTTTGGACGCTAGTGTGGCCTGGACGACAGTGCGGAAGTCATTGGCATGAAGTAGTGGTTTCAGTTTTTTCATGACATTTAGTTTGAGTATCCCTCATTAAGGATGGCATTGATGTGTTTTTTGAGGTTCAGTTGCTGGTCGATCTGAACCCCAAGGTTTCTGGCGCATGGCTGTGCGTGAAAAGTCTTGTAGGCAGGGTCATTTGCAAGTGGGGGTTTAATGGGAAGGTGTTGAGAGATGAGGAGCAGTTCTGTTTTGGAGGTGTTTAAGGCTAGCTGGAGGTTGGTGAGTAAAGAATTGATGGCAGCAAGACAATTTCCCCAGAATTCGAGGGCGTTAGATAGAGAGCATGATGATTTGCACGCCATCTGCATAAAAGAATTTGAGGTTGAGTTCCGATAGGAGTTGGCAAAGAGGGTTGATGAAAGGGAGGAGCCCTGGGGGACTCCTTGGGAGAGAGAGTAGTGAGAGGACTCAGCATTGCCTATCTTCACAGTGAATTGTCTGTTTTCGAGATAGGAGGAGAACCACTTGAGGGCCGAACCCGAAAGGCCAATGTCAGGCGGGAAAGGAGGTGATTATGATTTATTGTGTCGAAGGCCGCCGAGATGTCCAGTAGGGCAAGGATGTAGCTGTGACCTTGGTCCATTCCCCAAATGATGTAGTCGGTTAAGGAGAGAAGGAGGGTCTCAGTATTGAGAAATTTACGGAAGCCGAATTGCGATGGATGCAGTAGATTATTGGATTCAAGGAAGTCAATTAATTGCGAGTTAACAACCTTTTCCATGACTTTAGCGATGAATGGGAGGTTGGAAATTGGGCGAAAATTTGTGGGGGTCCTTGGGGTCTAGCGAGGGAGTTTTGAGCAGTGATTTAACCACGGCATGTTTGAGGGGATCGGGGACGGTGCCTAAGGAGGGGGAGCAATTGATGATGTTGGCAATGGGTTTGGAAATGATGTCAGGTATGGTGAGGAGTGCTTTAGTAGGGATAGTATCTGTGGTGTGAGTTGCAGGTTTCATCCTTTTGAGGATTGATGTAATTTCTGTGGATGAGACGAGTTCAAGGGCATTGAGGGAGGCAGCTGTAGAGGTGGGGTCTGATTGTGGAGAGCGACAGGGGGTTAGAAGGAAATCTGAGGAGGATGTTTGCAATTTTATTATGAAAGTAGAGCGCCAGTTCCTCACATTTGCTATTGGCTTCACTGTCAGGAATAGGTGGAGGAGTATGCTTGGTAAGGGAGGACACATAGGAGAAGAGGGCTTTAGGGTTGAATTTGTAGTCATGTATTCTTGAAGCATAGAAGTCGTGTTTAGCTTTCTGGGTGGCCAGTCTGTAGAGATGTAAGGAGGATTTGAATATGGATGCTTTTTGGGAGGAGGGGTCTTTGCGCCAGGTACGTTCCTTTTGCCTGAGTTCATTTTTCATTTGTCTTAAATCTGAGGAATACCATGGGTTTTGGTTTTTTGCAGATGGTTTCAGTTCATGTCTGGTGATGGGGTAAAGTTTGTTTGTGATGTCTAAGGTGGCTTTGTTCCACGAGTCAAGGGCCGTGTTGGGGGTAGAGCAGTCCAGTTTCAGCGAAGAGTCGGCAAAGGTTGATATGAGGTCTTCACTGGGGCAGGATTTTCTAAAGATAATGGAGGTGCTGGAAGGATGCTTGCAAGATTCAAGCGTCTTTATGGAAAGAGAGGATTTGATGATGGAGTGGTCAGACCAAGGGACAGGGTACAGGTGGGCTTGTTAGGGGAGTGGATACTATGTTTTTAAAGAAAACATAGTCCATCTGCAGGAGAAGCTGGTTTTTGCAGCCTTCTCACCCAAATTTCTAAAATCTCCTTTCCTTTCTTGTTTTGGGCTAAGAGTTAAATTGATTTCTTCTGAAGCAAAGCTTGCTGGGTACAGCATGGGGAAATCTAATTGTAAAATATGCATACTGTATCATGTCTTTCCTGTGCCTTTTTAATTTACAGATATTTGAAGTGGGGAGCCAAGAAAATATTTAATTTGATGTAATGAATATTTGATTTGTGGCAGCACTTACTGTCCTGGATGGAAGCCTGAGACATAAGGAGCAGCAGTTTTGTAAGCACTGGCCAGGAAGAGTACAGGATCCACCTCTCTGCTGGGCCACTGGTTAAAGCTGGCTGTTCTTATTAATCAATGATAATGAGCATGCATCCTTGAACTAGAATATGGGCAATGGGATCCCAAATAAAAATGATAAAAAGTGCATGAGGGTGAAATTAAGCAATCTAATTTTGTGTAATGTATTTGAAGGATTATTCAGGGGCTTAGAAATTTTTATTGCCGCCTTGCAGAAAGTGCTGATGGCAGCTGGGAATGATGCTAGATTGTGTTTTTCAATAGTGCAATTGGATTTTTTTGGAATAGGTGTTGAGCAGATTTTACCATCGAGGCTATCTGTGCGCAAGCTACCATTGCAAAATCAAAACACACACAAAATGGTGCAAAGAGCCGAATACCAAAAAGAAATATTCTCCTGACTTTTAAATTTTGTTGTAGTAGATTTTAGATTTATATTCCACTTTTTTCAGCACTTCAAAGCGGATTACATAGCCAGTGACGTCTTGAGTCAGTAGTAGTGACTCCTTCCATGCTTTTACCATGTGACAATTGTGAGATGCTCCCTGCATCCCAATTTGTGTGGCACAGTATCTCAATCTGGCTTCTTAGCTCCCTGATTTTCAGGATAGATGCAATGAGCTATATTTGCATACAGTTTGTCTAAGAAGCAAATTAATGTTGCATTTTTTTGTTTTTCATGAAAGCCAGGTGTGGTCAGGAGAACCTAGGAGCCAATTTGGAAATCTTCTGTGTTGCTTCTGTATAACATATCTCACATGATACAGTATGCATATTTTACAATTAGATTTCTTTCTAGTCTGTTTCATTTTGTGTAGAAGCTTGTGTAGAAAGCTTCTGTTGATTATTTCCTGTCTGCAAAGCTATCAGCTTTTAAACTGGGAAAATCTCTCTAGTTTGGGGTTAGCTGGCACAACTAAAAAACTGGGGCATAAAGACTGTTTTTTTTAAAAAAAGAATTGACCAAAAGGCAAAGACAACTGTCCAGTAGTGCCCTGCTTTACCCAGCTTGTCCCAGGCTAAACTGTTTGACTCCCTCCCACCCTACCCCTCTACCCACCCACCCCTGGGGCTTGTTCCTAATAAAGACTGCCTAGATTACCATTGGCAGCAAGATAAATTAGTACATTGGTTACAGTCAAGGAAATAAAGCCACAAATTACCAAGATGAGGACTATCCAATGTAACTGCTGTGGAGCCTTTATTTTGAGGGAAAGCATCTGGAAACTTAGAGCTTGCCCAATTTGTGCACAACTCTCATCCTTGAAAATGGAGCTGACTGTGATTAAAGATCAATTAGCTTCAATTAAAAGAATTACACCCACATTGCATTACTCAGAAAATAATTCCCCAATACCACAAACAAACCAGGAGTCGTCAAGAAAAGGAGATCCATTAGGCTCAGGTAGGACCCACAGTCACCCATTCTTGACAGAAGAGCAGCCAACAGGTATACCGCCCCACTCAAACAGGTCATCAGGAAATTCTTTAAAAACCAGGAATACAGTTGGCTCTGGTAGAATTAGACCTGTGATGAGGAGACACACAATGTACCAAATGCAAAAAGAACAACAAGCCTTCTCTAAAATAAAAACTGAAGAAGTTCTTGAGAAAAGCATTGCAGTATTACCAGAAAAGAGAGAGAAAACACAATGCATGCAGTATTTAAAGATCCATAAGCAAAAAAAAAATCTAATTGAGATGGAAAACTCTGTCAACAGTGGCACTACCGCAAAAAGAAATAGTGAAGTGAATAACAAATCTCAACAATTATCTCACAAGGAGTCCAGGAAATGCAATAACCGTAAAGAGAGTATCTGGAAGGCTATGACCACAAATGCTCATAGTTTGGGAAATAAAATCCCAGATCTGCAGGCCCTAATGGCTGAGGCAGAATTGGACATTGTTGCTATCACAGAAACATGGTTCACAGAATCTCATGAATGGGATACAACAATACCAGGCTACAACTTGTTAAGGAAGGACAGAGAGGATAGAAAAGGGGGAGGTGTGGCTCTTTATGTCAGAAACAACATCCAAGCAACTGAGCTACAAGGAAGTTGGGGTATTGAAGAAGCTCTATGGGTCGACCTAAAAAACGATGACGGAGCATCCATTTATATTGGAGTGGTTTACAGGCCTCCAAACCAAAAGGAAGAGCTGGACAGAGATCTGGTTAAAGACATCCATAAGATAGGTAAGAAGGGAGAAGTGGTGATCGTGGGTGACTTTAATTTGCCAGATGTAGACTGGAAAATCCCATCTGCAGAAACTAAAAATAGTAGAGCGATAGTGGATGCCATGCAAGTATCTTTGTTCAAACAAATGGTGTTGGAACCCACGAGAGAAGGAGCTATACTCGACTTAGTGCTCACTAATGCAGATAATGTCTCAGATGTCCAGGTGGGCGCCCACCTCAGCAGCAGTGATCATCAAACGGTATGGTTTAATATCACTAAAATAATAGGGAAAAGAACCACAAAGACCCGAGTTTTACAGTTCAAAAACACAGACTTTGAGGAAATGGGGAACTACCTGGAGGAAGAACTTAAAGGATGGGAGAACGAGAGAGATGTGTATCAGCAGTGGACCAATCTAAAAGGAGCAATCACCAAGGCAACTGCTCTATATGTTAGAAATGTAAAGAAAAGCAAAAGAAAACTGAAACCTATCTGGTTCTCAATGGAGGTGGCTGACAAAATTAAAGCTAAAAGAACAGCATTCAAGAAATATAAAGGATCCCAAAGGGAGGAGCACAAAGAAGAATATTTGTATCAACTGAGGGAGACAAAGAAATTAATCAAGTTGGCAAAGAGTCAAGCGGAAGAGAGGATTGCCAAGGAGATAAAAAATGGTGACAAAACATTTTTCAGATACATCAGCGAAAAGAGAAAGGTCCAAAGTGGTATAGTGAAATTGAAAGGTGGTAATGATCAATGTGTAGAGAGAGACGAAGAAATGGCAGAAATATTAAACGAATACTTCAGCTCTGTGTTCACTAAAGAAGACCCTGGAGAAGGACCATCTCTAAACAACAAGAAACTGGAGGGAAGGGGAATAGATGAAAATCCTTTTACAGTAGAAAATGTGTGGGAAGAACTAAAGAACCTGAAAGTGGACAAAGCCATGGGGCCTGATGGGATTCATCCAAGGATATTGAGGGAGCTCAGAGATGTTCTGGCGGGTCCGCTGTGTGACCTGTTCAATAGATCCCTAGAAACGGGAGTGGTGCCGAGTGATTGGAGAAGAGCGGTGGTGGTCCCGCTTCACAAGAGTGGGAACAGGGAAGAGGCAGGCAACTACAGACCGGTTAGCCTCACTTCGGTGGTGGGAAAAGTAATGGAGTCACTGCTGAAAGAGAGAATAGTCAACTATCTACAGTCTGGAGAATTGATGGACCAGAGGCAGCATGGATTCACCAGGGGAAGATCCTGTCAGACAAATTTGATTGACTTTTTTGACTGGGTAACCAAGGAATTGGATCAAGGAAGAGCACTAGATGTCATCTACTTGGATTTCAGCAAAGCTTTTGATACGGTTCCGCACAGGAGACTGGTGAATAAAACGAGAAGCTTGGGAGTGAGTGCCGATGTGGTGACCTGGATTGCAAATTGGTTGACGGACAGAAAACAATGTGTGATGGTAAATGGAGCCTTCTCTGAAGAGAGAGCGGTTTTAAGTGGTGTGCCGCAAGGATCGGTGTTGGGACCTGTCCTGTTCAATATCTTTGTGAGCGACATTGCAGACGGGATAGAAGGTAAGGTTTGTCTTTTTGCGGATGACACTAAGATCTGCAACAGAGTGGACACGCCGGAAGGAGTGGAGAGAATGAGACGGGATCTAAGGAAACTGGAAGAGTGGTCGAAGATATGGCAGCTGAGATTCAATGCCAAGAAGTGCAAAGTCATGCATATGGGGAGTGGAAATCCGAATGAACTGTATTCGATGGGGGGGGAAAGGCTGATGAGCACGGAGCAGGAGAGGGACCTTGGGGTGATAGTGTCTAATGATGTGAAGACAGCGAAACAATGCGACAAGGCGATAGCAAAAGCCAGAAGAATGCTGGGCTGCATAGAGAGAGGAATATCAAGTAAGAAAAGGGAAGTGATTATTCCCTTGTACAGGTCCTTGGTGAGGCCTCACCTGGAGTACTGTGTTCAGTTCTGGAGACCGTATCTACAAAAAGACAAAGACAAGATGGAAGCGGTACAGAGAAGGGCGACCAGGAAGGTGGAGGATCTTCATAGGATGACGTACGAGGAGAGATTGAAGAATCTAAATATGTACACCCTGGAGGAGAGGAGGAGCAGAGGTGATATGATACAGACTTTCAGATACTTGAAAGGTTTTAATGATCCAAAAACAACGACAAACCTCTTCCGTAGGAAAATAATCAGCAGAACCAGGGGTCACAATTTGAGGCTCCAGGGAGGAAGATTCAGAACCAATGTCAGGAAGTATTTCTTCACGGAGAGGGTGGTGGATGCCTGGAATGCCCTTCCGGAGGAAGTGGTGAAGACCAGAACTGTGAAAGACTTCAAAGGGGCGTGGGATAAACACTGCGGATCCATAAAGTCAAGAGGCCACCAATGAAGAGTGGGTGACTCGCCAGAATGATGGCTATTGACACAATACCCTTACTAAATAAACATACACATGCTTACTGTGACTCCTACATCGCTCTAAGCTTCAACAGCAAGAGGTAATGGAAAAAAGGATTTGCACTCATAAAGAGGGGAGTAGCTGGCTTGTTACGGCGGTTACTACCCCAAACCAAATATGCCTGATACTTCACTTTCAATGCATATACAGCATAGCTCTCTGCTTCAATGACAGGGGAGAAGAATAACTGATACTTCACACATCCAGCAGAGCTCTCTGCTACAACGGCAAAGGAGAAGAAAAAGGGTTCGCACTCAAAACGCGGGGAGTAGCTGGCTTGTTACGGCGGTTACTACCCCAAACCAAATGTGCCTGATACTTCACTTTCCATGCATATCCAGCATGGTTCTCTCCTGCATCGGCATGGGAGAAAGACTGATACATCACGCATTTCCAGCATAGCTCTCTGCTTCAAGGGCAGGGGGAAAAAAAAAAAAAACAAAAAACCTGATGCTTCACGCATATCCTGCATAGCTTCAACGACAGGGGTGAAGAAAAAAAAGGATTCACAATCACAAAGCGAGGAGTAGCTGGCTTGTTACGGCGGTTACTACCCCAACCAAATGTGCCTGATACTTCACTTTCAATGCATATCCAGCATGGCTCTCTGCTTCTACAGCAGGGGAGAAGAAAAAAAAAAAAAAAAAAACCAACAAGAGCTGTACAACATAGTCTAGGTAAAACAAATAAGCATGGGTGTAGCTTGCTTATCGCGGCGGTTACTGCCCCTACTACCCCTAACTAATCAAGCTAGATATTTCACTTGCATGCAGCTCCATCACTGCTCTCTACATTAATGGTGGGGGTGGAAGGGGAATAGAACACGGAGCTAAGAGTAACAGATAAGAATGAGAGAAAAAATGTGTGAGGCTTGCTGGGCAGACTGGATGGGCCATTCGGTCTTCTTCTGCCGTCATTTCTATGTTTCTATGTTCTATGTTTCTATGTTTCTATGTTTCTTTGTCTACGTGCTAAGGCCCTGGGGTGGGAATGTGCAGAGTTTTTATCATGTTCGATTCCAAAAGAGGGGAAGAACAAAAACATGACACTTAATGCTTCATTAGAATGGTCTTTCTATTTGTGAGGCTAAAACATCCAGTGAAGTCGGTGCAGGTCAGTGATGTGGTAGATAGAGAGGGCAAGTGCCTGAAAAGAAGCATCACCCTTCAGATGAGGACGAGTTGGGGCATCTTGATTCCACTACCTTGTTTGTTTTGTGTGTTCTTGTATAGATAGTGCACTTGTATCTCTCAGCTCTTGAGCAGTGCTGTATATACAGTGATGGTGCTTGTCATATAAAACTATCTAGCTATGCCATTGGTTAGAGGTCTCTGTGTCCACTGTGATATGTACAATCTCAGACCTTATCCGAGGCACTCCTTGCACATCCACAAAACCTTTCAGCTCCACTACTCTAATAGAAGCAAATAGTTTTTTTTTTTAAAGGACTGCTACAGATTTTCTTTTTTTTTTTTTTTAATATTTCTGTATTTTAGCATTACAATTACTTAGCACCTGACTGTATCCTGTGCCTTTAGAGTCACATAAGAATGCTATTTGACTTTGTTTCACAATAAGGATGTACTGTTTATGTGAATGAAGACTGGTGTATTTCTTTGATATTTTCCAGGCTACACAAGAAAGAAGTGGAGGTAGTTGTACAATTCCTTTGTAAAAGCCTGGTTAAAATTCAAAGGAATAAATATATATTTTCTGACCTGATCAAATGGATTGTTTGCTTTGGTCTTTACCGAGGAGGACGTTGGGAAGATACCTATAATAATGTATTAATCCTCCTTTCCTCTATTTGTAATCTGCTATTAGATTGGACACTAATTTAAATTGACCTTCATACTAGGCATCATCGATGTGCATTACCACTTCTTTCCTCAGCCTTATATACAATCATTGGTCAAAATTGTAACCACAGTTGCTGGTATCAGTATACAAGCTGATAAGCAAAATATGAAAATATTTCTTTTAATTTTTCTTTTGCAATTAAAAAGATGTCTTTTATTGTTCATTTGTAATAAGTAATAAAATGTACAGTCTCTAATGTTGAAACAATGTTAATGAACTTACCTCAGTTATTTAAATTTTGAGGCTTGAAGAAAAACCACAGAATTGTGCTATAACTCAGATGCCTGCAATGGATCACACAGCTCGACATAGGACCGAGTTTTGAACTAAATTAGTTTTTCCAGGAGTGAATCATATATAGGTGTCTACAATTAGTAAAAACAAAACCATAAGTCATTCAGCATATACAGTTTTAATAATGTTTGAAGTACTTACTCATTCGCAATGGCATTCTCAGCTCATAGTGGCGGCAAACCGGAAATCCATGTTTTTAACCGGAAAGGGCTGAGTTGCCAGTCAAAGTGACATTGAACATATTCTTGCCAATTACTGTACAATTTGATGGTAATGCACCACATTATTCTTACAAAAGAGAATACCAATCAGTTTCACTATTTAAGCCAAGAGGTTGAACAGTGTTAAGATGAAAAATCCGTTGTTCTCTTTGATTCAGAAAGAATCAAGATACCTGTGCCAGAAATTTTCTTTGGTGATGATTCAGAAGAATTGAAGCAAGTCACTTCCCAAATGAAAAATGTAATAGAGCAAATTGACAAACTAAAGAGTAAGAAATCATCAGGACCAGGTAGTTTTCATCTCAGAGTTCTGAAAGAACTCAAATTTGAAATTGTAGACCTGTTACTAATAATTTAAGAAGATAACATAAGATATGCCATACTGGGTCAGACCAAGGGTCCATCAAGCCCAGTATCTAGTTTCCAACAGTGGCCAATCCAAGTCACAATTACCTGGCAAGTACCTAAACATTGGATCACAAGCTACTTTTGCTTGTTAATTACTGTCATAGCAGTTTATGGATTTAACCTGTAGGAACTTTTCCAAACCTTTTTTAAACCCAGTAACACTAACTGCTGTAACCACATCCTCTGGCAATGAATTCCAGAGCTTAATTATGCGCTGAGTCAAAAAGAATTTTCTTTGATTTGCTTTAAATGAGCTACTTCCAAATTTCATGGAGGTGCCCCCTGGTCCTTCTATTATCTGAGAGAGTAAATAACCAATTTACATTAACTTGTTCAAGTCCTTTCATGATTTTGTAGACTTCTATTATATACCTCTTCAGTCGTCTCTTCTCCAAACTGAACAACCCTAACGTCTTTAGCCTTTCCTCATAGGGCAGCTGTTCCATGCCCCTTATCATTTTGGTTGCCTTTCTCTGCACTTTCTCCAGTGCAGCTATATCCTTTTTGAGATACGGTGACCAGAACTGCACACAGTATTCAAGGTGCAGTCTCACCATGGAGTGTTACATAGGTATTTTGACATTCTTTGTTTTATTTTCCATTCCCTTCTTAATTCCTAACATTTGTTTGCTTTTTTGATTGCCACAGCACACTGGGCTGACAATGTTAATTTATTAACCACTATGATGCCTAGATTTCTTTTCTGGGTGGTAACTCCTAAGATAGAATTTATTTATTTATTTAAGTTTTTTTATATACCAACATTCAGGACGATAGTCCCATCATGCTGGTTCACAAGAAACAGGGGTGCAATAATAATAAAACTTTACAATTTGAACAATAGTGCAGAAAAGCAGTTACATATAACAAGGAAATCAATAACTTGGAGTGAGAAGGAAAATGAAGATCAGATAATTATATATATGTATCAATAGCATTGAATAAATAACATTTATTAACGTTATTACTAGCGAAGCGTGTTGATTGATGGGAGTTAAATAATGTTGGAGTTAGGAAATGCCTGCGTGAACAGCCACGTCTTGAGTTTTTTCTTGAATGTTGAGATGCTGGGTTCCATTCTAAGATCCGGGGGAATGGAGTTCCATAAAGTTGGACCGGCTGTGGAGAATGCCCGATCTCTAAGCGTGATGTGTCTGGTAGTTTTGGCTGGAGGTACTTGAAGTGATCCTTTGTAAGCATCTCTTGTCGGTCTTGTTGAATGGTGTAATCGGAGGGGGATATGGAGATCGATTGGAGCTAATTGATGGATGTTTTTGAAAATGGTGAGAATGGCCTTGTAGATTATTCTGAAGTGTATGGGCAGCCAATGAAGGTCCATCAGGATAGGGGTTATGTGTTCTCTTCTCCTGGTCTTAGTGAGTATACGGGCGGAGGCATTTTGGACCATTTGCAATGGTTTGGTGTGTGATGAGGGGAGACCAAGCATGATGGTGTTACAATAGTCCAGCTTTGCGAAAATGATTGATTGTAGAATCGTTCTAAAGTCATGTGTGTGGAAGAGAGGTCGTATTCTTTTCAGCACTTGGAGCTTATAAAAGCAGTCTCTGGTGGTTTTGTTGATGTTGGCTTTCAGGTTTAGGTGATTGTCAATTAGAACTCCTAGGTCTCTTACTTGTGTAGTATTTGGTACGGTAGGATGGGTGAGTGTGAGGGAGCTGTTTTCTGGTGTGATGAGTAGAAGTTCCGTTTTTGATGAATTTAGTATCAGGTTGAGACTTGTGAGAAGCTGTTTGATAATTTGGAGGCAGGTTTCCCAGTGAGACAGTGTTTTTGCGAGTGACTCTTCGATGGGGATCAAGACCTGGATATCGTCTGCATAGAGGAAGTGTTTGAGATTGAGGTCGGTGAGAAGTTTACATAAGGGTAACAGATAAATGTTGAACAAGGTAGGAGACAGGGATGAGCCCTGAGGGACTCCTACTGACGCGGGGTGAAGAGAGGATTCTTTATTATGAATCTTAACCTTATATCCTCTGTTGCTGAGGAAGGTTCTGAACCATGATAGGGCAGTGCCTGAGATACCTATGGCTGTTAGTTGGTTGATGAGAAGGGAGTGATTGACCGTATCAAATGCAGACGAGAGGTCGAGTAGTATCAGAAGGAAGGCTTGTCCTTTGTCTAAGCCTAGGATGATGTGGTCAGTCATAGAGATGAGGAGGGCTTCTGTGCTTAAGGTTTTACGGAATCCGTATTGTGATGGGAATAGAAGGTTATTATCTTCAATGTAGTTTGAGAGTCGTGAGTTTACCAATTTTTCCATTATCTTGGCTATGAATGGGAGGTTGGCTATCGGTCTAAAGTTGTTAGAATCGTTTGGGTCGAGATTTGGTTTTTTGAGAAGGGGTTTGAGTGAGGCAAGTTTGAGGTTGTCAGGGTAGAATCCTTGTGTAAGGGAGCAATTTATGATATCTGCCAAGGTTTTGGAGATAAATTCTGGAATTGATAGTAGTAGTTTGGCTGGGATGTGATCTGAAGGGTGAGAGGAAGGTTTCATTTTCCTAAGAATTCCTTGGATCTCAATGGATGAAGTTGTGTCAAGTTCTTCTAACTGAGTGTAGTTGATTGAGGGTTGAGGAGTGGTTAGTGGAACAGTGGGGTTCGTGGGGAGCTGTGATAGAAGAGTATTGATTTTGTTGCTGAAGAATAGAGCTAATTCTTCCGCTTTCGATTGAGCTTGGTCATGAGCAATCTCTGGTTGGTTTAATTGTGTGAGGTTGGCTACATAGCTGAAGAGGGCTTTGGCATCGAATACAAGGTTGTGTATCTTCGAGGCGTAATAGTCCCTCTTGGATCTTAAGGTGCTTGATTTGTATTGATGCAGAGATGATTTGTAGATTGAAAGGGTGTTGGTTCCTGGGTTTTTGCGCCATTTAGCCTCATTTTGTCTTAGTTGGAGTTTGAGCTTTCTTAGTTCTGAAGAGAACCATGGCTGTCTTTTGGAGGAATTCTGGTGTGGTTTTTTTGTAATAGGGGGGCATAGCTTGTTAGCTATAGTTTCGGTGATTGTATTCCATGATCGAAGCGCTGCGTTCGGATCTGTAAGGTCCGAACGCAGCGCTTTGTAGTTACATAATTATGTAACTTACATAGTTATGTAAGTTACATAAACTATGTAAGTTACATAATTATGTAGTTACATAATTATGTAACTACAAAGTTACATAAATGATGTAACTTTGTAGTTACATAATTTAGAACCTAAATTATGTAACTACAGCAAGGGTTATTTTTCCCTATAGGTATCACTTTGCACTTGTTCACGTTAAATTTCATCTGCCATTTGGAAGCTCAATCTTCCAGTCTCGCAAGGTCCTCAATTCATTACAATCCGCTTGAGATTTAACTATTCTGCATAATTTTGGGTCATCCGCAAATTTGAACACTTTACTCGATGTACCCCTTTCCAGATCATTTATAAATATATTAAAAGGCACCAGTCCAAGTACAGATCCCTGATGCACTCCACTGTTTACCTTTTTCCACTGTGAAAACTAACCATTTAATTCTACTCTGTTTCCTGTATTTTAACCAACTTGTAATCCACTGAAGGACATCACCTCCTAGCCCATGACTTTTTAGTTTTCTTAGAAGCCTCTCATGCGGGACTTTGTCAAATACCTTCTGAAAATCCAAATACACCACATCTACCGGTTTACATGTTTATTCACCCCCTTCAAAAAAAAAAAGTAGGAGATTTGTGAGGCAAGACTTCCCTTGGGTAAATCCATTCTGGCTGTGTCCCATCAAACCATGTCTATACCCCAAATAAAAAACCAAGGAGCTTTTTTTTGGTAAGTTTCATGATATTGTGGCGGGCAATATAATACTGGGAGGGTGGGGGAATTTTAATTTGGCCAGAATGCCCAGGATTGATACTTCTCAGGGGGTAGCTACTGCATCATGGGTCCATAGGGATAAGTTAAAACAATGGAGGTTTGGAATCTGATCGATAAGTAGAGATCACGCCCCCCTCCCCCCTTCCTACAGGTAATGCACCTTTTTCTCATCTCATAACGCCTACTCAAGAATTTACTATATATTGGTGGACAGGCAGCTGGTCAATGGAGTCTCTCTAAAACAGAAATATAACCTATTTATTACTTGGTCTGACCATTCCCCTGGTGTGTGTTTCACCAACTATAATATGGGACGGAGGTTCTGAAAGCTGAACCAGACTTTGTCAGAGTCTGATTTTAATGCTGGTTTTCTTAAAACTATTACAGAATTTCTGGAAATTAACATAAGGGGCAACTCTTCTCCTGTTGTAGTTTGTTTGAAGGCGTTTGCCCAGTGTCAGTTTATTTCTAGGGCTCCTTACGTGAAAAAGAAAAAAAAGATGGTGTGTGCTAGGATTATGGAGTTAGAAAGGATTCACAAACAAAAGGATTCACAGCGGATACTTCAGTTAAATAAAGCCAGAAACGACCTTAAGATGCTGGAGTTGAATTCCATTGCTCATCAGTTGGATTTAACACATCAAGCCTATTTTGAAGAGGGGAACAAAGCTGGGAATCTGATGGCTCATAAACTGAGGCAGATAACTTCACAGAATAATATTTGCAAAATTAAGATTAAAGAGGGAAATATTTTGACCACGAATGTAGACATTCGGGCCTATTTTCTTGGGTTTTATGGGGAGCTTTACTTAGCTGATCTGTTAGTGAGGATATGATGGAGTATCTAAAGTCTACATTTTTACCATGGATAATCGCAGAAATACAGGAATGGTTAGAGAGAGTTCTAGTGCAGAAATGTCTGTCTTACAAAAAAAAATGTATTTGTTTGTCATTTGTTTCCAATTAAAGTCAAAAGGGGGAAGTAATACTTAGTATTTCAGGCTCAAAAATTGGGGTTTTCTATCCAAGTTTAATGAAACTTGGAGGCAGGGATCAGCAGCAGGGGCAGAGCACTCCAAGACACCAAGAGTGGCGTGACTGTCACAAGGCATAGGATAAATGACATTGGAAAAAGTCATGAACAGACTGAGATGTCCATCCATAGGCACAGTAACTCTTTAAGAAAGGGTGGAAATTCTCCAAATTTGGCACGCTGGAAGAAAGAAATGAGAAGCATCAGGTAGGCATTTTCAGAGAACAGAGCAGCTAAAAAAAAAAAGAAAATCCCTGTTTTTCTGTGGAGAAAAATATCCCCATTGCTTTATATGGGGAAATTGTTTAGAATGCTGACCAGTGCTTAATTCCAAATGCTTTCTCCCATACCCGTCCCTCCCCCCCCCCCCTTCCACCTTCAGTACTTTGGGACAGAGCAACACAAGCAGCGAGAGAGAGGGAAAATAACAGAAGCAACTGGAAAAGGATGGCACAAAATGGTGCTTTCAAAGTACAGCCGCACCTCTAGCAATGACACATACACCCACCCCATACCCACTGTTTTGTGTTATATTTTGACCCTGTGACCCGCGGTTGTATCGAGTAAGTCAGTTCTAATCCAGGGGCATGTAACCATTGATCCAATAGGTCATGAGAGCTACATTGTTGGTAATCTGCATTTTGAGTAGAAGTCCCTGCTTTCCATTTTCCAACTCTGGGCCCAGTGTAATAAACCATGTGTTAAAACTACACTGAATGCATGGTTTCTTAATGCAGATACTAAAATTTAAATTCCTGAAGCTAATACACTGGGGTGCTAGTCTCTTGAGTTTGCCAGCGCTGGGGCTCAGTCCCCTTGGGTCTCCGTTGGTTCACTTCTCAGACAGAGGAAAAGTACCTGCCTCCCATTACTGAGGGCTTCCAGGTGGAGCTCTATGGAGAAGTGGGTAGGAAGGAAGTGGAAGAATCACCAGTCTGGTGCCCCTGACTCTGGTGGAGAGAAGGTGAAGGAGCTCAGTTCCCAATCTGGTTTTGTTGGCTCTGGCGGAAGGAAGATGAGAGAGCACAAGGTGTAAGCCAGAGGAGCAGGGATGAAACATTGATAAAAGGGCATGGGACCATGGCAGAGCCACTATCGCCAGAACTGAAAGTGAGAACCTGGTCTAGTGAAATGAGAAAGGAGGGGGGTGGTTGGAAATTAAATTTCCATCAGAGATGGAGTGAGCTAACGTTACTCCATCTTTCACCAGGAGTTAAATTTCCAGCATGAAGACAGAAGTTGAGCTGTGTACCTCTCTGTATTGGGGTGTTTATGTGTGTGGGAGATTAATATCTAATAATTTCATTAGTTTTGGGTTTCTATGCAAGGACACTAACCCATATGTGCAGTTTTACAAAAGTGTGCAGAACTGTTGGGTTAAACTATGCCCAGTGCATCTTACTACATTGGCCCTTCCGGATGAAATCTTTTTCCTGGTTGGTCATTCCTAGAAAGCCCAGTGTACCATGGAGAGGTGGTTTTTTTCCTCTGGCAGAGAAACTTCCATTTCAGACAAAGAGGTAGATCTTAAAAACATACACTGGATTTTATAAGATATGCGCATCTTATAAAATCCGGGGTTGGCGTGCGCAAGGCTGCGCAAAATCGGCAGCCTGCAAGCGCCGAGCCTCGCAGCCTGCCTCCGTTCCCTCTGCATCCCCCTCACCTTCCCCTCCCTTCCCCTATCTACCCCCCCCAGCCCTACCTAAATCCCCCCCCCCCTACCTTTTGTTGTGCAAGTTACGCCTGCTGGAAGCAGGCGTAACTTGCTCGCGCCGCCTCAGCATCCCCTGGCACAGGCCGCAGTGCCGGGGGATTCGGGACCGCCCTCCCGGCCTGCCCCCGAACCATCACCACGCCCCCTCCCGCCCCTTTTACGAAGCCCCGGGACTTACGCGTGTCCCGGGGCTTTGCCCGTGCTGGTGGCCTATGCAAAATAGGCGTGCCGGCACGCGAGTTCCCTGTGCTCGTAAATCCAGCAGGATTTACTCGCGCAGGGCTTTTAAAATGTAGCCCAAAGGATTTGGGCAGAGTTGCAGCTCCTGCCTCTCAGACCCCTAAAGAATGCATTGTCTTTTTACCCTGTTTTCAACTGAAGTATTCTAAGAGAGACTCATTACAGCTATAATAATAAAGTTCTCTTTTTTTTTAGTTTTATAATAAATGTTTGGAAGTTAAGAACTGGGTCAATCTGTATACCTGAAGTTAAAAACAGTTAAGCTTTTATCTCGCTACACAGCGAGATGATGTGCAAAGAGGAGAGAAACCCATCCCCACCCCCCACAGGAAAAACACGATGCAGATTCTCAATTCACCTCTCCCCCCACACAACACCTTATACACCACCCTATGCACAAACACCCCCCCCCTTCACCCACACTCCCTCGCAATCATATCTGCTATCTCCACACAGCCATACTTGTGCCCTCCGCTCCCCCTCCATGCACACATACATACACCAGGTTGAAATGTCAGTAAGTTTTATGGGTTCACTGATTAATCTGCAGCAGCCGAAAAGTAAGGCCAAATATCTGGGATGATTTTGGTTAAGTTCGCATTCTATGTTTTGTAGACTAATGTGCAAGAATCTCAGATGTTTATAATAAGAGAGCAAGTTACTAGTGCCTGGAAGAGTTATTACTCCGCCCTGATTGCTATAGTAAGTAATTCAGCTAAGGAGTTATTCAGAATAAGGAGCGGGCTGGCAAATTCTGAGAGGCTATGCACTGTTGGTTACAGAATATGGTAAATAGGCAGTCGTGTTCCAGAACAAGGTAACTGGTTTTCAGTCAGAAGAACTAATGTCTGAGAAGGAGCTATATATACAAAATTTAATAAAATTAATTTTAAAAAAGTAATACATTTAATACAAAATTTAAATATATATATTTAAACAATTTTTTTCAAATTTCAAGAATCCATTTGAATCAGCAAACAATGAGACATTTAGGAAAATACATAACCAAGTCTGAAAATATAAAATTGAAAAGGAAGGAAAAAAATATCTCCTACAATCTAGACAAACTGCTGCCACAATCGGGAATAATTCTTGAAAGGTGATATTCTTAGTGACCCCCATTTCAATCCATCCCTCGGGCCAAGTAGTGGCGCACCAGGATCCGTGGAAATACGCCCCAAAACCAACCGACCCCCGCTGCATCCGTAAACAATTCAAGATCATGGCTCGACTGACCCTTCTGCTGCCAAAAAACATTCCCATTAAAGTCTTTTAAAAATCGGTCCCACGTTACCAAATCCTCTTTCATGCCTTTGGTAATCCGAATGTGGTGATAACGCCGCATGACACCCCGCATGGCGAATGAAAATCTTCTGATAAAAGCTCGCCTCATAGGGATAACCCTACAACCAAAATTCAAACTTCCAACCAATCCCTGCAGCTCTTTAAGTGTCAATTTAGCCCGCCCTAACAAGCCCTTCACCAACTGCCGCAAATCGTTGACCTTGTCCTGAGGCAAACGAGATGCCATAAAGTTCAAATTTAAGGTAGAACTCAAAACATGGCTGTTTAAATGCGCCTATACAGAAACACAGTGACAGCAGAATCTGGTTTTAACACAGCACATTGTTATTTTGTATTTTATTGTTTTATCCTCCTGCACTTTAATTGTAATGCTTATTTTAGTATTTATGATTATTGATGCTTCATTAATTATTAATTATTCTATATTATCTGTTTATGTATTGATCATTATGATGTTGTATTTTCTTGCTTTAAATTATTGTTCACCGTTATGATGGTTTTACCGATGACGGTATAAAAAAATAAACAAACCTTAATTCTATGCCCAGGAAAACTATGTTTGTGACTGGTCCCACAGTCTTATTCTCTCTCAGCAAGTGGAATGCCAAAATCCTCTGCCACTGCACGGAAACATTGCAGTAATTCTACACACTCCCGGGTACCCTGTCTTCTTAGTAACAAGAAATCATCTAGGTAATGCACGATGGCATGGGATCGCAAACATTGCTCAACAATCCAGTGAACAAAGGAACCAAATGCCTCAAAGTATGCACATGCAATTGCACAACCCATAGGCATACACTTATCAAAATAATAGGCCCCGTCAAAGCAAAATCCAAAAAGCCAAAAAGAGTCCGGATGAACAGGCAACAATCTAAATGTGGACTCTATGTCCACCTTAGCCATCAACGCGCCCCTCCTGCACTCATGAACCAATCTAATGGCTGAGTCAAATGAAGCATATTTTACTGTGCAAAGCTCTTTCGGAATAAAATTGTTGACCGATTTGCCCTCAGGTAAGAGAGGTTATGAAGTAACCTGAATTTCCCTGCTTCCTTTTTAGGGATGACTGCTAAAGGGGAAAGAATTACGGTAAATTGTTGAAAGGAGGCTCCACATAAGGATCCACTATTCTTCCTAAGGATATCTCCCACATCAGTTTCTGTTTAACAATGTGTAGCAATCGATGGACTGAAGGGCAATTCTGCCCCCCCCCCCCCCCAAGGGAACTGGGACCCGTGAAAGGAATGAGAAAACCCCATTGAAAACCCCCATACAACAACAACCTAACCTCACCCTCTGGGTATCTCTGAAGCCACGTCCATAATACTTCAACCTTAACTGGGGTTGGGGCATTTCTGGTTAACTCATTTACTCGGACCTTTGGCAGCTTGGCCACCAGGGGAGTCCGTTACGTTTACTACACTTGGTGACTGGGTGAGAGGTGCCGCAATGGGAGCAGACATGCTTGAATTTGCAGTCTGGAAACAAGCATCCCGAACGGTTGAATTGCCAACATACATCAGGGATGTTTGTCGCAGCTATCCCCACACCTCCCGGTGGGGGACCGGCTCGAAATGGCTGGGTGACCGAAGTCAGGAATTCCCCCCCCCCCCCCCCCAATCCTCCGAGGATACCAGATCCTTACCTTTCATTTCTGTTAGCCATAGACCTACATCGCACGTGCCCCAAGAAACCAATTTGTTCTCTTCCATGGAATCCCTGAAATGCTCATCATAATTGAACCAGGACCATCCCTCATAACTTTTGCTGCCTGCCAGAATGGCGTCTGCATATGCCAGCAACGGGCCATATTGTGCAGATCATAATGTCCTACCACACTGGCTAGGCGGAGGAATGATTGAGTCCAATTATGTATATTTTGGGACACTACCTGCTGGGTCCCATGAAGGCTTTTGCTATGTTTCTTTTTCCATTTTTCACGCCTATCTCCCCGCCTGCTCTCCATCAGCTTAAATATGTCTATATATATATATCAGACTTCTGATCTTTTTCTGCAGCGCTTTAAGGACATCTTCCCAAAGCTCCGTGCATGTAACTAATGCTGAGCACCTCTATCACTGCGCTGACTTTTATGTAGAAGATCCATCCTTTTCATCAAGTTTATGGGGCTTAACTTTGTAGATGCACTATTTGGGAGAGCAGTTCATATAACCTGTCTTTGTAAGTAGAGGGCCCAGTTATGTTTTTGTTCAGTTGCAATGTATTTAGATGTTACGATTGCATTATATATTTTTGGAGAGTTTTGTGGGTCATGTGTAGGGCAGGGCATTTTTAAAAACAAATTATTTTTGTTATTTCTGTGCTAGCCATTACTTACATATTTTGTATGGGATTTTGTTATTTATTGCATTATGGTTTGTATGAATTCTTGATTTAGTTCTGTAATTTTGCCTCGAGTGCAATTTGTACGGTAGCGAGTAATAAATGGTGTAAATAAATTACGATCTAAATAAATTACAATCTAGGCAAGACTCAGAGAAGAGAAATAAATAAGAGGCTTCAGGAAATTTATATATTATGGAAAATATAGTTCAAATCAACAAGGCCATGATTAGGGACAGTCAGGGGTGAAAATGTAAAAGCAGCCTCAAGGGGGGGGGGGGGGGGGAGAGAGAAAGGAAAGGAAACTCAAAAGAAGGTCACAAGGCTGGGCTTCCAACTGCAGTCCCAAATGCTTGCCCAAGGCTAAGCAAACACAGCAAGTCAGATTTACCAGGTCCCTGTCTTCAAAAGAGGTTTGTTGTAGAGGCAGAATAAGAAAAGGTCTTTTAGAAAAAAGAGAGCTCTGAGTTTTATGGGGTTTGTTTTTTTTGTTATTGTTGTTTTCTACTTTGTGTTTTTGGAAAAAAAAAAAAAGACGAAAAAAATACTCACCCATATCACTGTCACATCGGTCTGTTTCATGCAGTGGCAGCCCCAGCTCTGTACAGACGCCATTTGTGTCCCATGACAGGTTTTCACAGACTCGCTTCATTTGGTGGAGGGAGGTGGGAGGATGACTGTTATGGAAAAGGTTCCAAATCTAGGGTTTGCGTTTATTTTGGCCAGTTTTCAATAGATAGGAAGAGGCATGTACCAAATAAAACCTTTAGATAGCAGGTGTGCGACTGGATGAGTGCCGAGTATGGTGGAAAGTAGTTAAGCTAAATCAATTCGGTCCATTTTCTCTTTTTTTTTTTTTTTTTTCCTGCTAAAAGTTGTATTGATTTGAAGAACCTCTGCAACACTTCCTTTTGTAACTAGAACAAGAAGTGCAGGAGAGGAAATGTCTGCATGGTTTCTGTCCAGCACTTTTATGTGGTGCTGCGGCTGCTGCTATTTGTCTCTTTTTTTTTTCCCTCTTTCCCCCCCCCCCTCCCTTTTCAGCTGTTAAACTTGACTTGTTTCCAACTCTTATTGCAATCATACACCCTGTGTGTGAAATTTTATAAAAGCAATAAGCTCATAAATGTCATCCTGTTTGTGTTTCACATGCCTAACAGAAACCCTCATGGTCGTGGGCCTAGTGCTGAATTTAGGCATGAGCTACCTAAACTGCAGTTTAGGGCATTGGACTCTGAGAGATCTCTAACTGTGAAAGAAAATCACTCAGTTTTAGGTTTTACACGTTTTTGGCAATGCTGTGGGGCCTCTTAAACCTGACATAAGCTTGGGGCTTTAGCGAGTCTTAATCTGGCACTGATTGGGGCCTTTGCCTTCAAACCAGTCAGCTTTCTGTTGATAGTACTATAATACATTTCATTGCTTGTTTCTTCTTGGTTCCACAAGTTTTAAACTCGAGACTAGGGAGGAAGTGATATAACTAAACAGGAAGTTCAAGAGTGGCAGTAAGAGCGAGAAGATGGTGGCCCCTGTTAGTTTAATACTGGAATCTATCTTGATGAGCCGTCACAAATGGAATTAAATGTGATGTTTCCTTATCTTTTATTTTTGTATTTAGTCTCTCTTCTCTCTACCTTTTTCCCAGCTGACATGCCTGAGGGAGCACTGGGGAATCCTCACTGGCTCCAGGCCTGGAGGGGCGCCTGCAAAGTGTACCATCAACGCCACTCTTTGGCCTGTAGGTACCACAAGGGTAGTGGCATTGGCAACCATTTTTCCTCCTTCCGTCCTTGGTAGGGTTGCCCTGGTGTCTTTAGGAGATGAAGCTCAAACTTCAGGACACTGCTGAAAGAGAAAAAAAGAGGGAGTTCTCAAAATTATTGAATTGGGAATCAGATAATCTGATATACCTGATCAGGTTCTCATTAGTTCTGGAGATTCCTGGAAGCTACAGATTAGCCAGGTGTGGACAAGTCAAGGGTTAAGAAGAGAGAAATTAGAAAAGAGGCCCAACTTATTAAAATAAATACAATTGTTCTGTTTTGTAAGTCTACTGAATACATTTTAGATGTTTAGTTCCATTCCACGAAATAACAAACATGTCCACATACACCCATACACACAAAATATTGAAATGGATTAGAAACTAAAGTAGCTTAAGCATCATTACCATCTCAAACAGATTTGATACTACTACAACTTACTGCTTGGTCTGTTTCTTTGTGTGTGTGACATTAGTTCTTAGGAAAATGTGAACGTAGTGTTTTTGTCCTGCAACTGCCCTGCCCCTACCCGATCATAACTCTCTCTCAACAAATGAACCAGGATGTTCAAATATTTCTTTTTATGTGAAGGACTTGGATGGTGGATGCATGTGCTCGTGGTGTGGGGGTGTTCAGGTTTCTCTAGGGCTGCTGAAATTGTTGGCCAGCCCCTGGAATAATTCAGGTGCACATTGCTAGACTTGACTTTTCAAACTAACCTTTCATCCCTCTGTTCCTCGCCCTAGTGCAAATGCGGGAAGTTTACTGCAGCATGGAGATGAGGTGGTGGTTTTCATGTTTTGGACGCGAGACATAGGGCTGAAAACAGTCTCTTCGAATAAACCCCTCTGATTTACTGAGCTTGTTCGAGAGTTTGGCTGAAGGATGCGTAATTTGTTTGGATTTCATTAGAGCGATGAGTTAGGAATTAAAATGACAGTGGAGAGAATCGGATGCCCCCAAATCTGGGAGTACTACATCCGTACGCAGGGAAATGAGAGCCTATGACAAAACTTGGCTCTGTCTGGTTGTCTTCATGCTTTTCTCTTCTCATCTCTACAAAGGGCACAGCTCCTGCCTCTGGAGCCTGTAGCTCCCTTCAGGCAGGATCTCCAGAGCCCGTGTGAGGCAGCGCCCGCCGTATACCACAGATGCCATGAACTCCCCTGCTGCGTTGCCTCCTGCCCATTACTAATGAGTTTGCAGGCATGTCTGCAGTGCACTGACACGGAAAAGATGCTTTTTTTTTTTTTTGCCAGTTTTATGTGGCTGGGGGAAGCAGTATCTTTGTTATGCTGTCAAGCTTACTTTGTACAGAAGCTCCCTTTAACTCTTCCGAGATCACTTTGCCAGTCCATCATCCAGTGCTGCACTTTGCACCGTGCTCAGATTGAATGGGCGGTTCTACTTCCTAAGAAAGCTGTGTGCCTGCCTATGTTGAACAGAAGAGGGAAAGAGAGAGGCTGCATTGCTAACGAGAGGCCTGGGGAAACTCTCGGGATTTTTTGTGATCTCTGGCATCTCTTGGGGCTCTTTCAGTGGTAGAGCGTGCTGGGGAAGTTGTGCTGGCATTTCAACATGTCACAGATACGTTTTGAGATATGAGATAGAAATGAACCCCTGCTTGGTTTTAGAGTGTATTTTGGTGGTGATGGATTGCTCCGGGTCTTTGTGCTACATGTTAGAAGCTTGAACACTGGGCTGGTGGGTGAGATCAGGGAGCAGCAGAGCTCTGGAGGCAGTGCGCATTGAATTGTACATGCTGCTTTGGATGTGTGGGAGACCTTCAGTTTAGGCTACTGGTGAAAGTTTGAGGTGAGGCCTAGGAGTAGCAGGTGGGGAAGGGGTGGAGTGATTTTACTGTGTGTGTGTGTAGCTAAAATAATCTGTTAGAATATTAACAATGTAAGAAGGAATACAAAGAATTACTCTATAGAAAAAATAGGACAAAAAAGATTATTCAAAAATCAAATTACTTAACTCTAAATTATGAAGCATCTTTAAGTACAAATACATGAAATTTTATTTAAAAATACTTTATATTAAATTTAATACAAACTATTTTATTAAACAAAGTATCTACTAAAATACAAAATATCTACTAAAACATGAAATATTACACAAAGGAACTCTCTACCATAAAAAACCTTCAAACTAATAAGTAAAAAAAAACAAAACATAAAACCCTTCATAACAAATTAATGCCCGACAATTTTCATGAGTAGAGGTAATGAGATTTTTGACTCACTACCATTTTTGTCTGAAGAGAACTTTGACCTTGAACAAGACTTTAAAAGCCAAAAATGTAAGTAATGGGCTACTAAAATAGAAAACTTGGATGCTGCTATTTTCATTTCCAAATTTCGAGATTATATCTAAATAGGAAGGCATTAGTGTAAGTTCTTTTTAAAAGTAGCAATATGGCTGTTTAGTTAATAGAGCAGCGAGACCCTGATTCAAATCCCACTTCCTGTTTACTTTCATTGGGTTTATTTATCTTTTGAACTCCTTGGTTTTTCATCCCACTAGATAAGGATCTTTTAAAATTTGTAGTTCATTTATGGAGGGCTATGTATGATGTCAACACGCTCTCATTTTTTTTTTTCAATTATTTTCCACATTTTTAAATGTATTGCTGGACCACTTTGCTATTCCTAATTTTGCTATTTCTAGTTTTCCCCTGCAGCTTGGCATGCCAGTTTGGGAGTGGGATTGGTGAGGATTGTAGGTAAAGAAAGAAACTGACGGTTTAAAGCATTGATCAGGGACGGTCTTTTTGTGTGTAAGTCATATAGTGCTATAGAAATTCTAAGTAGTAGTAGTAAAGGAAATGTTTCTTAAACTGTCAAGAAGAAAAAGGATTATCCTATGTTTTTTAGTATCTCAGGTACAATCCTCACTTTAATTTCAATTCAGGTCCTCTTTTCATCTGAAGGAAGGAGCTGTGTGGTCTTGAAAGCTTATGCACAGCAACATCTTTTTGTTGGTCCAGTAATAATTAGTAAAGCGTACAGAGATTCCAGGTATCTCCAGTTCTAGAACTCTTTACCACTCAATGGAGACTGAACTACATGCCATTTGAAATTTTGCTCAGACTCTTGAGCAAAAGTGATGTGAAAGGGGGCTGTATCACGTTCTTTAAATTTTTCTTGTGCTTATTTTGTCCCTCTTCCCTCCTCCCCCTTAAAAGTATTACGCTTTAAAGAAAAATGAATTTCCTAGTGTGTAGACAGATGGACTCAGGACCAGTGGGTTTATGCTCCCCTGTCAGCAGATGGAGACGGAGCAAGTTGACGTCACAGTATATATAACCCTGCAGTGACCCCATCCTGCCAGTATTAGCCTTTTCCAGCAGATGGTAGATGTGCATCTCCCAATGGGGATTGCTTTGAGCTATTTGAAATTATAAATTCCGGAAAAGAAAGCCCCGCTCTCCTGTGGTGATAACTAAAGGACCCTCCCCAGTTGAGAATTTCTGAGGCAATTTCCGTGACTCCTCAGAGGTGTACCTTGCTCTGGTAGCTAGGTTTTCTGGTGTGTACTTAGTTTCTAATTCAGCTGAAAGGCAGTAGGTGCAGGAGGCGTAGGCTGGAGACTGTCTCTGTACTTAGCCAGTAAGTACAGAGCTCAGGTAAGGTTTAAAAAAAATAAATTTTTTTTTAACCTGTATCAGAGACAGAGGGGTTTCAGGACTTCCTCTGGTCTCCATTCTCAGCGTGCCATGCTGTTCGCTCATTCCCGCTCCTGTTGGTATTGGGGAACTAGGCAGCCTTGCAGGTTGAACAGCCCCCGGTGGGCTAGGCCCTACACTTAGGCTTTTTTTTTTTTTTGCATGCCGTGGTGGCTATTTTCGCACGCTCTTGTGTGTGCAGTGTGTTGGCTCTGCGCATGCGTTGTGTGCTTGTTTTTTGGGTACACTTTTTATGCGCCCAAACGTTTACGTGCTTGATGCACAGGTTGTGCATGCTCCTTGCTGCGTTTTCTTCTAGGCGTTTATTTTTTGTATGCATTTCATTTTTGAGCGTGAGCCGTTCTGACGCATGTTTGGCACCGGTAAGCAAGAAGCCTAATTGTCTTCCTATTTGTGTTGCCTGTCATATTTGGGCTTCTCAGCCTGACCTGGCTTCTAACCTGTGCCAGCGCTGCTCAGATGCTCAGGGAGAGTTGCTTCCTCGGATTTTGCTAAGCCTGGCTCTTCCCATTCTTATGATGGGTTGGTCACGGCCTTGCTGGGGGGACGCCGGATCTTGGTTCTCCCTTAACTGACTTCTCCACTGGCAAGGGCAGTTCTGTGGGGCCAACTTCCGTTCCTTCTGGGCTTGGTCTGGACTCTGCTGCTTTTTCTTGGGTGGAATTTTTTCAAGGCTTACAAGCATTTCTTCAGGCACAGTCCTCTGCTTCCCCCCATTTTTGTCCGGTCAGACCCTCAGCTGGTGGCTCCTCCCTCTTTCAGTCCTATGCTTAAGCGCTGGGGCTTGCCTAGACTCCGTGTGGGTGTTCCTGACAGGAATCCGGATGTTGCTGATGATGAGGTTGATCCTGATTCCCTGGAAGATGGGGAAATTCCTCCAGGGCTGGAACCGTATTGAACCCTGTTGTGGTTCTTTCATAGAGAAGAACAGCTGGCCCTGGTTTCCCAGACCTTGAAACAGTTGGGTGTTCCTGGTTCGGATGCTATGTCATAGCCGAGGAAGAATTCCATTTTGGTTTTCTTACGTAAAGCCTCTTTTGTTTTTTTTCTCAGTGATGGATGCCATCCAGGAATTGATTGATCTGAAATGGGATGCCCCAGAGGCAAATTTTAAAGGGGGTTTCCGGCTGTGAGTGATCGTTTGCGTTTTTCCCCAAAATGGATGCTCTGATATGTGCCATGTCTAAGTGGACGACTATCCCCGCAGAGGGAGTAGTGGCCTTGAACGATGTGAATGATAGGATTGAAGCTATTTTTAAGTAAGCCTTTGAGATGGTGGCAATGAATTTACAGATTGCCTCTTGTTACATCCTAGTGGTGAGGTTTTGTCTGCTGCTCTCTCAGGGGGTTGATGAGTCTGGAGGGAATTCCAGAGTGGTTATGGAGCCTGCAGCTACCTCTTTAGCAGTCTCAGGCTGCGATTTGGTCCGGACCTCGGCCAGAGGAGTAGCTTTGGTAATAGCGGCCAGGCATCAACTCTGGTTGCGAAAAGTGATCAGCTGACACAGCTTCCAAAGCCAATCTTTCCGAGATGCCCTTTAAAGGCTTGCTTTTGTTTTGGGAGCGAGTTGGAGAAACTGGCCAGTAAGTGGGGTGAGTCTCCGGTGCCTTGATTGTTGGAGGATATGAAACAGTTATAGCGCCCCTTTGGTATGAGGGATTGTTTCTGGGGTTCCAGGTGTTTTCATCCCTACAGAAGGATGAACTTTTAGTGGACTCGACCGTTTGGTAGGTCTCAGTCCTTTCGTCCCCAGCAGGCTTGGGTGGTGGACCTTCCTGAGCTTCCCAATGAAGGTTTGCCGACCCACCTTCCAGAACTGTAAATGGGGGAAGTCTCTCTCTCCCTTATTTGGAGGTAGGTCGAGATCACATCAGACTAGTGGGTCCTGGATGTGATACGTGAAGGGTATGCACTGGAATTTTGCAGTATTCTTTGATGTGTTCATGGTGTCCCCTTGCCACTTCCTGCAGAAGAAGCATGTTGTGGAGTTCATGCTTCAAAGGCTCCTCAGACTGAGGGCTATGGTTCTGGTGCCCACATCTCAAAGTATGGGACGATATTCCATTTATTTTGTTGTGCTCAAGAAGGAGGGCGCCTTTCATCCCATCTTGGATCTCAAGAGGGTCAACTGTTATTTAATGGTGACTCATTTTCGAATGGAAACCTTATGATCTGTAATAATGGTGGTGCAATCGGGGGAATTTCTGACCTCCTTGGATCTGTCAGAGGCTTACCTTCATATTGCCATCCAATTGGAACTCCAACGTTTTCTATGCTTTGCGGTGTTGGGGCTGCATTTTGCCAATGGAAATCTGCTCCCGCCTCCAGTGGTGGTCGCAGGAGGATCATCTTTGTCTTTATCTTTTATTGAATTTTATTAATTGCCCATATCCTGGGTGATGTATATAAAAAACAAACACAACAGTAAACAGCAAATCAAAATCAACAAAACAAAAGATTGCAAGAAGACAATAAAGACCATCTGTGGAATTAGTAAAAAGCTTGCTAAACAGATAAGTTTTTAGCTGGGTCTTAAACATCTTAACACTGTTGTTAGGATTCGTGGATTTGTGGGCCCAAGGTGAGGGTTGGTACTAGGGATGTGAATCGTGTCCTCGATCGTCTTAACGATCGATTTCGGCTGGGAGGGGGAGGGAATCGTATTGTTGCCGTTTGGGGGGGTAAAAATATCGTGAAAATCTAAAAATCGCAAAACCGGCACATTAAAACCCCCTAAAACCCACCCCCGACCCTTTAAATTAAATCCCCCACCCTCCCGAACCCCCCCCAAATGAGTTAAATAACCTGCGGGTCCAGCGGCGGTCCGGAACGGCAGCGGTCCGGAACGGGCTCCTGCTCCTGAATCTTGTTGTCTTCAGCCGGCGCCATTTTCCAAAATGGCGCCGAAAAATGGCGGCGGCCATAGACGAACACGATTGGACGGCAGGAGGTCCTTCCGGACCCCCGCTGGACTTTTGGCAAGTCTCGTGGGGGTCAGGAGGCCCCCCACAAGCTGGCCAAAAGTTCCTGGAGGTCCAGCGGGGGTCAGGGAGCGATTTCCCGCCGCGAATCGTTTTCGTACGGAAAATGGCGCCGGCAGGAGATCGACTGCAGGAGGTCGTTCAGCCGCTGAACGACCTCCTGCAGTCGATCTCCTGCCGGCGCCATTTTCCGTACGAAAACGATTCGCGGCGGGAAATCGCTCCCTGACCCCCGCTGGACCTCCAGGAACTTTTGGCCAGCTTGTGGGGGGCCTCCTGACCCCCACGAGACTTGCCAAAAGTCCAGCGGGGGTCCGGAAGGACCTCCTGCCGTCCAATCGTGTTCGTCTATGGCCGCCGCCATTTTTCGGCGCCATTTTGGAAAATGGCGCCGGCTGAAGACAACAAGATTCAGGAGCAGGAGCCCGTTCCGGACCGCTGCCGTTCCGGACCGCCGCTGGACCCGCAGGTTATTTAACTCATTTGGGGGGGGGTTCGGGAGGGTGGGGGATTTAATTTAAAGGGTCGGGGGTGGGTTTTAGGGGGTTTTAGTGTGCCGGCTCACGATTCTAACGATTTATAACGATAAATCGTTAGAATCTCTATTGTATTGTGTTCCATAACGGTTTAAGACGATATTAAAATTATCGGACGATAATTTTAATCGTCCTAAAACGATTCACATCCCTAGTTGGTACCACCTGTGGGGAGGAGCCCCACAGGCCCCCACCATCGGGAGGTGAGGTCAGCTGTGGTAGGAAATTCAGTAGTCTAGAGAGAAATGGAGTGTCCTGAGTCACAGCCACGTGATCGTAGGTGCAGTAAAGGGAGTACTGTGGGGGATCCTGAGGAGCGGGGTAGGTGACACGGTTCAAGGAGAACCCACAGTACACTCACTGGACTGGAGAGGCACGTACCAGAGCAGGGTCCTCTGAAAGAGGGAAGCGCTGGGCAGGCCCGAGGAGCGGGGAGCTCGAGACAGGAACTTCTGGAGGTCCGTAGCGGAGAGAGACCCGAGGGGGCAGGGCTGCGCAGCAAGAGTGGCTCTGGCATGGTGATGTAGGCTAACCCGCAGAGTGGGGAAGCCCAGGTGAATCTCTGCAGTAGTGATGAAAGCAACCCCAGGGAACAAGATGGGATCTCTGGCAGAGAATCGAGGCACTACCCCAAGGAGTGGGGATGCCAAGTTAGAGTCACTGAAACGGAACTCAGGCGCTGCCCCGTGGAGCAGGGAAGCGCAGGTATAGTCTCAGCTGTAAAACAAAGACCCTGCCTCGAGGAGCGTGGGACTGCAGGTATAGTCTCTGCTGTAGAATGAAGACACTGCCCCGAGGAGCAGGGGAGTGCAGGTCCAGTCTCCAAGCAGGAGGTGGTTCCAAGGGGCGACCCTGAGGAGCAGGGTGGCCGGTAGACCGGAGTTCTGGGAGGCACAGGGCTAGCCCGAGGAGCTGGGGAAGCCAGAAGACAAGGTCTCACTGAAGAGCGCAGCAGGGCCCCCGAGGAGCGGGTACCCAAGCAGAGTCCAGAGGCAGGTAGAACCGATACAGGAACCACGGCTCCCAGGAGCAGGTATCAGTAGTGAAGGAACTTGTTGCCAAGGCGGTGCATAAGAATCCCGGCCTGGTGACGTCATCAGCCGGGGACGCCCCTGAGGTTCCCGCCCTTGGGTCTTCAAAGGAGAGGCTGGTGGTGCGCGAGCGCTTAGTAAGGCCCGGAGTCGGCTTGGTTGGTGACTGTGGCGTCCCGGATGCCACAAGAAGTCCAGGGAACCAGAGGAAGGCGGCATTAGTAGCTAGCCTCAGCTGCGAGTAGGCCCGGAGACGAGAGCAGAGCAGTACATGATAGGAGTGTGCATTCGTTTTGACCGCATATGTAAAACGCAACTTATTTATTTTTTTAACTTAAAAAAGTGATGAGGCGAAAACGATCGCGATTTCCAACTTATTCAACATAGCTATGTTGAATAAGTTGGAAATCGCGATCGTTGATCCTAAATAAAAATTTAAACCCCTCACCCTCCTTAATCCCCCCCCAAGACTTATCAAAACTCTCTGGTGGTCCAGCGGGGAGTCAGGACGCCATTCCTGTATTCCTTTGCGAGGAGCACGTGACGTCGGCGTCACGTCGGAGTGACGCGGACGTCACGTGATTCACCGCGCGTCCGCTTCCGGACCCTCGTTGGACCCAACCGGAACTTTTGGCCAGCTTGGGGGGGCCTCCTGACCCCCCCAAGCTGGCCAAAAGTTCCGTTTTTGGGTCCAACGAGGGGTCTGGGAGCGGAACCGCGGTGGACCACGTGACGTCTCCCGGACCCCTCGTTGGACCCAAATGGAACTTTTGGCCAGCTTGGGGGGGTCAGGAGGCCCCCCCAAGCTGGCCAAAAGTTCCGGTTGGGTCCAACGAGGGGTCCGGGAGCGGAACCGCGGTGGACCACGCGACGTGACGCGGACGTCACGTGCTCCTCACAAATGAATACAGGAATGGCTTCCTGACTCCCCGCTGGACCACCAGGGAGTTTTGGTAAGTCTTGGGGGGGGATTAAGGAGGGTGAGGGGTTTAAATTTTTATTTAGGGAACCAGTGCACGTATGGACATAGCCTCAACTTATGGAATTCTACATATGTCCATATTGACCGAAATTTACCCTTACCTTCGACTTATGGACTTATGAACATAAACTTTTTGTCTGCACATCCCTAGTACATGAAGTGAGTTGAATCGGTCGCAGCCATCTGCAACCGACGATCATAACAACTGTCTGCTGTCCATAGGGCTTCTGGGAGAAATTCCAAATAATTGGAGCAGATACAGAGAAGGCATAGTCTCTGGTTACACTCAGCTTGGCATGCAAGGGATAGGGTACGTCTAGCAAGCCTCGTTGTATAGAGCGGAGCTGACGGGATGGACAATAAAGCTGTAGAAGAGCATTGCTCCAGGGTGAGGCATCAGAGGAAATGAGATTAAAGGTGATCATTGCAATCTTGTATTTAATACATTCTCCTATCGGAAGCCAGTGTAAGTAGGTGAGTACTGGGGAAATGTGCTCATGCTTAGTTGGTATCGGTAATGAGTCACACTGCGGCATTTAGCAGTAATTGGAGATGTTGAAGTGTGACTTTAGGGAGGCCTAGGAGTGTGGAGTTACAGTAGTTTACCAATGGTAGAATAGAGGCCTGTACCATAATTTGAAAATCTGCCTTCTCTAGCAATTGTTTAAGGCCACAGAGCACACAGAGTTTATAAAAGCCTGCCTTAAGTCTATTTTTAACAAAAGGGTGGAAGGATAAGGCAGAGTCAAATAGAACACCCAAAATATGAATATAGGAATTCAAAGAAAAGAGGATTTGATCAATTGAGATGGAGTCATGAGAGGGTTTGGACAAAGAGCAATGAATTAATAAACATTTGAGAAAGGGCATTCCCTTGTCCTCTCCGGCCTGGTTGGTACTCACGACAGATGCAAGTCTCCATGGTTGGGGGCTCATTGTCTGTCTGGAGTTAACAGCCCAGGGGCGCTGGAATGCCGAAGAGTCCCGCTGGAACATCAATTGCCTGGAGGCCTGGGAGGTATGGCTGGCATGCTTGCAGTTCAACCATCGGCTGCGGAATTGAGCAGTTTGCGTGATGTTGGACAAAGTGGCAACGGTGCTCTATAATCAGTTGCCAGGCAGGAACCAAGAGTCAGCAAGTGTCGCAGGAAATAGACTAGCTGATGAAATGGGCGGAAGGTCATTTGCAGATAATCTCGGACCCTCATATTGCAGGAAAAGACAGTGTAAGAGCGGACTTTCTCAGCAGGGAGAGTCTGGACCCAGGAGAGAGTGGGTGTTGTCAGCCGAGGCGTTTCAGCTGATTGTGGATCACTGGGGCCTTCCATTCCTAGACCTGCTGGTGACTTCTCAAAATGCGAAAGTTCCTAGCTTCTACAGTTGCAGGAGAGATCTGTGGTCCCTGGGAATAGATGCTTTCGTACAGGTCTGGCTGGAATCCAGATTTCTTTGTCTTTTGTCCTTGGCCCTTGCTGGGCGGGATAATTTGTAAGATCAAAGGCCACAGGGGGCTAGTACTCCTTGTGGTACTGGACTGGCCCAGGTGTCCGTGGTATGCATATTTGCGATGACGCCTAGTGGAGGCCCCTCTTAGTCTTCCACCACACATGGATCTGCTTCAGCAGGGACTGGTTCTTCACAAGGATATTACTCTATTTTTGGCTCTTGAGAGGACTTGTTTGTGTGGTTATTTCTTTGCGTTGATTGCCACTTTACTCTGCGCTCACAAGTTCTACACTTCCTTGGCTTATGTGTGGGTTTGGAGAGTTTTTGAGGCCTGGTGTGAGGAACAGGGTGTTCTTCCTCGTTTAGTTAAGATCCCTCTCATTCTGGATTTTTTTGTAGGATAGATTGAATAAAGGCTTGGCCCTTAATTCTTTGAAGGTGCAGGTTGCAGCTCTTGCCTGTTTCAGAGGCCTGGTGAATGGTGTTTCCTTGTCATTTTATCCTGATGTGGCCTGTTTTTTGAAGGTAGTAAAGCACCTTCGGCTTCCCTTGAGGTTACTAGTTCCATTGTGGAGTCTTAGTTTGGTGCAGGACTTTTTGGAAGGTCCTACATTCCAACCACCTCTCAGCCTTTCCTTAAGGTTGTTGACTTTGAAGACTGTTTCTAGTAGCTAATTGTTCTGTGCATCGGATTTCTGACTCTGTGGGCATTACATCTGTATACTGTTCCATCCTACTTGCCCAAGGTAGTCTTGGACTTTCATTTGAATCAGCCCATCTCCTTGACATCCCTGGATAAGGGCAGGGATGTAGTGGAGTTGCCTTTTGCTCTCCTTGGATTTTAAGTGTCTTGTTGTGCGGTATCTGGAGGTCTCTGAGTTTTTTCAAAAGACGGGTCGCCTGTTTGTTCTCCATGACGGGAATAAGCAGGGCATTCCGGCTTCATGGGCCACCATAGCTCGTTGGATTAAAGGAGGTGGTCTCTGCCGCATATATGGATGCTGGAAAGCTGTTGCCTACTCAGGTTAGGACTCATACAACTAGGGCTCAGAAAGTGTCATGGGCGGAGGTTAGTCTGTTGTCTCCTGTCGATATCTGCCGAGCTGCAATGTGGTCCTCCTTGGGCACTTTTTACAGCTTTTATCATCTAGATGTGCAGGCCTGGGAGGATGCAGCCTCTGTACGTGCGGTGTTCATTGGACCACGAGGCAGCCTCCCACCTTGTTGGGGAGTAGTTTTGGTACATCCCACCGGTCCTGAGTCTGTCTACCCTCTAGAAAATGGAGAAATAACTTATCTGATAGTTTTGTTTTCCTTAGTGTAGATAGATGGACTCAACTTCCCACCCTCGGCTGCCGCATGAGTGTGTCAATATTCCTCCTGTGAGGCTCTGGATCCAAAGGGATTACTGGTAAATGTTCATCCAGGGATATGTAGAAACTTATGAGTTCAGTGTTTATGGTTGGTTGAGTACAGTTCTGATTATCTGTTTTTAATCATGTTTTTAATCAAGGTTTTTGCTAGTCTGTCCACAGTTGCTTTTGAAGAGAATACTGGCAGGCTGGGTTCACTGCAGGGTAATATATACTTCGATGTCAGCTTGCAATGTCTCCATCTGCTGGCAGGAGAGCATAAACCCACTGGTCCTAAGTCCATCTATCTACACTAAGGAAAATGAAATTATCATGTAAGTAATTACTCCAATAGAGGCAGAAGGGTGGCCATCTTTTTCTAAGAGACTCAGACTCCCATATGAGTTTTCACTGTATGAAAAGGCATTCCGGTAGAGGTGTTGGAATTCAAGAAAGTATGAGTTAAGCCCCCGAGGATCCCTCAATGTGAAAGGAAGGGTTGAGATCATCTGAGGTCTATGGCATTGCAGCAGGAAGCAAATTAGGCATCCTTATCTGCTGCCATTTTCTCTGTTTCTCTGAGATTTTGCAGGTGATGACCTCTCTACCACAGAGAGAGAAAAGGCATATATGAGTACTTGCTACAAAAAGAGAGAGTGTGAGCATAGGTGACATTGTTTTGATGCAATAGTGATGAAAAACCTTGGCAATGGATCACTCTGGGTACCAGCTGAGACAGTAGTTTATAAATGAGAAATTCTGTGATACTTGTGAATGTTTCTTTTTCTGACATTCCTTTTGAGCCACTCTCCCTTCAGCTTCATATGACGACTCCTTGTCCTTGAGATTTTCATTCTCTGAAAAATGCTTCCTTCTGCTGCTTTATTGAAGCCTGTAAGGTATTTGAATGCTTGTATCGTTTTATTTATTTAAAGATTTATAGTCCACTCAATCTTGTAATCTTGGCAGAGCACAGTAAAACACTTAATATGAATAATACAGAACAATGATGACAAAAATAAGTTATACATATTCAATTGATCCCTTTCCCTTCTTTCTTCTAGAAAGTAAAATTTAGTTCCTTCAGTCTCTCTGTTTCTAGCTATTAATGGCCCTTCTTTGAATTGTCTGTATCTTGTCAATGCCCTTTTACAGATGTGGTCTCCAGAACTGATCAGAGTACGCAAGGTGGGGATCTCACTGGAGACTTGTACAGAGGTAGTTCTAATGCCCTCTTTCTACTAGTGATACCTTTCTCTATGCATCCACATATATTATTACCTTTCCCCATTGCTGCTACACTGACTTGGATACCTTGAGGTCGTCACAGATAATGACCCCAGGCATCTTTTTTTGTTTCTCTGCTAATTTTTCACCTAGAAAAATATTTGGCCATTGGATTTCTATATCCCAAATGCATTATTTTTCCAGTTTTATTTTAAATAAATCTTTCATCTTATTTATTCTGTCTGGCATGCTTAGTCTGTTTCAAATTTTCATATTCTGTACAAACAGGCACAATTTCTCTTCTGGCTGTTCCACAATGTGACTTAAAAAGACACTGACGAAGACTAATGGTGATTTGATCATTTTTTTTTTTGATTTAAGCAATTTTTATTGGCAACAAATAAGAGTAGGTATAACATGGAGTACACATGAAGGTAATGGGCATACTGAAAAAAAAAAAGATTCAGTAGGCAACAGAACAGAAAAGTTATACACAAAATTAAAACTGTAACAAAGGTCACCAGCTTTTAAACCATACAGAGGAAAATCCTCACCCCCCCCTCCCTCCCACCCCCCACCCCCACATGGTCATAATCACAACTGCCTTGAAGTGTGGATGCCAATAGCACCTCGGGACAATATAGAATAGAGAAGGAAAAAGCAGAGGAAGACTTTGGTAAGGTGTCTACTACTGCACTAAATAAGGAGTCGCCTGAGAACTGCACCGGGACAGAGAGCAGAAGGAACCGCATACCGCCGGAAGGACGGGATGGGGATTCGGAGTCCGCAAGTAAGTGCAGGATCCAATGCTCAAATGGGACTACTAGTTAGTTTTCCAGCAGCAAGCAGTGATGAAAGGTGTAGCCGAGGGCTAGACCGCACCATAGGTTTGTAGCCAAGAACAATACGGCTCCCAAACTTTTTGGAACGCTCCAAGTCTGTCCCGATGAACAGCCGTTAGCTTACCCAGGTGATAATAGGAGTGTAAGCGCTTATGTACCTGAGCTAATGAGGGAGCATGATCTCTTTTCCAGTGTTGTGCGATCTCCGCTCTGGTTGCAATAAAGACTTGTAAAAGCAAATGCTGCGTGTTTTTTGGAATATCTGCAATGGGAAGACCAAGTAGTACATGCCACGGTTGAACCTTAAGGGGGACAGATATAATCTGACCCACCCAATCCAAAACCCTCGACCAACAGTCCGTGACCTTAGGACATTCCCACCAGATATGGTAATAAGTACCCAGCGCCCCACACCCCCTCCAACAGACATCAGGAATCGATGGGATAAATTTATGAAGGGCCTCAGGTGTTCTGTGCCAGCGATATAGCAATTTATAACAATTCTCCTGAAGGCCAACTGAAATAGAGCATTTAGAGGCGGCAAGATAAATTTTTTCCCAGTCGTCATCATCTAGAGAGACCTGAAAGTCCGCTTCCCACACTGTTCTATGCCTCTGCACTCCCAGGCGGCGACCATTAATAAGGGCATATATTTTTGAAATAACTCCCCGAATGGAAGAAGCATTCTTGCAGAATGTTTCAAAAAGGGTGTTCGTCGTCCGCAATTTGCCCTCCCTTTTCCCCTTAACAATAAAGTGGTATATTTTAGCATATAAAAGGAAGTCAATACGGCCAAGTGCATATGTATCACATAATTGGTCTTTAGTCAACAAGACTGCTTGTTGAAGCACATGCCCCACCCGCCGTATTCCGGCCTTCTCCCACAAGTATTGGGACCTAGTACGTTCAAGCCCCACAGCCGTAGGGTTTGTGAAAAGATGGGTCATCAGAGAATAAGGCTCCGGTCCCACCAAAATATCTTTCCACCGCCGCCAAACCCGCAGAGTAGTTCGTAATGCGAACGGTACATACAAAGTGGGTATCCTCCTTACCGGGGGCTGCCATGGGAGTGCGTCTATGGGGAAGGAACCAAGTTGCGCCTGCTCCAGCCGAACCCACTGTGGTCTATCCTGAGTACCGTGGAACGCTACTAGGGCTCGCAATTGCGCCGCACAGTAATACCATTCCAGGTTGGGAAGATGAAGGCCCCCCCTAACCTTGGGTTGATATAGCGTAGCTCTCGCTATCCGTGGGGGGCGCCGGCGCCAAATAAAACTGCATATGAGCTGTTGCCATTGCTTAAGTTGCTGAGAGGGAATAAAAATCGGAAGAGTAGTGAAGAGATATAAAAAGCGAGGGAGTATGTTCATTTTGACAATGGCCAGCCTCCCAAGCCAGGAGTGGGTGTGTTCTACCCACCGGTCCAGATCATCGCTAATGTGTGTGGTAAGCGGGCGGTAGTTTAAGTCGTACAACAGTTTATTGTGTGAACCTAACCGGACCCCCAAATACTTAAGGGAGGTAGGAGCCCATTTGAAAGGAAAACGTTGTTGGAGAGCGGAGGCTATGAGGGGGGGCAAGGTCAGATTAAGAACCTCCGATTTGTCAAAGTTAATTTTCATCCCCGAGACCGCCGAGAATTTATCTAGTTCTTTTAGGATCCCGGTAAGGGAGCGGTCTGGGTCTGTGATGGTAAACATAATATCATCAGCAAATAATGAAATCTTAAAATGGTTGTCCCCCGCAACCACCCCAGAAATTTCGTCAGCTCCCCTGATGCGGATGGCAAAGGGTTCCAGGAATAAGGCGAAAAGCAATGGGGACAGCGGGCAGCCCTGCCGGGTCCCTCTCTGAATAGGAAATGGATTCCCGTAGCTACCATTAACTTTCACCCGAGCTGCAGGGTTCTCATAAAGTTTACTTATCAAAGAAATAAAGGGCGTCCCAAACCCCATCCCGCGCAGTGACTGAAATAAGAACTCCCAGTGTACCAGATCAAATGCCTTTTCGGCGTCCAGGGCTAAAAGCACCGATGGTAAGTTGCCCCTATGGACTAAATCTACAATATCAACGATCCTGCGTACATTGTCGGCCGCTAAACGCCCTGGTACAAATCCCACTTGATCGTTATGTACGAGACCAGGGAGGACCCCATTTAAGCGAGCTGCCAAGACCCTCGCCAGGATCTTTAAATCAATGTTAATTAGGGAAATTGGCCTGTAGGAGCTACATCTAGTGGGGTCCCTACCCGGCTTAGCCAGTATGGTAATGCCCGCAGTGTTGGCATCAGTGGTGAAAGAGGAACCCGTCAATAAGGAGTTAAACGCATGTGTCAAAGGTTCCACTAAGAGCGAAGCGAATTTACGGTAGAACTGCCCAGTGAACCCATCCATACCCGGGGCCTTGCCGGTTTTCAACTTTTTAATGGCCGCCAAAACTTCCCCGGATTCAATGGGCTTATCTAAAAAGTCCTTTTGCATAGGCGTGAGTTGTGGTAAATGTATCTCTGAGAGATAATCTGGGATAGCTCCAGGAGAAATAGACTCATCCTTGGAGTATAATTGGGAGTAAAAGTCAGTGAAGGAACGTCGAATCTCCTCCTCTGAGGTGACCACTTGACCGGATTGATTAAACACCTTGGCCACAACCGTTTTAGCCTGCACCGCTCTGAGACGCCGTGCCAAGTACCTCCCCGCCTTATTGCCCCCCTCAAAGTGTTGCTGCTTCAGCTGGCTCAAATAGTGACTAATAGCAGTATCCTCAAGTGCCCGGAGCTGATCTCGGACTGCTAAAATCTTCCGATAGAGCCTCTCATTCTTGGCTATGCTATGGCGCTGTGTTAAGGTAGCCAACTCACGCAGTAAGCTCTTCCTGTGAGCATCCCTCTCCCTGTTACAATATGTAGCCCTGGCTATACAGGTTCCCCGAATCACAACTTTGGCACATTCCCAAATGGTGAGCGGGGACATACCCTCTGTCTGATTGTCCCGAAAGTAATCTTTCAGTTGGTCCTCCACTTTACCACAGAAAGAAAGGTCCTTAAGAAGGCTATCATTAAGTCTCCATGTCCGGAATCCTGTTCCCGCATCCCCCAGTCTGCACTCCATCCACACAGGGGCATGGTCCGACCATGTGATATGCTCGATATCTACCGATCGGGTTCTGGGTTGCAGAGAGGAGGAGATGAAAAAATAGTCTATCCTCGTATAAGAGGCATGCGGGCACGAATAAAAGGTATAGGACCTGGAGTGTGCATGCCTGAGCCTCCAAACATCTACAAGGCCCCACTTACTCAAGAAGGCATGCCACTCTCGCCTCCCTGCAGAAGGCGTATAATGGCCAGAGCTGGAGTCCTTCAACGGATCCATAACCAAGTTAAAGTCCCCTCCCACTATTAATTCCCCATCCGCATGTTGGTGTAATACTGCCTGGAGACGTTGGATAAAAGCTGTCTGCTGAGTGTTGGGGAAATACACATTAAGCAAAGTAATAATCTTCTTGTCTACTTTAAGTTTAACTAGGAGGAACCTGCCTTGCGGGTCACGTTCAGTCAAGAGCAGCTCATGAACAAAAGAAGAGGATAGAAGGATACCTACCCCCCCATATCGAAGGTTCTGAGTGCTAGCTGCCCAGAAAGCAGTTGGGTATTGCGGAAAGACCAACAGCCTTTCATGATGTTTCCGTATGTGGGTTTCCTGGACAAACACTATCCCGGCTGCCAGGCGCTGCATCTCCCGTTTAAGCAGTAAACGCTTCCGTGGCGTATTTAAACCCTTAACATTTTTTTTTTTTTTTTATAATTTGTATTTTTTATTAGGACCAAATCGCATCCAAAGTGAAAACATCTCTTCATGATACAGAAGATAACAGTGTACAAAATAGCTTACATTACGCAATGCCTTAGGTACAGCATAATATGTGCCTCCACAGGCTATCATAGAAACTGAAACCCCAAAGGTTATACATAGCCTAGCACGAATCGCCATGGAAAAAGGGGGAAATGTTAGCCTCCGGTCAATGGCCACACTGTCAACACGCTGTGTGGCATAAGATGAACAATGTACAACAATAGAATATATCAACACTATAATGTACAAACTAAGTGGTATACAATTTGACAATAAAACTATTAACTCTGAATGAATGCTTCTAAGTTATTTCCCCTCCAAGCCACAGCCCCCCTGAACCCCCCTCCCCTCCCACCCTGCCTATGAGCCTTCCCAATCCTTTGCACCAGGGGTAAGGGGAGCCTAGATGAGAAACATGGTTGAATACCTAGAAAGTCAGAGGAAGGAGGAGAACAAGTCTCCCCGTGAGTGGTGTCAGTGGTACCGAGAGCCGCCATCACTACAATAGCCAAGCTTCCGAAACGTCACTCCTTAAGGATCCCCTTACCGTAGGGCGCCCACACTTTTTGGAATTTAGGAAGCTGATCATGCCTAATAGCGGTCAGGCGGCACATAAGATATACTTTATCTAATCTGTCCAGAACCTCACGTAGGGAAGGAGTCTCGGCTCTCTTCCACCTTAGCGCTATTTCACATCTGGTAGCTAAAACCACCTGTGTCACCAAAGCTCTCTCCCAAGTGCTGCCTTCTTCGGAGTCCACCTGCAGTAAACAGAACTGGGGAGTTAGAGTAATTTGAATGTTTAAGGTGTTCCTGATATAATCCTGGATATGCGCCCATGTCAGTGCCACCCTAGGACAGTCCCACCACATATGAAAGAAGGTGCCTATTTGACCACACAACCTCCAGCAGTTAGCATTCGGGCATAGGGACATCCTGTGTAATCTATCCGGCGTGTAATACCATCTGTATAGAAGTTTATAGCCATTCTCTTTCAAAGTGGCTGAGACAGAACACCTAGATATGCGCTGGTAACAAGTCTCCCAGGACTTCCCAGTCATAATGCCGCCCAGATCAGAGTTCCAGTGGACTAGATGTGTGTCAGCCACACCCGTGCCCCTATTCAATAGAGCATAAATCCTAGACACATGTCTCGTGACCCGATCGGCGTTCCCACAGAATGTCAGAAAAAGTGGCTGTTCCTGAGAGAACAGCTGTGATAGTCTATAAGTGGAAAAGAGGTGTGCAAGCTGCAGGTAGGTATAACGGTCTGATGTGTCTAAGTGAAACTGCACCTGCAAATCGAGGAAAGGTATAAGTTTACCACCCTTCCATAGTTGCCCCAAATTAGTGAGACCCTTGTGCTGCCATCGCCTAATGAACGCTGTGTCCAACCCCGGGGGAAACAGTGAATTATGCAGGAACGATGTGGTTTGGTACATGACATGGTCGCCCACAAGCTGCCTTTTCCAGGACTTCCAAGTGTGCAGCACCACCTGGGTGAAAGTGGTTAATCCGTCCCCTTTCGGTGGTTGTGGTGCCCAGACCCTAGTAGTCAAAGGAGGAGACCCGGCAATCGCCTTCTCTATTACTATCCAAGGCTTGGTCAGACCATGACAGTGCCAGTTGATTATCACAGCTAATAGGTTAGCCGTGTAGTACCATAATAAATTAGGGAAATTGAGTCCCCCCTGCAATTTAGACTTATATAGAACTGACCTAGCCACCCGTGGAGGCCTCCGTTTCCAAACAAAGCGAAATAGCTTCCGTTGCCAGAGAGTCAGAGCCTGAAGAGGGACTTTAGCTGGCAAGGTCTGGAATAAATAGCAAAATTTGGGTAGGATCGTCATTTTGACCGCCGCAATGCGCCCCACCCAAGAGAGATTCATTCTGTCCCATCTGTCCAGGAGAGACTGAATGGACTGAACAAGCGGGGGATAGTTCAAGTCATATAATTGCCGCAAATCCGGGCTAAGCTTAATCCCCAGGTATTTTATCCACTTCTTTGCTGACTTAAAGGGTAGGTGGGCAACTATCTTTGAGTACGATAAGGCGGGCATAGAGATATTCAGCAGTTCAGATTTGTCCTCGTTCATCTTGAAACCGGACACCCTCCCGAACAATCTAATTTCCTGTACCAAAGCGGATAGTGAGGTGTCAGGATTGGTGACCGTAAAAAGAAGATCATCCGCAAACAAGGATACTTTGTATTCAGCCCCTCCCACTGAAATGCCGGTAACGTTCTGCGAACCACGAACAGTCTCCGCCAGAGGTTCCAATGTCAAGGCAAATAACAGGGGAGACAGGGGGCAACCCTGCCTAGTGCCCCGCCGAACCTCAAAAGGGGGGGAGTATGCTCCGTTAATCTTAATGCGGGCATGGGGGTGGTCATACAGTTTAGAAACCCAGGACTGAAAGTTCGTGCCCAACCTCATTTTGTCCATTACTTGAAATAAAAATGGCCAGTGTACTCTATCGAAAGCCTTTTCGGCATCTACGGATAAGAGGGTGGCAGGGACATCATGGGTTTGTACATGTTCAATCAATTCAACGACCCTACGAACATTATCGGAAGCCAACCTCCCCGGGATGAACCCTGACTGGTCTGGAGCTACCAGTAGGTGGGCCACACTCCCCAGCCGTCTGGCCAAGATTTTTGCCAGGATTTTGAGATCAAGATTAATAAGAGATATCGGCCTATAAGAGCCGCACAGGGTATGGTCCCTCCCAGGTTTGGCCAGGATAGTGATGCCCGCAGTGTTGGCTTGTGGGGAGATTCTGCCAGAATCCTTTAAGTCATTAAACATGTTGATAAGGGGTGATACCAATAAGGGCCCAAATACCTTATAGAACTTCCCAGAGTACCCATCCAGTCCCGGGGACTTGCCCAGTTTGAGTTCTTTGATAACCTGTAGGGCTTCCAATTGTGACACCTCCCTGTCTAGCCTCTGTCTGTCAAGCTCGTCCAGGGCTGGCAGGTTAACGGTCCCCAGGTATTGAGCGATCTCTGAAGCGGTAATTGTGGGGTCAGAGTTATATAAATCCTGATAGAACTCATTAAATCTCTTCCCTATTTCCCCTTGCGAGTGTGTGTATTGCCCATCCAAGTTGCGGATTTTTGTGATATGGGTGGCTGCCTCCTTTTCCCTTAGTTTCCGTGCAAGTTGCTTACTCGCCTTATTACCGTATTCAAAATGTTGTTGTTTAAGAAGCTCTAACTGATGAGCTACCCGTCCCAGCTCTAAATCATGAAGAGCCCTACGTGCCTCCCGAAGCTTTTGTGCAAGGTGGGCCTCCAGAGTCCGTTTATGACGGAGCTCTAGATGGGCGATAGATTCTAGAAGCTGTAGTCGTTTCTTATCACTGTCCCGTTTAACATAAACCGCCCTAGAAATGAATAAACCTCGTAAGTAGACCTTCAGGCTCTCCCAGAGTATACCTGGGGCCACCTCCCCATCATCATTAGTAGTGAGAAAGTCCCTTATGGCCTCATTAATCTGTTCAACAAAAGTCTTATCATCCAGTAGACGTTCGTTGAGGCGCCAAAATCTAGTCCCTTGATCCCCCCCACACCGCCTCAGCGAGAGCCACACCGGGGCATGGTCAGACCATGTGATACTACCAATCTCAGCGTCCAAGACCCGACTTACCAACGCTTTATCAAGGAGGAAATAATCAATCCTAGAGTATGATTGATGCGGATGTGAAAAAAAGGAGTAATTCCTAGCAGTGGGATTAAGTAGTCGCCAGATATCTGTAAGGCCCCTATCCGCGATCAAATGTTTGAGAGCTTGTCTCTCCTTACGCCTCCCTCCCGGACTAGAGCCCGTGTTATCAAGGTAAGGATTTCTAGTAAGATTGAAGTCCCCGCCAACTATTAAATGCCCCTCCGCCCAGTCACCCAATAACTGGGACAATTTTCCAAAGAAATCCGCCTGGTCACCTGTGGGCGCATAGACATTAACCAGCGTGTAGTGGGTGTTATAGAGCTTCACCTTCAGCAGTATATAGCGACCCTCCACATCCCTTAAGACCGTGCCCACCTCTGGGGTAATATGCTGGGAGAACAGGATACCGGTCCCACAATATTTATCCCCTTTTGTTGCCGCTGAATGATAAAAATGAGGGAAATCCCTAGTAGGCAGCAGCTTTTCATACTGTTTGTTCATGTGCGTTTCCTGACAAAATACAATATCCGCATGTAACCGTTTCATATCCTGAATAAAGGTTTTCCTTTTCATAGGCGAATTCAAGCCTTTCGTATTCACAGAAATTAATTTTAGACTATCCATCTAAATGAGTCATAGGATAGAAATCTCTTCCACCTCCCCACATAGAACCATTGACACCCACCTCCCAACCATGCCCAGCCAAGGGTCTCTAAGCAACCCCCCCCCCCCAAGTGCAATAACAGCATGAAAACAGCTAAAGCTCGAGCAGTTCCCACTCCCCCCACCCCTCCCCCCCCCCACCCACCCCCCTCGTGCGCCCACTCGATGCATGGGCTTGAATCATGGAGAGCGATGCCATCACCGAGCAAGCCCTGACCCACCGTCCGCTCGCTCACAGGAATAAACACATATAAAACACCAGCATCTTAACAACCTATAACGTATACAACAATTAAACCTGGCAATAGGCCTCGGCCTGTGTGCCCCCGAGCATGTCAGAGGCCCCTCACAAAAACTCAAGACCGCGGGGAGATACCACCACCTCGCAGTTCCTGCCCCTCAGCCGGGGCCCTTGGATGCATTAGAGTCCTCAGAGTTCCTTCGTAACCGTTTGCCCCCCTTGGGCACCCGTTGCCACTTTGGAAAGTCTCTCCTGTGTGGCGTCTCCAGTGTGCCCGTCCTCGCCGATCTCCGGGTGTCCGTCAGGAGGCCTGCCGCTCGCAGTATATCCTCTGCCTCTGCCACCTTTTGGACTCTGGAGGTGATACCATTAATGGAAAAACTCAGTCCAAAGGGAAACAGCCATCGATAGCGCAGATTCTGACCACGCAGAACCTGCACCACATCCCGAAACTCTCTCCGCTTTTGAATTGTGGTGAAGGATAGATCTTGAAATATTTCAATCCGATGCCCCTGCCATTGCAGGGAACCCTGAGCCCTGGCAGCAGTCATCACCCGCTCTTTCACCTGGAAATTGTGGAAGCAAGCGATGACATCCCTGACCTGGTTGTTCCTTGGGGTCCCTAGGGACCTGTGGGCTCTGTCCAAAGCAATATGCGGCTCCTCAGCGGGTTCTGTCTCGGAATGAAGCAATATCTTACAGATTTCCTGAACCACCTTTATACAGTCACTCGTATCCGGGGTCTCTGGTATGCCCCTGAATCTTAGATTAGATCTTCTCAATCTATTTTCCAAGTCTTCCACTTGCCTGGATAAAACGTCCTGAGCATCTGAAAGCTTCTGCTGTTCCTCTCCAAGAGTTTGGCCATAAGTCTGTTGTTCCTCTAGGCCCTCCTCCAAGGTCTCCATGCGGTGGCCTATCGCAGCCACCTCCGATTTTAGGCCTGACATGATTGCTTCCATGTCCTTCTTATTCTGTGCCATATCAGCCCGCAGCGCCCCAAACCACGCTGTGAACTCGGATCGGGAGGGCACCTCATTGTCTCCCCGTTCAGGGGACCCTGGGGTCACCTCCCCCTCCGCCTCGGGAGAGATTCCTGGCCCGTCCGCCATTTTGGCCACGCTGCCCGTTTCCAGCTCCGCCGCTCCTGCGGCAAAGGAAAATTTTTTTAAATCAATTTTTTTCCCTTTGGCGGCCATAGCAGCACTTCCTAATGCCGATTCGCGATTTGGGGCGAAAACCGAGGCCTCTGGACGCCGATGTGCGCTGATGTTAGGAGCGGTCGGTGAGCCGCCGGGGCTTAGCCGTCCGACCCGCGCGGTGACGTCATCCGCTCTCTAAACCCTTAACATTTAAGGATATCAATTTAGTCGCCATTTACCATACGTAGGTATGTCCCTCACTCCAGCCGTCCCTGCACATTCCACATTGCCTCCCCTCAGCAATCTGCTGCCATAAATACCTTCCCTGAGGTTGAAGTTCACCATGTGTCCCCACTACTTCCCCTGTAAAAAAATGCATATTACTGACCATGGCCCCACAATAACCTATAGTATCCCAGAGTCCTTCATGGGACAACCTCCTCCAGTGGACCTGCTGCATCCTTCACGGAGCCCAACCCACCAACCCCCCCCCCCTTCCCCTCCCCGAGTACTCGCTCGATATCCTATACAGGAAAAGCTATAACAATAAGTAACCCCTTTATAGGTAGCTCTCAAAAAATTGCAACCCAGCAATAGCTATAGAACAAATGCAAAATCAACATGAACCATCATTAGAAAATCCCTTGGTTTGAAGTCCAAGACCGGAATCCTCGCAGCCCTCCGGCAGTAAGGAAGCTGGAACATCAAGTCCCACTCAGTAACGCAATAGGCAGGGAAGCTCACACTGCTTCAACCCTGTTCCACAGGAAAAGCGCGGCCCTCCTCAGGCTGGCGCCGAAGCCGTTTACCACCTTTCCCGGCTCGTTGCCACCGAGGAGCAGAGTCCCGTACTGTAAGCTTGTCCACCGGTTTAGGGGTTTGAAAGTTAACCGGCAGCTGGGCCTTGTGGAAAGCTTCTGTCGCTTCCGCGATGGTGGTAATCCTGTAAGTGATCCCCTGAACCTGAAAGGCCAGTCCAAAAGGAAATGTCCAACGGTACTTTATGTCCTTCCCACGTAAAGCTGCAGTGACCTCCCGGAGCTCGAAGCGCTTCTTTAGTGTGACCGGGGCAAGATCCTGATAAATGGAGAGGTGGTGATTGCGCCATTGGATATCCTTCATTTGGCGGGACAGTTTATAAATGCGCTCCTTCATGGTAAAGCTGGAGAAGCACAGAACAATATCCCGCGGCTGCTGATCCCTGCGGGAGCCCAGGGCATGATGCGCACGCTCAAATTGCACTGCAGGAGCAGTGTTACCACTGTCGGGAGGCCCCTCTCCCCCGCTGCGCAGAATGTCCTGGCAAATCAGTGCAGCTGTGTCCGCCGCGTCCGCGAACTCTGGGTCTTCAGGTACCCCACGGATCCTTAAATTATTTCTCCTACTCCGATTTTCCAAGTCCTCAACTTTGGCTTGAAGGGCTTGAAGTTCAGTAGCAGAGTTGTCCTGCCGGTGAGATAGGGACGTAATCGCATCCCCATGGCTATCTATCCGGGTCTCTGCTTCGTCCACCCGACGGCCCACAGCTGCCAGGTCTTCCTTTATATCCGCCATTGACGCCATGAGGTCTGATCTGTGCTGCTTTAAATCCGCTCTCAGATCGATGAACCACTGTCGGGCCTCCTCCCTTGTAAGAAGGGAAGCTATATTCGCCACTCCGGAGCCCTCCGAATCACCGCTCCCGGCTGCAATCTCTACCGTTTCTTCTCGCGCCGGAGTCTGCGTGTCGGCGCCATCTTGGTCGGGCTCCGTGGCGGCCTTGCCATAAGAAAATTGGCGAAGATCCGTGGGTTTTCGCTTGGATGTCATCCTGAGCTGCTCAGTAAGTTCCCGGGGTCGATTTGTTGCTTAAATCGCCGCAAACCAGGGCCAAAACAGCTAGTTACCGGGGTTTTTAGGCTCGGGGAGGGAGGAGCAGAGCCGGCACACGTCCTCTCACATGAGCTGCAAACAGCGCCCCCGATTTGATCATTTTGAAGAGCAATATTTATCAGACTTTTATTTATATCCCGCTTTGTGGCACATCAAATCGGACAACATTCAGATACTGTAGATATTTCCATGTCCCTAGAGGGTTTACAATCTAAGGGGGTCATTTTCAAAGGCTTATCGTGTGCGAAAAGGCCCTTTTCGCGTACTCGGCGGTGTCTTTGTTGGAGGCAGTAAGATAAGTAATGTTATCGTCGCCAGTAGCGCGCCCAATAGCACCACCTTTCACAGTGGCGCTATTGGGTGCGAAAGCTGGCAGCAAAAACACCGCGGTGGTGTGAAGGCTGCCGGCTTTTGCAGGCCTGCCCCCCTCCCATTTTCACTGGATTCACCATTCTGCGATAGAATGGTGAATCCAGGCCTAAGTTTGTACCTGAAGCAAAGGACTTGTCTAAGGTCACAAGGAGTAGCAGTGGGATTTCAACCCTGGTTTTCCTGATTTTAGCTCACTGGTTTAACCACCAGGCTGCTACTTCACTCCGCTGTCTTGGAGGCACGCATAATTGGTCAGATTTTCAAATATCCCATTCTCCTAATTTGGAGACTCAGTATTTGCAAATATTTTGGGCATATTAGATACCTAACAGATCTGGTTTTCAAGATATTTCTCCAGGACAGGGGTTTGTAAAATGTGGGCTGAGTAGTGGTATATTACACCATAGATCACATACAATCTTATAAAAGCAAAACTTAGTTTACTAAATATGGTAATAATTGTTAGAAAATTGTATAATCAGCAAAGATAAACGATATCAAAGTGTCTGATACAGGATGTTTAAAGTCCTACCGGTGACCTCCTCATTTAACTCTTTTTTTTTCTTCGGCGGTTCTGACAGGCTTCTTTGGTCCACACAATGGTGAGCACTGCATGCTGCACTCATTTTCCTACAGGTACAGTCTTTAATTTAGTGGATAGTTTTTACTTCAGGGGGTTGTTAAAATGTAGAGTTGTGTGTTTTTTTTTTTTTAATATTTCTTAATGTGGCTTACCTGATTGGTATAGATCCTTCCATTGTGGTGTTTGACATTCGGTGGATCAAGCCCCTTTTATTGATATCTTTGCCTCGAGTTACATTTTTTTTTTTAATCAATAGGTTATAGTATTTTGCAGTGGTTGGCAGCGCTTTGTGACAAATGACCCGAAAGTCAGCTCCCTTGTCTGTGGCTCTGCAGCCCCCAGCACAGAGCGATTCAGGAATGTTAGCTGTTCCCAACCAGGTGATATGTCAGGTTGGAGTTCATGGGTTCCAACTCCATGGTTCTTACACCCGTTGGTGTAAGAACCAAAAAACAAAACAGGGATGGGATCCATCAGGTCTAGAGGACGCATATAAAGAGCAGGTAGTAAAATACTGCACGGAGCGGCAGTAGCCACAGAGGCATTCACGGAGCGGGATGCCAGTGGCCAGTGGTAGGTGTCCATATAAAGAGCAGGTAGTAAAAACACTGCATGGAGCGGCAGTAGCCACAGAGGCATTAACGGAGCAGGATGCCAGTAGGTGTCCACCTTCACAGAGTAGAAGGATGAAGGGCATCCATCTCCCAATTAAAAAAAAAAAAGAAAAAAGAAAAAAAACAGGGATGGGTTCATGGGCTATAGGTATTACCAATTATTAGGCTTTTCAATATTTGATGATAGTTAATGTGACTTTCAAGGCATGCTTCACTTTCGGTGCATGTCCGGCATGACTCCCTGCTTCAATGACAGGGGAAAGGAAAAACTGATACTTCACACATTTCCAGCATTGCCCTCTGCTTCATGGCAGAGAGCTATGCTGCCGCTTACCCAACTAATCAAACTTGATATTTCACTTGGAGGCAGCTCCATCACTGCTCTCTACATTAATGGTGGGGGTGAAAAGGGAATTAGAACGTAAGGTTACTAAGAGCCAAGAGAAACAGTTAAGTATGAGAAAAAATAAGTGTAAGGCTTGCTGGGCAGACTGGATGGACCGGTTGGTCTTCTTCTGCCGTCATTTCTATGTTTCTATGTTTCTATGGTGTATCTAGCCAGCAAGGAGCCAAAAGTCAACCAGGTCAAGGATGGGCATCCAGGTCAGCCACAGCTCAGGGGTCTACACAAACACTATCCGGAGAGAGCAGAGATACCTCATCACTCTCTTTAGCAGCACAAAATACTAGTGCTCAGGCTGGACAGTCTCAGGACCACGGCAAAAAAAGGAAAGTGCGAGTGTCGGGCAATGATTCCTTCCCACAAACCATTACCTGTGTCTTGTGGGGCTGGGTTAGTGGGATCAGATGTTGCGGAGGTAGCAGGCTGGAGCCGCTGGTACCACCGGGGGTGTTTACTGATGGTCCCTTAACCCCAGAGAGGGAAGTAACTCAGGTAGCTAATAGGGAAATACACAGCCCTTTTTTTAGGGTTGGCCACTGGGTCTTCAAAGGAGAGGGAGGGCATTAATTCTCCTGCAGTTTTTCATCCACCTGGAGCTGGTTTTTGGTGGAGTCCCAGAACACTGTCTCGGGGACATTCCAGGTCCAATTCCAAGGGTATCGGGGGAATTATGAGAATATGGTTGGACCTGTCGCGCCCCCAAGGTTCCAGCTCCCCATCTAGGAAATCCACAAGGCAGACCAAGGCTGATGGGGTATCCCCTCATAGATACCACGAGGAGGGCCGCAGGTTGGTACATAGATACTACGGGGGGACAGGCCCTTTGTCAGGCAACATGCCCACCATCCTCACCATGATGCGGCCTATTCACCACGTAGGGAGCGCTGTTACCTTGTACTCGTTATGTGACACGATATTATTGCAATGACTCTCCTTATAGAAGGCACAGGGAAGCCTTGAGGTATAGAATGGGCTCATGGGGTTGTGAGTATCATTCTTCATTCAGCCATTCAAAGGTTAGATCAATGGTTTTCTAGAGTATATGCTTCATATATTAGGCATATGGATGGTTCCCCCGGCACTAGCTCATGACTGTTTTGATAAAGTATTAACGATATCTCCTTCCTCCTTCATAGCAATAATCTGATTTCAGCATTCTATGTGGATAATGGGACACTCCATCACTCGAGCAGAAAGAAGAGCCAAACAAAAATTCAGTCAAAACCTGGGACTATCTGAAAAAGGATGGTCTGTGAGATGGATTAGGTGAGGAGGCATGCAGTGGAGTCAGTTATTGCCTCTGCTAAGTTCTCTAACTGAAAGAAGTTTGCTACCAGACCTTATTGTTCATCTGGGAGGTAATGACCTCGGAAAAAGGGCCGGTCTGGCCTTGTTGAATGACATCAGAGATGACCTCTGTTGTCTTGCCCATAGTTGAACTGGCACATGTGTATGCTGGTTGGAGATTATGCACCGTTATTGGATGGCTGGAAACAGTTGGTAGGGTTGATTACTGTGGGAAGCTCAACAGACAGGTTGCCAAAGCATTGTGCAAAAAAGGGGGTCATCACATTCACCATGAATGGGCTGTCATACAGTGCAAAGACCTGTACCATAAGAATGATGTTCATTTGTCTAACTTAAGTAATGACCTATTCTTCCAAGCGTTATGGAAGGAGATTCTACAGTTGGGGGAAGGACCTCAGGCCATTTTAGGGAGATTTTTGCCTGAGGTAATTGTCTGATAATGGGACCTGCATTGGGCAAAAAGCTCCAATGGCAGGTGGTCGAGTCCAGAATGATAGATGGAGAAAAGTAGCAGGGAGGAAGCCTACTTGAATGGTGGCTTGGGCCCCAGTCCACAAATCAATGAACAGTGGGGAGGTCCCAATAGGCTTGCTGAGTGGAAGCTGATGAAGGACCTCTTCCTGGATGTTGACTTCAGCAAAGCTCGTGGGGATGCGAGACCTGGTAGAGATCCGCTAGGGCGGAAGTAATGACACATTGTGATGGGCTCCTACCTTGCAGGGACATAGACTGGCTAGCTGGACTCAGCATCTGATTAGATCTCATTGTTAGGGCATCTAATAAATGGCTAGTGGCATTTTACACCCATTCTGAAGTTCTATGGTTATTTGTGTTATGTTTCTCTTGGGATCATGATGGGGAAAAAGGCAGGGAGGGTTCCTAGGGTGGTCTCAGCTACCTCAGTTATTACTATTACCCTGATTTTGTTAGCTTCTCTATTTTATTTTAGCATTTCATTGTGTCTCTATTCATTCTGGCCAGGTGGTCGGTAATACACCCCCACTACTATTTTATTCCCCTTTTCACTGGAACTTCTATCCATGAAGATTCAACATTGCATTTTGTTTCTTGCAGAACTTTTGTCCTGTTTGACTCAATGCCCTTAGTGCCACCCCTTCACCAATTTGATTCATCCTATCATTTCGATATAATGTGAACCCTGGTATCAAGCGTCCCATTGGTAATCCTCCTTCCTCCAGATCTCTGAGATGCCAATTATATCTACCTCTTCATTTAATGCTATACACTCTAACCTTCCCATCTGATTTTTTAGACTTCTAGCATTTGTAATCAGACATTTTCAAAGTATGTATTAATACCTCTGTCAACTAATAAGTAGGTTAATTTGGAATCATTCTGCTCTTTGCTTAAAGGCACCTGGTCCTCTTTAGCATTTATTGCAACCTCTCTACTAGGATGCTACACTTTCCCTGTTATGTTAGTATCCTTCAAATATTCATCATTCCAAACCATGCGCTTCTGAGGAACTGTCTGCTTTCCCCTATCATCTAGTTTAAAACCTGCACTATCTCCTTTTTAAAGGTTAGTTCCAGCAGCCTGGTTCTTCTCTGATTTAAGATGGAGCCCATCCTTTTGGAAAAGAACCCCCCCTTCCCAAAATGATGCCCAGTTCTTAACAAACCTAAAACCCTTTTCCCGCATTATTTGTTTCATCCATGCATTGAGACTCTGGAGCTCTGTCTACATCTAGTGTCCTGCACGTGGAATGGGAAGTATTTCTGAGACTGCTGCGCTGGAGTTTCTGGATTTCAACTTTCTTCCTGAAATCCTAAATTTGATTTCCAGAACCTCCCTCTTGCCCTTTCCTATGTCATTGGTACCCACATGTACCTAGATAGCTGGCTTCTCCCCAGAACTATCTAAAATCCTATTTATGTGATGTGCGAGGTCTGCCACCTTTGCACCAGGCAGACAAGTTACCAAATGATTCTCATTTCCACCAGCTACCCAGCTATCGACATTACTAATCGAATTGCCAAGTACAACAGCTGTCCTAACCCTTCCCTCTTGGGCACGTGTCCTTGGAGACATATCCTCGGTGCAAGGAGATACTACATCACCTTGAGGGTAGATCCTAGCTACAGGATTGCTTCCTACCTCACCAAGGTGAGGCTTTCCTTCCAAGTGACCTTTCTCCTCCAAGGCAGCACAGAGGTTGCTAGATTGGAGGTGGGACTGCTTTACTATGTCTCTGAACTATATACCTCGCTACCTCCCTTAGCTGCACCAGGTCTGCCACGCTAGCCTCCAGAGATCGGACTTGTTTTCTGAGGGCTAGGAGCTCTTTGCACCTAGTGCACAACTACAACCTCTCACCAACTGGGAGATAATCATTCATCTGGCACTCAGTGCAAAAGACTGGGTAACCTCTCTCTTGCTGCTGGACTATATTATCTATATTATCTGCATCTTAAATTTGTTATTGAATTAAAATTTCTAAGGGAGAGGGTATGTAAACGTAAACTAAAATATTTTGTCTATTGATTTGTTTTATATTTGTCTGTTAATGACCCTCAAAACACTACAATTAATCTATTTATAACTTCCTAGTAACCCACCTTTATTGATTCTTGAATTAAATTCCTTCTACATCAAATCTATAGTAAATTTGTAGTAAGTTTTGAGGCTGAAGCCAATGAGCCTTCCATTGTCCACAATGATGCCTAGATCTTTTTCTGGGTGGTGAATCTTAATATGGAACCTAACATTGTGTAACTACAGTTTGGATTTTTTCCCCATGTGCATTGCTATGCACTTGTCCACATTAAATTTCATCTGCCATGTGGATGCTCAGGTCTTTCAGTCTCGCAAGGTTCTCCTGCAGTTTCTCACAATCCGCTTGTGATTTAACAACTCAAAATAATTTTAGGTCTGCAAATGTATCACCTTATTCGTTTGTTCCACTTTCAGATTATTTGCAAATGTGAAAAACCACTGGTCTTTGTACAGATCCATATGAGGCACTTGTACTAAGACAAAAGAGTGTCAGGGCTTTAGAGGATACAACAAATAAGGCCAAAAGGGGTGATAGAGATGAGAGCATCATAAAGAACAGCACTGGGGACATTCGAAAAGGAATGACTTATTCTATCAATAGTGCAAAGCAGATCAGTTAAGATAAAGGTCTGCGATTATGCAGTTTAGTACAACTTCCATGCAAGCTGTTTTGTAGTTCTGTCAGGCAGATACAGAGATGAGAGATGCAGGGGTTGCTGGTTAATGGGGGTAAGCTTGAAGGATGAGCCAGCTGTTTACCAATATATTAGTGGCAAGTCTGGTCCATCTTGGAGAGTTCCAGTGCCTAGGGATAAAATAGAAGACACGCTTACAGGTTCTAGTCTAATCTTGTAGTCTATAGGCGCAGGAAACTGTAGGAATGCCTCATCTTTGAATCTTAATCTACAAGCAGATTTGTAAGGAGACAGGTGATCCTTTAGGTAAATTGGGCCTTGGTCATTTTAGTTATTTAAAGTAATTGCAGAGGATGTTTTAGCTGAGCCCAGTAGAAGACTGCAAGCCAGTGTAGGTTCTAGAAGAGTGGGCTTATGTGGTCTGTGTAACTGCAGTCAGATAACATCCATACTATGGTGTTCTTCACTACTGTAGATGTTTTAAAAAGTTTCTGTGGGATTAAGGTAGTCAAATCAATATAAAACAAATGCATATATCAGTGACCAGCTTTTCCTTATTCACATATGGCTTTATCTGCTTTAATCACCAGAAGTGGATTGTAGAATATCCAAGGTGAACATGCATGAGATACATTTGCAAATATTATGCAGATTAATTGAGAATATTCTGCAAACCTGACTGACCTGGTTCATTCTCTGAGGGCTGGGTTGAGAACCATTGCTCTAGGTTAAGAGTGGAGATTGCCAGGATTTTGTATTAATGACCTCATGGGCAACGTATATTCTGAACCAAGGACATGGTAGAATTTTGTATTTTAAAAATTTTAAAAACTACTATAAGAACATGATGGGATAGATTTGGTCTTGAAACCCATGCATGATGTCATCTTTGAATAATTCTTTTGTTCAATTAAGAAATTGCAACTTGCAAAGAATCCATTTTTAGGAAAAATTACTTTATAAAGTAACACAATAATGGATAGGTCGTGTCCATTTGTCTGTCTGATGCTGTTTCAGAGGCTAAAAAGTTGGCATTTATTGTGTCGTCCTACTGGTCATATGGGCTCTTTCTTGACTCAGTTTGAATTTCCTCAGTTTTGAGGTTGACTCTGGTCTCCATCAGTTTCGTGACTCAGTGTAAGAGCTAATTGGGCGAGAGAGCAGGTGGTAATCAGGAAAGTAGGCAGACACGTTAGGAAGGAGACTAGATGCTGGACAACAGCAGCAGGCGAGAGATCTGCTGCTGTAAGGAATACAGATCCCACGAGTGTACAATTGACAGGGACATGCCATATGCACTAGAACGCCACTGCCATGTATGTACACTCAGTGGGAGTACATCCTTTCGATATGTTTATCAGGGCCAATATGACGGCTAGTATTTTGTACTTCCTCCAAGTTGAAAATGTTTAAAATGCAGCCAAGATAAGACATACCTGCTGTAGAATAGAATATACAACAGGTAATGAAGTGTGCTAAACATTGACATTGATGAATAAAATGCTGCATTACAGAGTCATCCTCTGTTGCTCTGCCTAAGATAAAAGAAGTTGTGGGACATACCTTTCTTTTTATTAAGCTGGCAAATATTTAAAGGTGCAGGCTTTCTTGGTCAATGTGATTTTTTTTTTTTTTTTTTTCTATGCGTGTATGTATGTAGGTCAGAAGAGTCTGAGAAGTGCTGCCTTGTTTTTTTTTTTCCTCATTATAGAAGGGGACTGTTTAGTTGTATTGATTGCATTAACCTCTAGGTTATTGAGTCAAATCTGGCTGAGGTCACTTGAGAATTGCATTTCCTGTGTAAACTGAGTTGGTGGTCTATCTAGTTCCCAGATGTCCACATCACTAAAAGTACCATCATAATTTTGGCACCCTTGTTGGCAGTCTTGGTAGAGAGGCCGAAGATTGCAAAGCAAGGAGACTTGAATTATCCTCTGTTGTGTCTAAAAAGGTGGTCTCTTCAGGTTTCAAGGAACTGTATTGCCGTGACAGTTTATACATATGTTGCCAACAGAATACATAAAGTGGCAAAAGGAAACCATTTCTAAGTGCAGAAGGAAAATAATGGCTATTATTCAGTATTGGCTCTGGTCCTATTAAATTTCTGTTCTGGTCACGGAATAAGATATCATTTGCTGCTGTTTCTCCTGTTTCCTCCAGAGATTTTACATAGCTTTTCAGAGTAGGGTTAAAGCACATTCGCTTTCTGGTGATCTGACTCTTGCACCTTTTCATGACCATAGAATTCACTGTGCAGAGGGGAAAATCTTGGAGGAGACATTTTTTAGTTCAGCTCTCTTGTAGGCCGATTCAGAAAAATGCGAGGGAGAGCTGGTGAACGCCCGCTCTCACAGCGCGCGCACAGGCCACTCTCCTGGGCGCGCGATTCAGGAAGGTGGCCTATGCAAATTAGGGCCCACGGTTAAGAGGCAGCTGCCAGCGAGTTTGACAGCCGACGCTCAATTTTGCCGTCATCGGTTCTCAAACCCGCTGACAGCCACGGGTTCGGAAACCGGATGCCGGCAAAATTGAGCGTCCGGTTTTCAACCCGTGGGCCGATTTTTAAATTTTTTTTTTTTATTATTTTAAACTTTTAGGACCTCCGACTTAATATCGCCATGATATTAAGCCGGAGCGCACTGTACTGTATCGGCCCATTGGTTAGTGAAGGCATGTTTGTTGCCTAGGCATGTGATCTGGAATGGCGTTGTACAAATAATGAAGGAAAAAGAATAAATAAAAATCCTCAGATGTACCTGAAGTCATAATTTGTTTTGTATTTTTCAATAAAGATGAATTGTGTGCACTCCCCTCCCCCAAAGTAACTGGGGATAGTTTACATTTTCTCTCTTGTTAAAGATTTATATTGCTTGCTGAAATGGCTTTTTTTATGTTCTTTATTAAATCGTTTGTGTCTTCTGCACAGACAATCCTTGTGATAGCTTATTGCAGAGATCCTCGGATTGCAGTCAACTCGCCCAAATCAGTTTTTCTTATTAGCTGCAGTTGCATGATCACTGAAGTGAAAAATCATTGAAATGTAGAATAATGTTATTACTGTAGTGCTCGGCATCCCCTGTAGGCAATGCTGGTAAACCTGCAACAGTACACAGGGGAATGCACAGCTCCGGTCCTCATGGACCACAAACAGATCTAGTTTTCAGGATAGCCGATGTACATGTAACTTTATTTCTATAAATGTTATTTATTCACATTTTTATTACACTCGCCATTTCATCGATTATCTGAGTGAGGAACAACAATGGTTAAAAATGTACACAAACAGATAATTCAGAAGTGAGGGGGGAAATATTTCAATTCAGGGAAACATCACTTAACACCCCCCCCAAGATTTTAATTTTTTGCGAAACTGCAAATAATCTTGACTGTCCCTCATTCCAGTGGCAACCAGTTCTGCAAACAGCCTGCGTCTGATTGTTAAATCTGATAATCCTCTATCAGTTGTGCTTCCTTTCAATGATTGAATGGCTAGGTAAGCACCCTGGAAGGACTGCAGCATTTGCCAAAGCTAATAATACAGATTTTTGATACCCTTCCCCTATCAACTGATTTCCAATTTGCAGTGCCTTCAGTTTCTGGAAGTCAGATGTTTTTATCCTCAGAACTTCTGTTTTCATTCTGTTCAGGCATAATCTGTCTTGTGCTAACCATTGATCAACAGCCAGTAAACCATGCAAACAATCTATCAGTTGCTTTAGCTTGATGCAAATCCAATGGAACATTATAAGTTGTAGGTTGTCCTCATACAAAAAACATTTACCCTCAAATGACTTTTATCAGCTGATCCAATGGCGCTAACTACAAATTAAGTAAAGGTCAGAGAAATAAGATGCCTGGGGTTCTCCTGCTTTAACTATAGAAACACTAGAGGTGTAACTGCCTATAGCAACCTTTTACATGTTCCCCTGTAAGAAAGGAGGACAACCAGTCCTAAATTGTACTTCCAAACCCCAGCATCCAGGTTATCCAGCAAAATAACATGATCTACTGTATCAAATGTACTGCCAAACTGTCATTTCTCCTCTAATTCCACCTGGACATTATCCAGTATTGCCAAAAGTGTGGTCTTTGTTTCAAACTCTTTATGAGAACCTTCTCTGTAATATAGTACCTAATTTTTTTACATGCTTCAACTGTGTAATCTCTTTCCTCTAGGTTCCTGGTTTCAGTAAGGTTCTCACCACATGGAATAATTGCCTAAGATTATTTAATAATCACTCAAGATGGTCCTTAAAATACCGCTTCTGAGGTTGTGGGGTTGGTTTTTTTTTTTTGTTTTTTTTTTTGTTTTCCAGTCCTTTCTCTTACCAGGGTGCCTGATACTCTCTTAACTGGCTATGTTCATCCATAGGCCATTGTTGCCATTGTCTTTCTAATCTGCATGTTAACTGTTTCTGAGCATGTCATGGTCCTGAAAACATTCTTTAAGGTTTTCTTGAAATCATCTGTCCCATCTTTAAGGGGAAAATTGCATCTAATGCCTTCTGTAATTCTCAGTTCCAGGTATTGACCATTTCCCACTCTGTTTTGCATTTGACTATCTAAAGACATCAGATTTGTGTAAAAGGTGGCTGAGTGGTCTTGTATTACATCATAGAACACACACACAAATCTTGTAAGAGCAAAACTTAGTTTACTAAATGTAATAAAAATTGGTAGAAAATTGTATAATTGGTAAAGACAATATCAAAAGTGAATATCAGTAATAAGCACACAGCATCACCATAAGCATTACATAGATTAATCAAGACAAATAGTTATTGCAATAACAAAGAAATAAAGAATAGAGTTTATACAGGAAATACTTTCCTCATAGGTCTTCCTTTCTATGAGATAGTGTCTTCTTGAAAACGGAAGGCTGTATAACATCGGAGACTCTACAAACTAGCTACCATGGCTCTCTAAAGAACACTGCCAAATGCAATTCCTTATATTCTTACTTTTTTGGCTCTAATCCAGCCTATGAGAAAAACGAGCTGTAACTCGTTAAGCTATGTCAGTTAAAGATCCTGGTGCTGCTTGACTCCCAAAAGGTTCAAACACTGGCCTTCACCAGCCTTATCTCTTAGAAAAACAAATGTAGAAAGAACATCCTGGCTTATCTTCAGCTTATTAGTATCAAGCAGCCTAGTAAGAAAAGCAAATGACAGCATTCTATTGTTTTAGGCCTTCCTTATGCTAAGCTATGTTTAAAGTATATATATTGCCCACATTTATCAATTATTGGGGATTGTTTTGATCACTATCAACCCTACTTTTGCATACAATAATCTTCTGGGAATCTAAAAATGACTCCCTAAAATGATCTTAATACAATTTGCTAAAAAGCAGCATGGATGTAATGCCTCTGTAAGGCCAAGCATTCTTATTAGACCATTCGCGCACGCGTGTGTGGTGTGTGTGTACATATGTATGTGCATGTGTATATGTGTGTGTGTGTGTGTGTGTGTGTATATAATTTTTTATTTTGTTTAATCATTTATATGCATTAGGTATACTGGCTTTTTTGTTTTGCTTAAGCAGAAGTGGGCAAGCTTAATATAGCATGAGAGAACATGAAAAGTCTGAATGATGATCACTGCATACCTTGCAATTTGGTTATCAAATTAGGTGCTGAAACCCATTAACAGTGATCAAGAAATCTGATAGGTGAGGCACAAAGTGGTACATGTTCACTAGGGACATACAGGTCAGGAAGACTGCTGTTGCTATCAGTTTGTATGAAATTGTGATCTCTGGCTCTGACTGAGTTGCAAGGGCAGGGTCTAAGCCAGTGTTTTCCAACCAGTGTGCCTTTAGACATGATTTGGTGTGCTACAGAAAAGCCACCATTGTCTGATTCTCTGCTCTCAGCACCTCACAGCAGCAAGATTCAGGTAACTTTATTGACATGACAATTTTACATGTGTTGCCAAAGTAATCTACAGAATGATTAAAATAAAAAGGGTAAGAAAAGAAGGGAATAAATTAAAAATTGGTAGTAAGTCAAAGGTAGGGGTTATGGAAAGTACAGCATCAGGGACATGTCTTAGGGTTTGGTGCTGGTCTGTATCGTCCCTGCTCAGATTTCATTTCTGGCCTGGTGGCAGGCAGGATACCACATATTTTGCTGCTATAGCTGCCATTTCTCCTCTTGGTCCTGGGATTATGCAGAGTTTTCCTTGCTCATTCTTTTATGGAAATTCGTGGATTTTCTGTCTGCTTTGGGGTAAGTACATTTCTGAACTCTCTGTATTTTGCATACCAGGAAATGCATTTCTGTTTCCATTTCTCCAGTGTTGCATTGCATACAGAGTTTGGCTTCTTGGGGTTTCCACTTAAATGTTTGTCTGTATCTTTCTCTTTCTTTTTTGTGATTACTTATCTTGTATTTGTTGAGGGTCTGCCTTATTTTTGCATTTGTGACTGAGGTGAGGTATGCTACTAGCATGTATTTTGTATGTAGGGATCTCTAGCAATCCAGCTGTGGCTGTTTAAACATGAAAAAGCTCCTATCTGAAAACTGTAACTATGCGTGCTGCTTCTTCCTAGCTATAGCATGAGCCTTGGAGTCTGATAATTGATGGGCAACACGAGGGTATGGATAGCTGGGCTCTGCTTTGTGTAGCACACAGCAGCCTCCTGAGTTTCCTCTCTCTTATGCCAAGTCTGAGTGATAATAGGGAGAGTGTGCACAGAGCACTGGATGTATAACTCATTTTGAGTGCTGGGAACAGCAGCAGTGGAGGAGTTTCTGGCAGCCAAGGTAACTAACTGAGCTGGCTGTCCATATCACACTAACTTCTCCCTTCTCCTCTTCTTGTATATACAGGGAACTGGCCCATTGTGTTGAGTTAATGTGTATGTCTACCCCCTCTCGCCCTTTGTTTTAAAAGTTTGGAAGAGAGACTGGTGGGGTTTTCAGTATTCTGAAGCTCTTCTGTTGATCGTATGAGTTCTCTCCATGTTTGCGTTGCCATCTCCATGGAGGCTGGTGTGCTACACAATCTTTTTGTTAATGTAGGTTAATGTAAGATTGGGAAACACTGATCTAAGCTATGAATTGAGAACATTCCCTTTTTTGACTGAGGCTGATAACCTGTACAGACCTGGGGGCAGTTAACACCCTCCACCAGTCCATATTAGGGGACCCAATAAGACCATTGCCAAAGCAGGAGGATTTACTTGGAGTAATCTGCACAGAACAACCATAACAGACCCCTAACAGCAATGGTACAACTGCATCAGTCTTCCAAGAAGGAGTAACCAGCATGGAGCAGCCTGGTTGTGACCATAACATCACAAAGAGTATGGGGTAGCCAGATATTTGAACAACAGTCTCACTACTTTTCATTGCTGTTTGTATTCTTACAAAGCTTTTGTGGTAAGATGAGAGGGAACTTCGGTGTTGGATTTCGACAGCAGGACCAACTATTTGGAATAACATCCCTTCAGACCTAAGGCTGGAACCATGCCTCCCTACATTTAGGAAAAAACTTAAGACATGGCTTTTCCGCCAAGCCTTCTTAGATCCCCTGGACACAAACTAGATGATCTTATTCCCTTCAGGAGCGATGGAACTTTATACCGCTAAGTTCATCAAGCGCCAGCCCGCTTACCTTATTATATTATTAATATTGTTCAGCCATCCTAGGCCTCTCTTTCCAGCTGATTAAGCCTCCAAGTTCGCCCTCTTTGTTGAATGTAACTTTGCCGCTTCTGTTCATATGTTTATTTTTGTCTCAGTTGTTACCCTGTTCGATGTAAACCGATCTGATATGGTTATTACCATGAAGGTCGGTATAGAAAAGTGTTAAATAAAAATAAATAAATTTCGATTGGAACTAATAAGAACCAAAGACCATACCAAGGCCTGGGATAGCATACCAACGAGGATGTTGGAGGCCAGCATTGAAAACTGAATTTAAACATATTTGGGACAGCTATATAGGGCAATGGTAGGAACAGGGTTGAGAGTTTGGGTAAACGACGGAGAAAGGTGTAGCTGGTGTTGGTTTAAGTATGATAAGTTATATGTTCATCTTCCCATTTTGGTAGAGAAACAGAATGGAAGATAACTGGGCTGGCGGGATGGGCCAAATTGGCTCTTATCTGCCTTCATTTACTATGTTATGTTAGGACTAGCTGACACCCGGTGAAATTGACAAGAGGTTCGTTTTAACTGCCTTTTGCTCCTGCTAATCTGCCCCCTCCATATCTTCATTTTGTTGGGGGCCATTCTGTTCTGCTTCCCTTCAGGCAGTGTGACCCCCACAGCCTTGGTCTCCTCCTCTGCTTCCAGTCTGCCAGATATTGCCTCCCCATGGCCACGTTACCCAGCAAGTTGTGAAGCCACCAGTCCCCATGTTTGTTAGAGCTGTGTGGCTGCACACCTACTTGCCCCACTGGTCTCTGACAGACACCATTTCAAGGGATCTAAGCGTATTTTATAGTTTGGGGGTGTGCACATGTATATATGTGTATAATCACACCCTTTTAAAAACAAATGTCTGTTGAAATTTTTCAGTTGTGCAACAATTCTTTTTGGCCAAATCAGCCATTTATCAAGTTGGTATGCTCCCCCCACCCAAGCACTAAAATATAGTGCTATATCTCCCTTTCTTCTCAAATTAAAAAAAAACAAACAACCTCTCTCTAATGAAATGTTCTTTGTTGTTTAGTAAATTCATGTGCAGTAGATTGCATCTGCCATCTTTAGTTGTTCCCTTGGTGGCTGAGGGTGACAGTTACTACCCTTAACAGAAGGCACAGGGAGGTAATGTGCATGAAGCAGCATTTCATATCCTTAACAGAAGTGGGAGGTAACATGCTCGGAGCAGCAGTTACAATCATAAGTAACTTGCTGGGCGAATGGATGGATCAATTGGTCTTTATCTGCTCTTACTTACTCATGGGCCGAGACGGTAAAAGTCGCGGGAGAGCGGGTGAGCACCCAGGCTACTCTCCTGTGCGCGTGATTCAGTAAATTAATTTATTTAAATTAGGGCCCGCGGTAAAAAGAGGCGCTAGGGACACTAGCGCGTCCCTAGCGCCTCTTTTTGGACAGGAGCGGCGGCTGTCAGCAGGTTTGACAGCCGATGCTCAATTTTGCCGGCATCTGTTCTCAAACCCGCTGACAGCCACAGGTTTGGAAACCGGACGCCGGCAAAATTGAGCGTCCGGTTTTCAACCCGCGAGCTGCGGGCCCATTTTACATTTTTTTTTTTTTTTAATTTTGGGACCTCCGACTTAATATCGCCATGATATTAAGTCGGAGGGTGCACACAAAAGCAGTTTTTACTGCTTTTCTGTGCACTTCCCCGGCGCCAGCAGAAATTAGCGCCTACCTTTTGGGTAGGCGCTAATTTCTTAAAGTAAAAAGTGCGGCTTGGCTGCACATTTTACTTACTGTATCACATGGGAATGGCTAATAGCGCCCGCAACATGCATTTGCATGTTGCGGGTGCTATTAGTCTCGGGGGGGTTGGACGCGCTATTACCCCTTACTGAATAAGGGGTAAAGCTAGCGCGTCGAAAACGTGCGTCCAAATGCAGGTTAACAGTGCGCTCTGTATCGGCCTGTCTGTTATTACATGTTGGGCTTAGCAGGGTACTCGAATACCAAAGAAAGGAGCGAGTGAGGGGTTCCCATGGTGTGCACCAAAGCATGAACAAAAGTGAAATTCACTTTTTTAATGACAAGTTTTTTTTGTTTTGTTTTGTTTTTTTTTACTTTCAGATGTAAGGCTCTGTATTTCATCATGGTATTCCCATAGAGGTATTTCAAGTTAAGACAACATCTGAGTCAGAAAGCTGATGTCTTTTTACAACTTTTAATATTTGTCTGTCTTTTTTTTTTTTTTTAATAACTATCATGGGAATAATTTTGCTTTGCTCAGAACCCTCAAATTTTGGTTCATCTCTTGGTTGGATCCCACATAGAAAATGGGAGCTTTTTTCAAAGCGCAGCTTTCCTGTGTTCTGACCAGGGCTGCCCCCTCGTCCAGATCAGACCTGATAGGCTGTGATCCATTTCTGGATTTTTCCTCAGTGGCAATTATGAACTTGTAATTCTGCCTTTTTGTAAAGTATTGGACCTTCGCGGCCAATGTAATAAGGTGCGCTGAAGTTGCCGCGGGTTTGTGCGCTCCTCTACGTGGGTTTGTGCGTGTATTTTCCTGCGCTGAGGGTTTTGTGTGAGGGGGGGAAAAAGCATGTACGAACGCGCTTACAGACCCGCGGTTTTTCTGTGCGAGTGCATGCTAATGGCATGCAAAGGAGGCGATTACCTAATCATAGGCGAAGCAGGAAGCCGCGCTAGCAGGGAGGTGTCGGGTTAGTGCGGGTTTTTAGCGCCTGGCTCAGGCAGGAGGTATGTGAAAGTGCCGATGTGGAGGCTTTTTTTTTTTTTTTTTTTGATGCTTTTACAGGTCAGCCAAGTGGCAGATGGAACAGATAGAGAGAAACCCAGAAAACAAGACTGTAATTGGTCTAGGAAAGCCACGGATGTGAAAAAAAACAAAAACAAGACCGATGCCTTGGAAAAGAATTTATTCAAATATATTATGACATGACCGATTTTGGATAAAGTTTTGCTTTATGGCTGCTTCAGGGGCTCTTTGGGTTGAATAATATCTAGAGTATGTACTCAAATACAATGTGTATTCTCTGGAATTGTCCACTGATTAGATGTAAATGACTTTAAAAACATATCTTGATAGATTGACCTCAAGAAGTCTCGATTTGCACGATTAAGATTGTTGTGTTGTGTTCACTGCTAGAACTTCTTTCACTGAAAGAACTCTGTAGCCAAATTAAAGAATCTTTCTATCCACAGTTATGGCTGTTATATTGTACTTCATGCAACGGCCATAACTGTGGATACAAGGATTCTTTAATTTGGCCACAGAGTTCTTTCAATGAAAGAAGTTCTAGCAGTGAACACAACACAACAATCTTAATTGTGCAAATTGAGACTTCTTGAGGTCAATCGATCAAGATATGTTTTTAAAGTCATTTACATCTAATCAGTGGACAATTCAGGAGAATACACATTGTATTTGAGTACATACTCTAGATGTTATTCAACCCCAAGAGCCTCTGATGCAGCCATAAAGCGAAACTTTGGCCAGAGTCGGGCGTATCATAATATATTTGAATAAATTCTTTTCCAAGGCATCGGTCTTGTTTTTGCTTTTTTTTCCACAGATAAGAGAGAAGGCAGAATCGCTGATTTGCCATGCTCTCGCCAGTGGTCTGAATCCGATCACGAAGAGGTTAGATATTGCAGTACCCACCTTCACATCAACTTCTGGACTACTAATTTATTCATTTTTTGATTTCGCCCTGAGAATCATTCGCAGGCATTCACACGCCAATGGCTGTCCGCACAGGTGTTTCTGCGCGAATGTCTGCGTGTTTTACTACATAGGGCCATTAGCACGTGTTACTGCACGTACTATGGCGCGTGTGTTTGTTGTGCGCATATTTTATGCACATATCTAATTAGCATATGCGGCTGTTATTATATCCCTCGCTTCCACTGGTTTTTGCCATGCGCGCCAGAAAAATCTGTGCAGAAAAATCGGCACGGATTTCAGTGCGGATCTTGTTACATCGGCCCCTTCAAGTGGTGGAAAACTAGAACTGGATCAGTCTCTCTGCACTGGCCTAGATTAGGTGGTAAACTTTTAGTTCTACAATCCTTGCCTAATTTAAAAAGAAAATCTGGATTTAAAGTTGTGGTGCATTTTTTTTTTTTTCTGGCTGACATTTCCATAAACTTAATGACGTCTCTGATTGATTGGTGTTTGTGTTTCCTGTAGCATATGTTCTCACGTCATAGCTGTTAGTCTGCCTTGAGATTTATCCATGTTCAGCATTGGGTTTCTTGGGATAGAAGGTGGTGAGTTTGTTTTTTGTTTTTTTTTTAGGGGATATCCTCCACCCTCACACTTCTCGGAATGAATATAAAGCTGTTTTAAAGCATGTAAAATCAACTCCAGTGCAGTCTGAGTACAATTGTCTCATTTCCCAGCCCCCTGCGTGTTTCTTTAAGTGGAGTTCACAGTGGGAGAACTGGTTGGGGAGCAGGACCTTGCCCCAGTACACAGATCTTTGAGCGACATTCTTCACTTGGGCACCCTGTCGGGACTTAGATTTTTTAACAAGTTTGGTGCCAGACGGACAGGCTGAACCTGGCCTGGTTTTAACCCATCAGCGCCTATGAACCTTTTCTGTAAGAAATGTGGGTGGGCCCCCCCGCCAAGTTCAGAGATATGCTGAGGAGAAAACAAGGACTGGATCAGCATCTCCCTTATGACATGAAGCTTGTTGGTAAACTGAACCAGAGCTGTCTCTTCTGTGTGTCTGTTCAGGGCTGCTTGTGCCATGTAGCTTTATACAAATGAAATTATTATACTGGAAGAGCAGGGGGGCTGAGAATCAGGGAAGCTAGGGTTTAAATCTCACTGCTGCTCCTTGTGACCTTGGGCAAGTCACTTTACTCTTCGTTGCCTCAGGTACGAACTCAGATTTTGAGCCCTCCAGGGACAGAGAAATGCTTTCCAGTACCTGAATGTAACTCGGCATCTGCTAAATCTAAGTTGTCCTGGCTTAGCTGTGCAGATGCACACCTTGGCGGGAACACAGAAGCAGAGTGCTCATTTCCAAAAGTCTTTTAAAGGCAAGATGCAAGTAGATCGGCTACAGAATGCTTCATTCAAAGCAAGATTTCATCTTGGCTGTGAAAAGCAAAAAAAAAAACTGCTTAAAAACATATAAATATGCAAGTCAGCTTTCCTTTCTGAAAACTCTCAGCGCTTAATTCAAACTGCATGCTTTTATGTGGAACAATTAGAAATTGAGCTTGTCGGCTTGTAGAACATTTATTTCGAGAGTTCCCATTTAAGCGTGTAATTGGAAAGAATTTTTGTAGGTCAAACCTCTGAATACGTGCCGACACAGAATGGCAGTGGCTCGTGCGAACGCTTTCTGCTCTTTGACTTGCTTCTGGCTTTGCTTGGTCCTGAAGAGTGTTTTATAGAAAACATGTCTGCCTGAAAGACAGAATATAAATAAAATAAATATAAAGAGAGTTGTATTCCCTTTCATTAATGGGCCTGAATTAGGCTTAAAAGATAATAGAATGACTATGCAATCAAATTACAATTTTTTGTTTTGAGATGTGTAAACTGCAAACCCAGATATAACTGATTGATAGTCCTAGGTTGGTGATGCTGACAGATTGAGGCTTTGATCAGGGAATGTTCATACATGTCCTCTACTATTTACATTTATTTGTCTCCCCATTCCTCTGAGGTTAGAGTACTAGATGACGTTTTAGGACTCATTCTAGGTCATGAACTGAAAACTTACCTCTGTCTCACCAGGGTAAGTCAATATATCTCCCTGTGCCTCCAGGACCAAGGCACTGGACTAGCTTTACTGGTCAGCCCATTGCCTCCTCTTGATTCTCTGGAGTGCTAGATTTCGGTCTGTTGGCGTTGCATCCAGCTTATCCCTATTTTGGGAGCTGAACTGCTTCAACAGTTCTCCTAGTCCTGGTCATTCTGAATAGCAGGAACCTGACCCAGGACTCCTGTTTGGTAGATCATAACTCTACCAACCAGTGTCTAGATATTGCTAAACTACAGACATGACAGGCAAATGGTTACACAGCTACAATTTGATACTCATATCGACCTCAAAAGGGTAAAAACTGAGTCCTCACTATTACCTGATACTCTGGTCTCAGCACCTCACAGCAAAAAGAGCCACTGGCTTTATGTACAGGAGCTCCTTTTGGAGAACATGTAGCCATGTGTGCCTGTCTTGGAAAGAGATCTAGGCGTCATAGTGGATAATACATTGAAATCATCAGCCCAGTGTGCTGTAGCGATCAAAAAAGCAAATATAATGTTAGGAATTATTAGAAAGAGAATGGAGAATAAAACGGAGAATGTGCCCCTGTATCGCCCCATGGTGAGACCACACCTTGAATACTGTGTGCAATTCTGGTCACTACATCTCAAAAATGATATAGCTGTACTGGAGAGTGCAGAGAAGGGCAACCAAATGATATGGGCATGGAACTGCTGTCCTATGAGGAAAGGCTAAAGAAGTTTGGGCTGTTCAGTTTGGAGAAGAGATGACTGAGGGGGGATATAATAGAAGGTCTACAAAATCATGAAAGGACTTGAACAAGTTAATGTAAATCGGTTCTTTACTCTCTCAGATAATAGAAGGACCAGGGGGCACTGTATGAAGTTAGCAAGTAGCTCATTTAAAACAAATCGAAGAAAATTCTTTTTCACTCAGCTTATAATTACACTCTGAAATTCATTGCCAGAGGATGTGGTTTCAGCAGTTAGTGTTACTGGGTTTAAAAAAGGTTTGGATAAGTTCCTAGAGGTTAAATCCATAAACTGCTGTTATGGTAATTATAAGCAATAGTAGCTTGTGATCTGTCTAATGTTTGGGTACTTGTCAGGTACTTGTGACTTGGATTGGCCTCTGTTGGAAACAGGATGCTGGGCTTGATGGACCCTTGGTCTGACCCAGTATGGCATATCTTATGCTCTTATGTACAGCATGAGTCCTGCCATGTAGGAATTGATGGGCGGCATGCAGGGTACAGATATTTGGGCCCTGCTTTGTGCAGCACTCCCATTGCATGCAGTGCCACCTCCTTTGTCCTTCCAGCCTCTGCCTTGTCCCTAAGGCTGAGTGAGACCAGGAGCCTGAGCACTGGATGTGACTCACACGGAGTGCTGCAAGCAGCAGCAGTGGAGGAGCTCTGGCAGCCACATGCTGTAGCCACGATTGAGTGATTTTGTTTTATTGTTTTGTTTTAAATATTTATTTTGCATGGCTTTGTAAATTGTTTATTAGTCTTTGTGGTAATGATTTATTTGATATAACAGGATTTAGTACATGTCTGTTCCTGAATGAATTAACATCTTACAGTTCTGTATCTTGGAGCACTTTTGTTATTTGCTGCTCACTCTCTGGGTGGATTTCCTTGGTTTCACAGACCTTATGGATCGCAATAGTGAAAGCATATTTCTTCTTATAACTTACCTTTTTCAGTGCTCTGGTGCATCTCTATGGTTATGCAGCACCATACTAAACTGAGAGCTTTGTTAATTCTTTTAAGATCAGCAGCTCTCTTGCTTTGATTTTAACTAAGGTGGGAGTGTGTGTGCAATTTTCAAGCACCTATGCCTTAACCTTGTCGCAAATTTTCAAAGAGAAAGCATGGGGATATTTTTCCTTTGAAAATTGCCCACGGATACAAAGGACATGCGAGCTTTGCTCCTACTTTTTTTTGCTGGAAAACAGCGCAAGTAAGAACATAAGAAATTGTTATTCTGGGTTAGACTAAGGTCCATCAAGCCCAGCATCCTGTTTCCAACAGTGGCCAATCCAGGCTACAAGTAACTGGCAAGTACCCAAAAACTAAGTATATCCCATGCTACTGAAGCCAGTAATAGCAGTGGATATTCCCTAAGTCTGCTTGATTAATAGAACTTATCCAAACCTTTTTTAAAACCAGCTACACTAACTGCACTAACCACATCCTCTGGCAACAAATTCCAGAGTTTAATTGTGCATTGAATGAAAGAAAACTTTCTCCAATTAGTTTTAAATGTGCTACTTGCTAACTTCATGGAATGCCCCCTAGTTCTTCTGTTATCCGAAAGTGTAAATAACCGATTCACATTTATCTGTTCTAGACCTCATGATTTTAAAGACCTCTATCATATCCCCCCTCAGCCGTTTCTTATCCAAGCTGAACAGCCCTAACCTCTTTAGCCTTTCCTCATAGGGGAGCTGTTCCATCCCCGTTATTTTGGTTGCTCTTCTCTGTACTTCACCATCGCAACTATATCTCTTTTTTTGAGATGCAGTGACCAGAATTGTACACAGTATTCAAGGTGCGGTCTCACTATGGAGTGATACAGAGACATGATATTTTCCGTTTTATTAACCATTCCCTTCTTAATAATTCCTAACATTCTGTTTGCTTTTTTGACTGCTGCAGCTCACTGAGCCAAGATTTTAAAGTATTATCCACTATGATTCCTAGATCTTTTTCCTGGGTAGTAGCTCCTAATATGGAACCTAACATCATGTAACTACAGCATGGATCATTTTTCCCTATACTACATAAAACGCTGACTCTTCTTTGTATTTTTCCCTTATCTGCTGAATTTACTAAATACAGTATTTAATGGACCTTCATAACACCCCACGGTGTTATGAAGGTCCATTATGAAATTTATCTTTATACCTTTATATCTTTTTGCTTTGAATCTTTGTTCTTTTTACTTTTTATAAAATACTGCCTTTAAGCGAACGATTTCAGCAATTTTCACAATATTCACAATGTTCTCAGAAATTTTCCCCAAATTGAAAAGAATATTAAGATCCAATACATCCTTTAAATGAAGGAAGTCTCAGCTTGACATGACATGTTTCATGCACGTTGCTTCAGGGGCTTTGAAGTTTGCCAAAGGGAATTAATCTTGAATTGTGGGGAATCATGCTGGAATACAAACACAAGCGGATTAGAACAATTCTTAATAAAGTGGAGAAAATATTAAAAAAAAACCAAACGTACTTATTAAAGTATCAATGCATTTTCAACCACATTATATGCATGGGTCTTCAGCCATTTTAAGTGTCCGACCGGATTTGCTGTTGAGTTTAAATACATCAACCTGCACATAGAAAACATATTACGTAATCTAAATGACAGCTGTCCATTCTATTTCCTTATTTAAACCTAAAGGATACACTGTTTTCAAATTGAAAATCCACTTCTGTTCCTGAAAAATTTAGTTTGCGTGCAGGATCAACTTCTCTTCAAAAAGACTGGATTTCTTCCAGAATTGGCCAAGTAATGTCCTCGACAAAGTGTGATACCACCAGAGCTTCCAATTTGCAATTTTTTCCCTATATACATCACCTTGCACTTGTCCACATTAAATTTCATCTACCATTTAGATGCCGAATCTTCCAGTCTCACAAGGTCCTCCTGCAATTTATCACAATCTGCTTGTGATTTAACTACTCAATTTTGTATCATCTGCAAATTTGATTACCTCACACGTTGTATTCCTTTCCAGATCATTTATATATATATATATATATATATATATTGAAAAGCATAGGTCCACATAGCGATCCCTGAGGCACTCCACTGTTTACCCTTTTCCACTGAGAAAATTGACCATTTAATCCTACTCTCTGTTTCCTGTCTTTTAACCAGTTTGTAATCCACGAAATGACATCGCCACCTATCCCATGACTTTTTAGTTTTCTTAGAAGCCTCTCTTGAGGGACTTTGTCAAATGCCTTCTGGAAATCCAAATATACTGCATCTACTGGTTCACCTTTATCCACATATTTATTAACCCCTTAAAAAAAAAAAGGAAGCAGATTTGCCTTGGGTAAATCCATGCGGCCTGTGTTCCATTAAACCATGTCTTTCTATATCTCTGTGATTTTGATCTTTAGAATATTTTTCCCGGCACTGAGGTCAGGCTCCACTGGTCTATAGTTTCCTGGATCGCCCCTGGAGCCCTTTTTAAATATTGGGGTTACATTGGCCACCCTCCAGTCTTCAGGTACAATGGATGATTTTAATGATAAAAGTTTTTATTATGAGTTTTTTGCCTCTACGGTCAACTTCATTTCAAATTTTTTCTTAGCCTGCCTTATCAATATTTTACATCAAACTTGACACTGCTTATGCTTTTTCCTGTTTTCTTCAAATGGATCCTTCTTCCAGTATTTGAAGGATTTTTTTTGTGGCTAAAATAGCCCCTCTCACTTCACCTTTTAACCATGCTGGTAATCGTTTTGCCTTCCTTCCATCTTTCTTAATGCATGGATTACATTTTACAAATCTAATCTATGTCTGTTTTCCAGCTCCACCCTGAACTCACCCCTGGACACATGTCCCCTCAAGGTTAGAAACGCTGTGGAACCTGTGTCTTGTTTAGCCCACCTTCAGTTGGGCTAGGGGGGGCGTTTTCCAGCCATTCTGTTTACATGGGTAAATGGCTTTGAAAATTTGTGTTGATAGCACCTATCTTAAGCCTGCATTCCTAAGCAAGACTGAAATATCATGACAGAGTGACGACTGAGCTTTCTCATTATTAAGTCAATTTCTAGTTCTCATATCCTAATTAAAAGTTTGTCACCTAGTAACTACCGCGCATACAATTGGAGAATTGCACATTAGTGGTTAGGATTTGTTTTGTATTTTAAATGTGCTGTGTGATATTCTTTGCCAGTTTTATGACAGCAATGTTTTGATGGATCGCCTTTCAAAAGGCATGGCAACGCTAAAGAAAAAGCTCCTTAATCTACAGTGCCAGTGATCTTGTGCAGGTGTACAGGCTTGTACAGCTGATGGCTGGGATGTATCCTTGGCAAGAGCAAAGTAGGCAGGGACAACCGGGCAGACTAATGGGCTGATATAGTAAAGTTCGTGGGAGAGCGGGCGAGCGCACAGGCCAGTATCCTGTGCGCGTGATTCAGTAAACTAAAATATTTAAATTAGGGCCCACGGTAAAAAGAGGTGCTAGGGACACTACCACGTCCCTAGCGCCTCTTTTTCGACAGGAGCGGCAGCTGTCAGCGGGTTTGACAGCAGACGCTCAATTTTGCTGGCGTCCGTTCTCGAGCCTGCTGACAGCCACGGGTTAGGAAACCGGACGCCGGCAAAATTGAGCGTCCGGTTTTCAAGCCGCGGGCTGCTTTTATTTTATTTTATTACTTTTTTTAACTTTTGGGACTTCTGACTTAATATCGCCATGATATTAAGTCGGAGGGTGCACAGAAAAGCAGTTTTTACTGCTTTTCTGTGCATTTCCCCGGTGCCAGCAGAAATTAACGCCTACCTTTGGGTAGGCGCTAATTTCTTAAGTAAAATGTGCGGCCATTGTATAATGGCACAGCAATTTTTGTCTGCGATGATTACTGAATAAGGGATAAAGCTAGCATGTTGAAAACGCGCGTCCAAATGCCGGTTATTGGTACTATATCGGCCTGTAAGTGGGCCAAATGGCCGTTATCTGCTGAATCGCCTGAGTGGATTGAGACAACTCTTGGGAATTCCTGCATGTTTATTCTCTTTGCAATTTGCTGCTCCCTGTACTTGAACACCTTGTAAGTCCTCCTGAGAGCTTAAGAGTGCATCATGTCATTGAAAAAATAGTCAATACAAGGGAAACACAAGAAGAGGCAAAACAAATCTATTTTATAATAACCTTAAAATATTTTAACACAAGTGGAAAAATTTTAGTGAGAAAAAATCTTTAATTTTTAATCTAAGCCACAGCATCAGACATATCAGGTGTTTAAAATTCAATAACCCGGTTCGTGCCTCGCAATGGGGAGCACACGGTGTCAGAAAAAACACCAATGTATCAATCTGCTAGTCTGCTCTTGCTGGAACCTATTTAATAAAAAGAAAAAATGTTTACTTAACTGAATGCAACAAGCTTGCTTTCAATAGTCAAAAGGCTGGCTCTTCAACCCGACTGTAACACCAATAGTGTCCATGCCAAACATAACCCGGCACAGGCCCATGTTTCAGCAACCACCGTTGCCTGCCTCAGGGACTCCTTAGTATCAATGCTTGCGTCTAATACCGGCATCTCTGCGGACTAGCCAGTTTCCAGGACTGCCACAGTAATTTGCATGATATAGGTTTGCATGCTCTGGGTCTGCAGTGTATGCAAATCTCTCTTTTTAATGTGTATTCATTATGGATATTCTGAAAACCTGACCTGGTTTTAGGTGTGTGCCTCCAGGAGAGTATTGGGAAACACCGTCTGAGAGAAGCAGGGTTACAAGTCCATGCAAGGCAGTGGAGTAAAAGCGGGAGTGGCTCAACCTGTCCTGAAAAAAATGGAGCCAGCTGGTGAACCCAGTCACAGTGGGTGGTGTCTGTGTTTTCTGGCATGCTTGTGTCTCTGGCGCATGCTGGTTTCCACACTTTCTTCAAAAGCTGGTCTGAGTTTGTGTATTTATTGATTTTTTTTTTGGCATGTGTTTAAATGAGAAAGCTTGAACCTGTTGCGCAGCGGCTGAAATCTCTCTGACCAAAAGTGGCGTCCATGCCGAGCTGGAGAAACACAGAATCTTTAAATGGGCGCCTTCCTGGACAAGAAGTGTCCTGGTTTCCATCTTGGGTGCTCTTGGGGTGGGGGGTGGGAGGTGTGCGGTTAAAGGAGATTCTTGAAGACTTTTCAAGTCAATTGTGTTCTCCTGCGTCCCTTTGCCCTTCCGTTCCTTGCTCCTTTTCCTGTGTGCTCTCCGTGCTGGCACTAAACGTTTAGCTGCAAACTGTTTTAAGATTCCGTTTTTATCATTCCACTATTTCATTCCTGAGGAGATCTTAGGGTTAAACCTACCTCCCCCCCCCTAAAACCCTTATGAAAGTTCTTCCTGCTTGTGGTTGTGGCTGCTAGCAGTGTCAGGGTACTGCTATGCTGATTGTCATCAAAAATCCTCATGCAGGTGTCCCATGCAGACAGCTAATGCTGGCATCTTGAGACTGGTGCGATGACATAGTAAAAAGAAGCTGAAAAAGAGCTAGTATGTTTCCTGTTAAGCACATAGGGCCTGATTCAGTAAGCTTTTCACTCATATTTCCACATTATAGATGACAAATGGAGGAATAACCTGAACGAATCAGGCCCTTAGGGTACAGTTTTTATTTCCTCATGCTGTAAACATAGAGTAAGATCACAGCAAAAATTAGGGTACCTTGTGTGAAATCAGTTATCCAGTGCAGTGAAATGAAGGTCACCACTGTGCTATCTAGTTACAGTATTTCATCTGTGAAAACCCATTGCAATCTAATGTTGCTATGAGTTAATTTGTCTGCCTCATTTTTACTTTTGACTCATGAATTGTGCAAGCAGTATGTAACCCAAGAGTGAAAATTTTAAGGCAGCTGTGCCTCTTCCTTGCAGAAAAATTTAAAAAAATGGGAATATGTAGTGTGTAGGAGGTTGAAAAAAAAAAGCTTAGGGAACAACATTTTTAGTTGAGTTCTTGAAATATTCGATACTCATTGCAGCATTCTGCAGTGTTACAGGTAAGCTACATTTTAACCATCTTCTGATAGGTGAAGGGGAAAAGTCTTGGTCAAATGTTCACTTCTAAACCGCAGATCATTGGGGAAGAAATCAGGTTTTTTTTTTTTTTGGGTTTTTTTTTTTTTACAAAATTTGATTATGGATGAGGACATTGATTTATTTATCACAGAAACATGCTTGACAGAAGATTCCTCAGCTGTTTTACCATAATTGTGTCCAGAGGGTTTTAAGGTTCTTGTTCAGAACAGAGATTCAGGGAGGAGAGATGGTGTGGCTTTGATTTATAGGGAGAAGAGGGTTTTAGAACAGGTGTTTCGGAGGATTGTTTCTGGTTGTGACTATCTCCTAGTGGTTTTGGGAGTTAATTTAAAAGTGGGATTATTGCTAATTCATTCACCCTGGGAATTTAAGTAGATTGGAAGACCTCATTGAATTTACAGTTTCTGTGTTGTTTGTAAGAATGATAGGGGTTGGGGATTTTATATGCGGAAAAAAGATTGTATAATGGCACAGCTATTTTTGTCTGCGGATGATTACTTTTGACCTACATCACTTGGTACTTTCACCCACTCACAGGAAGGGTCATACATTAGATTTGGTTTTTTGCGCAACAGAAATGATCAGGAAAAGACAGAGGTTTCAGGGATTCGGATGTGCCATGGTCAGACCATTGTTTGCTCAGTCTTTCTTTTGAGGAATTAGAGATTGGGTAGAGAGATGGAGTTTATGGACAGGAGGGTTAGAGGGAAGATAGATTTAGAAATTTTTCAAAAGAAGTGGATAGAGTGTTCACTTGATTTTGATGAAGATGACATAGGGAAATTGGTGGCGAAATGGTGTTTGACTCGTGAACAAACTCTGGATGTGGTGGTCCTCTTAAGATTCAGAGAAGAACCAGAGGACTGTCTGCGCCATAGTTTTTCCCCAAATTGAATAGGAATAGTCAGGAAGTACATCGTCTAGAATGGTAATAGGTTAAAACAAACAAGTGGGAGAATAAATTGGTTTGGAGGAAGGAAGCCAATAGATTTGTAGGAAGTAATAATTTGGTTAAAAATCAATATCTGGGGAAATGCATTGAGCAAGCAGACAATAGCCAACGAGAGATTTTTAGGATTACTGGGTCTCTCTTAGGGAGTGGTTGTAAGCCAGATCAGATGATCCTTGTTTCATTACAGGGGTAGATTTTGTGAATTTTTGGAGGAAACAGAGGATAATTGTTCAGAAATAGGGGGAACAGGGTTCAGAAGATTGGAAGAATTTGTGGTTGGGTTCAGAAAGGAAGGTTATTGGGTTGGATTAGTTTGTTTCAAAAGGTGTATCAGAGTTGAGCTGGGTGTTGGCAAAATGTAGGCTACTACCTGTTGTCTTTATCTTTGCCCAGTTTTTGTGGTTAAATCCCTGTTTTGAGACTTTACAAACTTGGAAGTTGCAAATACTTAATGTTTCATTGGAAACAGGAACATTTCCTCCAAGATTTAAATAAGCAGTTGTGACCCCAGTTAAAAAAAAACCCCAACCCATCAATGGATAGTGAGTCATGTTCTAGCTATAGACCGGTTGTGGAGGGATAGGGGAGATTCAGTATTTTTTATTTTACTGGACCTCTCGAGTGCTTTCGATTTGATAGATCATGAGCTTTTGCTGGAATGCTGCAGATCCTTGGGATTGGAATGCCAGGTCCTTAGTTGGATCTCTTCCTTTTTGTGAGAACGATCAGCTGTTCGGGTGAGAGAGGTGTTATCAGAATAATTTAATGTAGAGTGTGGGGTTCTACAAGGCCTCCCCATTATCTCCTTTGTTTAACTTGTTTTCACAGCCATTGGGAGCATTGATTTGGTCTCTAGGATGATGTCCAACTGGTGATTCTGGCAGGTAAAGACCCATTTCAGGTTATGGAAAAGATCAGTAGAGGGCTGGGAAGAATCCTGAATTGGTTTGAGTCTCAAAACTGCTGTTAAACGTGGCAGAAACTGAGTGGCTGTTAGTGGGAGGAGGGAATGTGTTGGGTGATAGGGTTTTTGGTCTTTTTTTTGAAAGTCAGAGATGTTGTAATAACGAGTAATAGTGTGAAGAATTTGGGAGTGATAGTTGAGGCTTTTGATCTTCAACCTCATGTTACATCTATCACTCAGTTTTTTTAGGCTGAGGCAGCTTAGGAGGCTCAGATCAGTTCTTGATTTTTCAGTATTTAAGGTGATTGTTCAGGCCTTGATTAGTCTTTTATTTGACTACTGTAATGTCTTATTGGTAGACCTTAAAAAAAAAAAAAAAGATATACATCATTTAAAAGTAGTTCAAAATATGGCTGCTTGATTTATTGCTGTCCTAGAAGGATACTTGCTATACCATTGTTACAGCAACTGCATTGGTTGCCAATAGAAAAATAGACCCAGTGCAAGATCTTGACTTTGATGTTCAAAGCAATACATGGGCTTGGGTTACATACTTACACAAAGGGGTGAGGTGTTATAGTCCAGGCCGTAATTTGCAGTCCCAGACTGATATTCTTTGCATGGTTCCCTCCAGAAAAGAAGTGAGAAAGATGGTGTTTAGGAGGAGGATGTTCATAACTCGAGGATCAGAAGAAATAAGATTGGAAACCAATTTTTTAGCATTTTAAGAAGAAAATAAATACTTGGTTATTTTCATTAGGAAAAGTGGCGTGTTTGGATTTTTATTAGCTTGTTATGTTTTTATGACAGATTTTGTTTTATTCTGATGTATTTTAAATGTTATTGTTTTTGTGATGTTTTTCTAAATTTTTGTATACCTCTCTGACCAGCCTTATTCTGCTTTAGCAGGTTAAAAGAATTAATAAATTATTAAAATAAATTCCACCCCAAGGACTCTGCTGCTTAGCTAAGGGAGCAGCAAGCCGGGCTGGCTGGGGAGGGGGGCGGGGGGGGGGGCATGTCTATTTTTTGGCCTGGTTACTTGTCCCTTCCCTTATCACTTGAACCTGCAGCAGGATGAGTAAGGGGGAAATGGGCTTCTGATAAAACCCATCTTATCTTCCGTCCAAAGGTGGATTTACAAACCCACTCTTTGGCGCCAGGTATAGAGGTTCAACACTCGTGGAGGCACTCCACGGCACCACACCCTCTGCTTTTCCAGGACTCGAGTTTGAGCCTGTAGCCTTCTGGCTCCAAACTGAAGACTCTCTACCACTGATCTTAAAAGAAGCAGCTGCTCTAGCTGACCTAATAAGAAATGCCAGTCTATTTTGCTTTATCGACCTCATCACTCTACTTTTGTCACAGGTTTTATTTATTTTCTTTGATATATTTTCCACTTTTTCAGGCGCTTAAAAAATGTAAATTTTAGTCGGCAAGTCTTGGGCTATTTTCAGACCCTTTGAGCTCTTCATCAAATGTTTGCCATGGGCCAAGCAACCAGTTGTCTTTAGAAGCACCCAACTGGTAGCTGTGTTGGATGGTTTTCACAGGAGGATCTGAGAAGGTACAGGAGATGCCATGACCTGTCACCTAGCTTTCACTCAGACCTGGTTCACTGATTCTTGGAAAGCTCTTGTTCAGCTTTGCTAGATTTTCTAAAAAGTATTCAGCACTTTTCTTTACCCTGTACTTCTGAAAGCCTCTGAATTATTGCAAATTGTATTTTTACAGTAGTCCATATAAAAAGCACTATTTATTCAAGAAACCCCTAGTATTTCAGGAGTCTTATTTCATTCTAGATATAATAGATATCACAGATTGACATCACTAGTCAACAAAATGGCTCTTTCTGTTTAACTTGTCCTGGATAGTAAACTATAAAATATCATAGATGCTGATAGATAAGGACCATTTGGCTCACCCAGCCTGCTTGAGTGCCCTGCCTATATTTCAAGCTAATGGAAACAGCTAGTTTTGTTCAATTAATAGATGTGCCCATTCATAGAACAGGACATATATTGGATTTATTTTTCTAGCTGGATAGTTAAATTAGGTTTATTTCTTTTTTTTTTTTATTATTATTATTATTATTATTATTATTATTAATAAAGGCTTTTATATACAGACTTTCTTGATACAAATCAAATCAACTCTGTTTACATTGAACTAGGCAGTAACTATAACCAAAACAATCAACAAGAGACAATTCAAGGAGCATAAAAGTTACATTATAACAAGGATGCCTTAACTGGGAGTGGGAAATAAAGGGAGAATGTAGATAAAGTTCTATATACATGGGAGGGAGGCAAAGGGGCCGACCTCATGATAACTTGTAAGCAGGATTTATCGTTTGATTATGTACATAAGTGATGGAACAATTCTAAAAAAAATCAGGCTGTTGGGCTAGTAGAAGTGCAGTTAGTATAGCTGTGTTTAAAAAAGGATTGGATAAGTTCTTGGAGGAGAAGTCCATTACCTGCTATTAAGTTCACTTAGAGAATAGCCACTGCTATTACTAGCAACGGTAACATGGAATAGACTTAGTTTTTGGGTATTTGCCAGGTTCTTATGGCCTGGATTGGCCACTGTTGGAAACAGAATGCTGGGCTTGATGGACCCTTGGTCTGACCCAGTATGGCATGTTCTTACAAGATTTTAAACAAACCAATGATTAAGACTAAATGGAAATATAAAATTCATAACTGTCACAAGCTTTCCAAGCCCCCTGTTTAAAAAGTGCTTTGGTTTGATCATGTGTTTTTCATTTAATGTTTGATCCAATCCCATTGTAGTATCCAAAATAAGAAAACATTTGTCATATAGTGCCAGTTGCAGATTTTAAAAGGCATTGGAATTTAGGCATTACTGATGACAGTAGTAATAATTTATCTGCTCTTGAGCTGACACTTATGTGGTATTCTCTTCTTACTGCCTCATATAATAAAGTTGGCACCCTTTGAAGGAAGCAAGCAATTGATGTAATTGAAAGTATGCACCATGGTTTTCCTGAGAGCTAATGAGCCAGAGGCAATCACTGAGAGAGGCCAAGAGATGGTAGAAAAAAAAGTAAGGAAGAACTGTCTAGATAAACCTATCCCAGAAGTTGAAGGCTTATAGGAATAATTATTACAAAGCAAAGAGGGACTATGTTTCATTGAAAATTGAATGCTCATTAAATTGGGCACCTGAATTGTTTGCTATTATAAAGCTGCTAATAGACAGAGCCTCACTACATACTAAAGAATTTGCCAGCTGTGACCAGATATCTGACCACTTTTTCAGTAAAATTCTGATTATTCTGTCTGTTACCTAGTAAGACTCCGAATGCTTATTCTCCAGTTATAGAAGCAAAGTGGTCTTTAGGGCCTGGTTTAATATTTGTAGTGTTGCCTTTTCATAGGTTGGGTTGTTACTGTATGAGTGTGTTCCATAATCCAGGTGTAACTGTGTGCGTTAGTTTGTGTGCATTATTATGTTAGGTGCTATAGTTCTCTTTCCATTTCTACACGTTTGCACCTACTGCAGAGTGGCTTTTTTTTGTTTTCCATTCCAGTTTCTGTCTCCATATTTATAATTTGCCGTCTTTCTATACTTGGTGAAGGTCAGTTCTGAGTGTGTGACAGAGGTAAGATATTGTACTAGGCATGTAGCAGTGGCGTAGCCAGAATTGATTTTTTTGGGTGGGCACAAGGTTAACATGGATGGGCTGTAGGCATGCAGGTCTGAGACCTACTAGTTGTTTCCTTATTATTCTGCACCCTAGACTTTCCAAGTAATTTGCAACGGCCATTATGCATCCTGCGTGAAACTTTAAAACATTTTACCTCAATTATTTCAAGCACTTACCAGCATTAAAAATTCCTTATTAATCAGAATTTATTTTATATTTATTGCAGTTTATAAATGTACAAGTATAGGAACAATCAGATCCAATCATGTAATAAAACAAAAATGAATGTATTCTTTCATGAACCATCTTTTCAGAAAACCAGAAATCTTCATAAATACAATAAAATATAATTAATCATCAGAACAGGTGCAGCACAGAGCTAGGGCAATTCACATTACAACTAACATGAAAAAAACATTTCAAATTCTGCTGTCACCTCAGCAAAAAAATAACCCTCCACTGCTATTTTGTGAAGTAACACAAACTCTTGCAAAGAAAGAGGCATCTAGAACCTTGCCATACAGTCACAGCACTGACTCTCAGGATTCAAATAACAGCAACTTTATGAAAAAGCAGCAATGCAAATACTACACCAGGCCCTAGAACATTAATACATCACAGCTCGATACTGTAAGGCCGTGGTAGAAACAGTGCGGCAGTGTCAGGCGCACCCTTCCTCCCCGCACGCACAGTTCTCTTCACTTAGCGCCCGATACTCTCTTCTAATTGCATGCAAATGCATGCCGCGGCTGCGAAGCCTTAGGCAAGTGTTAGGACCGCGCAACCCATTTTACTGTATAGAGCGCCTATACAGTATCCTGGGTTCGCGGGCCTAACGCTTCGCGGCCGCGCTGGTATCTGTTATTTCAAATGTCATTTCAAATGACATTTGAAATGACAGGTACCAGATGTTCCCCGATGCTCAGCAAACTTTCCCCCAGCCCCCGCTTACCTGCCCTGGCCCCGTCCGGTCTCCGGTCCAGCCCGTCCGGTCTCCGGTGCAGCCCGTCCGGTCTCCTGCAGCCCCGTCCAGTCCCCTCCTCCCGAAGCAAAAAAAACCCCAAAAAAACGAAAAAGTAGCAAGGCTCGGGCCTGCTCGGGCCCCCGCCGGAATGGATGCCCGTGCGATTTCGGTAGTCACGTGACTGACTGCCGAAATCGCACGGGCATTCATTCCGGCGGGGGCCGTGCATTCAACCAGGCAGAGGCTCCCTCTGCCTGGATGAATGGCCGTGCGATTTCAGCGCTCAAGGCAGTCACGGCATGTGACTGCCTTGAGCGCTGAAATCGCACGGCCATTCCTTCACTGCCGTGCATTCATCCAGGCAGAGGGAGCCGGAGGCCGTTTTCGCCGTTGGCTCCCTCTGCCCGGATCCCGCCGCCCGTCTGAGACTATCGTGCGTCCACCCGCCCCCGCTGCCGCCGCCGCTTGGAACAGGCGCCCACCCGCCCGCGGCCTAGATTTTACATGCGACCACTCACTCCCCGGTTCCCGCCGCCGCCCGCCTGGACCCACGCGGCCCTCCGACAGGTATTTAAAAATTTTTATTTTTTTTTCTGACAGGTTTTTATGTGTCCCACAGCATTACATTTTCTCGATCATCTCTGTATCGCTTTTTTTTTTATTGTGTTTTATTGTGTTTTATTGTGTTTCAGTATTTTAAGTGGTGTCGATGGGTTTGCTACAAGACTCACAGTCCTAACACCTACTAGAGGGAGGCGGTAAACTAACACGTTAAGGCCGCGACAAAACAGCGGGTTACTAAGGAGATAATATCAGCGCCCGTTACAGTATCGGAGGGGAATAGCTAATTCCTTCATTATACAGCTAATTCGTTCATTTACACATCATCTACATGCTGGGTGCGGAAAGGGTTATGTGTCTATTTTAGGAAGCGCTAAGGATGCGTGAAACTGGAGACTGTATCGCTGGATGGCCTTACTCGTCTGTATTGTGCGCTCCCAGCACGTTACAGACGGGAAATCTTCAACCGCACGTTACTGTATCGACCTGCTACGGGAACAACCGAACAAGCTGGACTACTACGACAGAGAAACAACACACTAGCAGAAATACTGCATTTCAGTCACACACACAGTCAAAACAGAGACCGATTTTATTCTTTACCTAATATAGAAATAAGAAACCACAAATTCGAAACAGAAACATGCAGATAAATCCAAAATAGCCTGAGAAACTAAAGTCTCTGAACAGTGGAATAATGAAGAGAGAGCAAAATACAAAAATATAAGAAATGCACATTCCCAAAGATGGCATATCTAACATTTCAAAATATATATTTTTTTTTTACCTTTGTTGTCTGATCTTTGTATTTTTCTAATCAGTTGGTCCTGGTCTCTTTCCTATATTTTCCCTTGTCGCTCATTTCCTAATTCCTTTTCAGTGTCTTTCTTCTACTACTATCTTCTTCCCTTCCACACACACACATACACACTTTCTCTCTCAGACTCCCTCACACACTCAAGCTCTCCCTCTCATATGCTCTCCCCCCCATATACAAGCTCACATTCTCTGCAGACACACATACAAGCTCTCACTTTCTCACCCCTCCCCAGGCTTACATTCTTATGCACACACAGACGCACATCCAGGCACCCATTCTCACCCAGACTCCCATTCTCACCCACAAAACAATGCTCCTATTCTCACCCAAACATACACATATTCAAGTACCCATTCTCACCCATACATACACACATTCAAGCACCCAGGCTCCCATTCTCACCTACATATTCAAGCTTCTATTCTCACCCACCCACAAACCCAGGCTTCTATTCTCACCCACACATACATTCAAGCTCCCATTCTCACGCACACACACACACCCCAGGCTCCCATTCTCACCCACACATATTCAAGCCCGCTCACAGCTTCCACTTCCTCCCCCTCCCAAGCAGGAAGATCAGCTGACCTCTCCTGCTGCCATCAGCCTCCTGCTATCTTTGGGCCATACGGCCCACCGATCACCCTGCTTGGGGGGAGGGGGAGGAAGTGGAAGCTGTGTGGCACTTCTGCTCCTTCCCCCCCCCCCCAAATAGGAAGATTGGTGGGCTATAAGGCCACAGGATCGCTTCCCCATGTGTGCTGTGCAAATTCATGGAATGGCCCTGGGTCCTCCTCTTTGCCACATGGAGATGGGATCCTGCGACGGCCTTGCAGGTCCGGTGCTCCACTTCCGGTTCCAGTTGGGTGGGCCTGGGTCTAAATTGGATGGACAGCTGCCCACCTGTGGCTATGCCACTGGCATGTAGGCATTTGTATCAATCTTATTTGTGTTTTCTCAATAGAACATGCATTAGTGGTAAATTATTGCCTTTTCATAAGGAAGGCTATTGTTCCTGGTAGTAAAGGGAGTTTGTTTTGCTTTTACTGAGGTGTCATCTGAACCAGAATATCTTTTTTGTATGGTGAGTTGTATGGGTAATGCCCTAGTTCTGCTCTGCATCCATTGTTGGGGGTCAAGGAGGTTCCTGAGGATGCAGAATGTATGTTTATATTTAACCCCGTGACGGTCACATGTTCAGTGTGTCACGCATGTGAGAACCATCTGTCAGGTGTGTCCCAGCCGAATAAAGGTTGAGAACCAGTGCTTTAGATTGCTATTTCTGAGGGAGTTAAGAGTCAGTAGTTTGAAAACTGCAATCCACCCCATTCTTTGTTGGAACCTTGTCCTTTCTACTAATAAAGAGTATAAAAGATGTTTCTTTTCTTTGTAAGAGGCACCTTATTAATAGTTCTTTAATAGAGGATTTTGTCCCTGAACAATTAAGACTTGCTACTGTCAGGCCTGTTCAAAAAAAGTTTAGAGCTTCCCCTAGGTACACTATCAAGTCTTCGTCCAATATCAAATGGGCCATCTTTAGGAAGATACTAGAGAAGTGTGTAAGTACAGCTTGATGAATTCCTGGTGGAGCATAATGTCTTGGATGATCAGCAGTTTGGATTTTGCAGTGCACTTACAGGTGAATTTTCAAAGGAGTTGCACATGTAAATGTAATAAACTATCGAAGCAATTTTCAAAGCCCATTTACCTGTTTAAAGTGCACTTAACACGGGTACAAACTATTGACAATTCAGTGGCATGTACGGTAGCAATTTTCAAAAATCCACTTATGCAGATAAAGTGCATTTACATGTATAAAAATACTTTTAAGCTTTTAAAAGATTTTGAAAATCAGGCCTATATTGCTGAAAACTATTGTCCCTACTGGATCATATGTATTGTATTGTATTTTGTATCATGGAGGTCAAAGTGTACTAGTGTAGCTGGACGTATTGGCTGCTTTTGACACTATAAATCATGACTTGATTGTCTGCCTTTGCCATTATGGTGTTGGCAATGTGGTACTTTCATGGTTTGAGTATTTATTTATTTATTTATTTTTTGCAAACTAGGAAACTGGTTTAGTTAGGACAGTCTTTCTCTTCTTGGAGACTTTAGTGTTGGGCGTTCCTCAAAGTTCCATTCTTTTATCTACATTGTTTTAATGCAGAAAGTTTTAAGGATGTTGGGAATCACTTATTTTGTTTATAATGATGATATCCAGTTCTATATCCTCTGTATTGGAGATGAAAGTTTTCCAAAGTTATTTTTCAACAGTGTTTAAATACTATAAATGTTTGAGTAGTAATCAGTTAATGTTAAATATACAGAAGACTTCTCTCCTATAGAGTTCTGCCAAATGGTGGATTAAATTTAATGTGGACAAGTTCAAAGTGATGAACATGGGGGGGAAAAGTAACCCATAATGTAGTGTTACGGTTAGGTTCCATAATAGGAGTTAGTACCCAGGAAAAGGATCTAGGCGTCATAGTGGACAATACTTTGCCCCTTTGTGCGCACCGGAGTAACACCAAGCAAGGCACCCATCCTTCCATACTGTCAGCACAGTCTTGCACCCACAGACTCAACCACTCCATATCTCTTCATCATACAAACACTCTGCATTCATTCATCCTTGCTCCTTCACTCAGCAAATCAACACTCAACGGACTCACGCAGCAGACGGACGACCAGTGGACTCACGCAGCAGATGGACGACCAGTGGACTCACGCAGCAGACGGACACGCAACTGACTCACTCACCTCCCTCACTCAGCAGACAGACGCTCACCAGGACACCCAGCTACTCACACTCCCTATTTCAGCTCCATAGGATTCCCAACCTAACCTCTTCGTTCCAACAAACAGGACGCTCATCCAAGCCCAACCAGCCTGAACACAAGTGGAACATGACACAAGGATACCAGATCCCCATCCTCCACCACAGCACCCTTACCAGGGAAAAATCTCTCACATTACTCCGGACACGCACCACTAGATCCCTTATCCCGATCATGGTCTCGCCTCTCACCCAACTACTGGGTCTTGCACTACTCTCAGTATATCTTTTTAACGTTCAATCAATCACAAAAAAATCACACATTCTAAATGATTATCTCCTAGACGCAAACCCAGACATCTGCGCCATAACAGAAACCTGGCTTAAACTAACAGATGCAGCCCTGACAAACCAACTACCTTCCCATCAATACGACATCTTCTCTCTTCCCAGACAGAAAAAAAGAGGCGGCGGCTTGCTCCTTGCGGCCAAAAAGGAACTCAGGCTTACCCTTCAACCAATTAAGTCAGCCTCTAAATTAGAACTAGGCCTGTTTAAATCCGACCATCTACAAATCCTCCTGATCTACGCCCCACCTGGTCTCCTGGACACAGACGCCTCCCCCATAGTTGAAATCATAGCCAAACATGTCAACCTAGATGTCCCCGCTCTGATATTAGGGGACTTCAACCTCCTTGTCTATTCATCCCCGCTCTCTACTAACTGTGAAGCATTCCTCACCTCTCTCAAGGCCATGGGCTTCACACAAATCATCAACAAGCCCACCCATAAAGCAGGGCCATATACTTGACCTCATCTTCATCAACTCCAGTTTTTCACCTTCTACCCCCCCCGGAATGCACACCAGTTCCCTGGTCTGACCACTCGCTGATTACCATCACCCTCACAAGCAAGGAAAACCCCAAAGCACAACCCACTCAATCTACAGTTCACTACAGGAGATCTTGCTCCTCAGAAGTCCTCAGCGAGCATCTAACAAAGGAACTACACAAACTAGAAGTCTCTGACCCTAACTCGGCACTCCGCTCATGGCTTAATATCACAGAATCAATAGCGAACAAAGTATGCCCTCGGGCAACTAAAAGATTCAAACAGATGCCTAACAGGAAACAACCATGGTTCTCTGATGAACTCAGAGAACTTAAACGAATCCTCAGACAAAGAGAAAACAAATGGCGCAAGACCCCGTGCCCGAGCACACTGAATGCATACAAATCAACCCTACACATATACAGAAATGCCACTCACCAAGCGAAAAAAGATTTCTATGGTCACAGAATACATGACCTCGTCTTTGATCCTAAAGCCCTATTCTCCTATGTATCAGAGCTCATTAAAACCGCTACCCCATGCATCCCAGACGAACAAGCGCAAGCAAAAGCAAATGAATTGGCAATTTTTTTCCACAACAAAATATCTAATTTACTAACTCTTCTGCCTATCAATTCCACTTCCACTCACATCTCCAGCCCCCCCCCTCTCAAATTCCGGACCCTCACTGGATTCATTTGAGCTCACCTCTGCTCTGGAAATTGAATCCCTTATAAAGAAAATGAAACCCTCCTACCACCCTCTCGACCAAATCCCAACCAAGCTTCTTCTATCTGTGCCTGACTCCATCTCCAAGTACCTAGCCGACATCATAAACTGCTCACTATCTCAAGGAATCTTTCCGGACGTCCTAAAAATTGCCATCCTCAAACCCCTTCTTAAGAAAGCAATCTAGATCCTAGAGAACTCAACAACTTCCGCCCCATTTCCAACCTACCTTTTCTGGCAAAGATCATAGAAAAAATAGTTAGCAGCCAATTATCAGAATACCTGGAAGATCACAACATCCTCCACTCATAGCAATATGAATTTCGCAAAGCTCTAAGCACCGAATCCCTCCTCATCTCCCTCACAGATCATCTCATCATGGGTATGGACTCCGGTCACTCCTTCCTTATAATACTCCTCGACATCTCGGCAGCATTTGACACGGTGAATCACTCCACTCTCCTTAAACGACTTTTGGACATCGGGATAACAGGTACGGCCTTCAAATGGTTCAACTCCTTTCTCACGCTACAAAGTAAAGATTAATAATAAGGAATCTCCGCTCATCAACACCACTAGAGGTGTTCCACAGGGCTCCTCTCTGTCTCCTACACTATTCAACCTATACCTTCTTCCCCTTTGCCAGCTGCTTACGAATCTTAAACTCAAACACTATCTCTACGCCGACGATGTCCAAATCCTGATCCCAATAACCGAATCCCTCACAAAAACACTGAAGTTCTGGGACAACTGCCTCCAAGATATCAATGACCTCCTTACCACCTTAAACCTTGTTCTTAACACGTCTAAGACAGAAATGCTTCTTATATCTCTCAACCACAATGATAACATACATTCAAGTCACACAAACACCCTGGTCAGCCAAGCAAGAGACCTCGGAGTTATAATTGATAACCAGCTAAATCTAAAAAAGTTCATCACCAACACAACCAAAGACTGCTGCTTCAAACTTCAGGTACTAAAAAGACTCAAACCGCTACTGTACTTTCAAGACTTCAGATCGGTACTCCAGGCCATTATATTCTCCAAATTAGATTACTGCAATTCCATTCTGCTAGGCCTTCCCGCCTCTTCCACCAAACAGCTTCAGATGCTACAAAATTCGGCCGCTAGAATTCTAACAAACTCCAACAGAAGAGACCACATTACACCCATCCTAAAAAACCTGCATTGCTCCCAGTAAACTTTAGAATTCTTCACAAGTGTCTCACCATCATCCATAAAACCATTTACAACAGAACACCCATCGATTTACACTACCCACTCACGCTGCACTTCTCTTCTAGACCCATCAGAGAAGCATACAAGGGCTCGCTACACCCCCCTCCAGCCAAATCCACACATCTCTCATCCACCAAAGATTGAGCCTTCTCGACAGCGGCTCCAACCATCTGGAACTCCATGCCCCCAGACCTTAGACAAGAACCTTGCATACTGACATTCAGAAAGAAACTCAAGACATGGCTATTTCTACAAGCCTTCCCTGATCTATGACCGCCCCAACTATAATAACTCGCCATGGTTTTCCAGTCGACGTACCACATCCCTGACTTGGCTTCTGACTATACATTAATTAGTCCCGAGTTTTATGAACTGACACTATTTAGTCAGGAACATATGATATTATTACAGCCCTGAGTATATGATATTTACATATTTGAAACAATCCAGTCCTGAGTACATGTTTTATTATAATCCTGAATATATGTCTAGATATTATTTATTTCTGAGTTAGCCATGTCTCTGACTCTTCCTCCTCCCAGTTCATGTGCCCCTGTTTTATTGTAACTTTTGTTCACTTGTTCTCTCTTCGCCTATTGTTCATGTTGATGTTAATGTTTTTGCACCATTGTTTCCTGTAAACCGATATGATATGATTGGTATCATGAATGTCTGTATAAAAAAGCCCTAAATAAATAAAATAATAAATAAATACTTTGCAATCTCTGGCTCAGTGTGCAGCGGCGGTCAAAAAAGAAAACATTGTTAGAAATTTTTAGGAATGGAATGGAGAATTAAAACAGAGAATACCATAATGTCTCTGTGTTGCTATATGGTGAGGCCATACCTGGAGTACTATGTGCAGTTCTGGTTTCTGCATCTCAAAAAGGATGTAGTTGCATTGGAAAAGGTACAGAGCAGGGTCACCAAAATGATTAAGAGGATGGACCAGCTCCCCTGTGAGGAAAAGCTAGAGGTTAGGGCTGTTCAGCTTGGAGAAGAGATGATTTAGGTGGGATATGATAGAGGACTACAAAATCATGAGTGGAACAGAATGGATAAATCTGTTATGTACTCTGTCAAAAAATACAAAGACTTGGGATGCTCCATGAAGTTAGTAAGTAGCATATTCAAAACAAAACGGAGAAAATTGTTTTTCACGCAGTGCATAATTAAACTCTGGAATTCATTGTTGGAGGATGTGGTTAAGGCAGTTAGGGGTAGATTTTCAGACCGCGCGAATAGGCGTACTTTTGCTGGCGCATCAGGCGCAAGCAAAAGTACGCAGGATTTTAGTAGATACGCGCGGAGCCGCGCGTATCCGCTAAAATCCGGGATCGGCGCGCGCAAGGCTATGGATTCTATATAGCCGGCGCGCGCCGAGCCACGCAGCCTACCTCCGTTCCCTCCGAGGCCGCTCCGAAATCGGAGCGGCCTCGGAGGGAACTTTCTTTTGCCCTCCCCTCACCTTCCCCTCCCTTCCCCTACCTAACCCACCCGCCCGGCCCTGTCTAAACCCCATCCTTACCTTTGTCGGGGGATTTACGCCTCCCAGGGTCCAGAGGGCGCGGCCACGCCCCCGGACCGCCCCGGGCCGTAGCCACGCCCCGGGCCCGCCCCCGACACGCCCCCCTCAGAAAACCCCGGGACTTACGCGAGTCCCGGGGCTCTGCGCACGCCGGTAGGCCTATGTAAAATAGGCTCACCGGCGCGCAGGGCCCTGCTCGCCTAAATCCGCCCGGATTTGGGCGGATTTAGGCGAGCAGGGCTCTTAAAATCCGCCCCTTAGTGTAGCTGTATTAAAAAAAAAAAAAAAAAAAAAAAAAAAAAGGTTTGGACGAGTTCCTGGAGAAGTCCATAAACTGCTATTAGCGAAGAAGACAGGGATAGTATCTTTCAAAATGGCGCATGGGTACATATGTATGCACATTCATCTGCCCTTGTCCAGGGACGCATCTGTTTTCTATCTTGTGCGCATACATGTGTGCATGTTATAAAATAACCTGGCCATGCGCACTTATGCACTAAATTTTAAGTGGGCGCGTGCAAATGCGTTTTCTATCGCACAAATCAGGGGATTTTAACAGGGGCATGCGCTGATGCCATTTCCAGTTTTACCAGTTCATCCCCAGTTGAGAGAAGTCTTCTAACTTCCTTGGTTTAATAACCTTCACTCTCCCCAGTTATCCCTGACCCTTAAAACCCTGCCGATCTGCCTTTCTCTCCTAAAATAAGCAGGATGGTAGTCCTCACAGATGGGTGACATCAGATGGAACCTGGCATGGAAAACTTTTGTCAAAGTTTCTAGAACTTTGACTGGCACACTGAGCATGCCCAGCATGCCACTATCCATGTGTCCATGTGGGGTCCCCCTTCAGTCTCAATTTTTTCCGTGGTGTGTGTTGCCTAACAATGGTGGAGCTCTGCGCTTATAGTGGTTTTTTTCTTCAACTTTCTTACCCATTTGTCCTGTGTTTTCAGTGTTGGGTCCCTCTTCTCCAGTCGGTGTCCCTCTGGCAGCTTGGTAGGTTTGCTTTTGCCCTTCATTGCGGTCTATTCATACCATGTCGCTCCTCAGTGGCTGCCGGCCATTGACAACTCACTGGCTGTTTTTCATGGCGTCTGATTTTCGACAGTGTCCGCGGACCCTGTTGATTACCAGTCCGCATGAGGTTTGCATCCTCTGCCTGGGAGCATCACACGATGTCTGTAGGTGTAAACTGTGCAATCAGATGACCCCCAATGCAGTCCTGCCCAGCTGGATAAGATGGAGAAACTCTTTGGCCCCAAAACATCTTCTTCACCACTCTGTCATTGAAGGCATCAATGACTAGGGGCTGGGGGGGAACCGCTGGACACACTGTCCCTATCCGCGTCCCCTGCAGGTTCGTCAAGGGAAAGAGGAGCCGGTGATAGGCCATCTCTGATGTTGACGCTTTCAAAGACAATGGGCTCTTTAGCTTTCTCTATGCTGGGGAAAGACCGGGCCGAGCATTGTGAAAAGTCCTGCAAGCACAGTCACTGGTCACCGTCACGCATGGGTCCGGCACTAGTGTGGCACCGGCGGCTGCCGTGCTGTCACCAAAGTGACCACATTTATTTATTTATTTATTTATTGGTTTTTATATACCGCCGCTCATCAGAGATATCACGTCGGTGTACAGAGAACGAAAAAGACGCAGTTGCGTTGTACATAAAACAGTATGATAACTACTAAAGAACAATACATTAAAACAGTTAACTGCAGTAACAGAAGAGATTATATAAAATAATATATATATGGATTAGCTGTAAAAGTATAACTTGTTATAGTAACAATGGATATCATGGTGAAGAGGCTGCATCCTCTGGCAGATCCGGGAGTCCCTGGTGTTCCCCACCAATATCTGTGCAGGGCAATGAGCCTCCTTGGTGCTCTGAGGAGGCTCCGGTGACAACTCTTCCTCCTCCTCCATCAGTCCTAGCTTTACCGGACTTCCAGGAGGAGTTGGACCGCAGGGTCCAGATTAGGGATGTGAATCGGGCTTCGGACGATATTTTCAAAATTGTCAGAAATCGGGGGCTCCCCCAAAATGATAGGAAAACCCCACGATATTGATCGTGGGGGTTCTCATCGTTTTGGGGGAGGGCGGGAAAAACGGCACACAAAAATAACCCCTAAACCCACCCGACCCTCTAAAACTAAACCCTTTGCTTCCCCCACCCTCCTGACACCCCCCCCCCAAAAAAACATTTTACAGGTACCTGGTGGTCCAGTGGGGGTCCTGGGAGCGATCTCCCACTCCCGGGCCGTCGGCTGCCACTAATCAAAATGGCACCGATGGCCCTTTGCCCTTACCATGTGACAGGGTATCCATGCCATTGGCTGGCCCCTGTCACATGGTAGGAGCACTGGATGGCCAGCGCCATTTTTAAAGATGGCGCCGGCCGTAATGGAAAATAGTCTGTGTAATTACAAATTAAGACTCATATGGCTGTAGACAATAGAGGCCAGTTCCAATTGAGCTGGAACCTCAAAGAAGCAGAAATTTGCTTTTAGTCATGCAAATGTTTGCAAAATATGCTATGCAAGAAAAGAATGATCTCATAATCTTATATCCAGTGAGAAAGTGACAATTTTTTGCTACAAGAAAAAGTGCCGGGATTTGAAATGAAAGAAAAAAATGTAAGCAATGTTCTGTTCAATTTTGCAGAAAGCTTGAAGGTTTATTTCCATATATGCTGCTTTGTTTTGTTTTTTCTTTGTCCTAAATAGGCAGTTGGGTAAATGTCAGTTGAATAGGAAGCCAGATGAGTGATACTTTTGTTTGACAGGAGAGATCTAGTGGCTAACATAAACATATGGAAAGATGCAGCTATTACTCTGCATTATCCCATATGGTAACGACGTGCAGCTTCACATGTTTATAGAATTAGTAAATCACCCACACACAGCTACGCGCCTCTGTGGAAAGAGAACCTAAACCCGCACGCAGCCTATACACTATGTCCTCTGGCGTATTGGTGCCCAGCACTCTCTTGTAACCTACTGTCAAAATGAGGGTGATCATTTAGCACGGTGCCCAGACAGGCAGGGGCTCTCTGGAGATAGGGCGTTGCCTTTCTAAGGGACATGGAAAGCACAGCTCCATGCATTTGATCAAGTTTTCTACTTGGCGGTGTATGGTCTTCCTGTCCAAAGTCAATCTTTCAGTCTTGTTTGCTGCCATCCTAGACTTGCTATGGCTGAGCCCTTGTGGTGCTCTCCTTGCACGAGGAGGGTGCTCTGGGCTGTCTACAGACATGTAGCTAGAATATTAACTGAAAACAAACTGCATTAAAGATTAAGAGAGTGAAGCAGTCACCTTTTCAAGCTGCTGGTAAAAGTGGACGTGTGGGGGCAGAAATACCTTTCTGACATATGAGCTTCTTGGGTAATAATTTAATACTTTGTTTCATCTTGTACATGCTGGGAAGTGGGCAGTGAAGAGGAGAATTTTTAGCATTACTTGTTAGGGATGCAGAAAAGTGCTTTGTAGGGGGCACATGCTGAAAGATAAGGTAATTTAAGGAGCTGTTGTCGTGTGGCACCCAGCCAGCTGGGACTGCTGGTTAGCTACTGACATGATATGATGAGGGATTCATGCATCTCAATATTATTAACTATATAATAAAGCTGTGGTCTTTATTACCACATGAAAAGCGTCTGCCGCGTATGTTCTGTGTTGTATCTGTGATTACCAATTGCGATAGCGGACGGAGCACCGCCCCGAGCCTCGGCGGTCGCGACGTTAATTTTGAGAGTCAGTGGATAACACATTGAAATCGTCGGTTCAGTGTGCTGCGGCAGTCAAAAAAGCAAACAGAATGTTGGGAATTATTAGAAAAGGAATGATGAATAAAACGGAAAATGTCATAATGCCTCTGTATCGCTCCATGGTGAGACCGCATCTTGAATACTGTGTACAATTCTGGTCGCCGCATCTCAAAAAAGATATAATTGCGATGGAGAAGGTACAGAGAAGGGCTACCAAAATAAGGGGAATGGAACAACTCCCCTATGAGGAAAGACTAAAGAGGTTAGGACTTTTCAGCTTGGAGAAGAGACGACTGAGGGGGGATATGATAGAGGTGTTTAAAATCATGAGAGGTCTAGAACGGGTAGATGTGAATCGGTTATTTACTCTTTCGGATACAAGAAGGACTAGGGGACACTCCATGAAGTTAGCATGGGGCACATTTAAAACTAATCGGAGAAAGTTCTTTTTTACTCAACGCACAATTAAACTCTGGAATTTGTTGCCAGAGAATGTGGTTCGTGCAGTTAGTATAGCTGTGTTTAAAAAAGGATTGGATAAGTTCTTGGAGGAGAAGTCCATTACCTGCTATTAAGTTCACTTAGAGAATAGCCACTGCCATTAGCAGTGGTTACATGGAATAGACTTAGTTTTTGGGTACTTGCCAGGTTCTTATGGCCTGGATTGGCCACTGTTGGAAACAGGATGCTGGGCTTGATGGACCCTTGGTCTGACCCAGTATGGCATTTTCTTATGTTCTTATGTTCTTAGGTATGTGGAAATGATGGGGATTTGGGCAGTATCTTTAGCCTAAAACCAAAATTCATTATTGTAAAGGGCCTCGGACCCGTTGAATGTGCGTGCTAGTTTTGGTAGGACCCACAGTAAAGAAGCAGTCGTGTTTCGGGCACAGCTGTCCAGGAAGAAGGAAGAGAAAAGGTGAGACAGTAAGGGACAAACTTTGGACTTTGGGATCCCTGCTAGTATAAGTGTATGGGCAGGATATTCTGCAGTATTTGTTTAGGTGACTTTTAAATCTGCTGGCTCAGCTTGTTGAAGGGATTGGGAGCACTCTGCCTGAATTCTGACCCGGCACCAAAGAAAGCAAAACGGCTTAGACCCCAGAAATCTGCATTGCTCTTAACGGCCTGTAAAATGCAAGCTGTGGCTGGAAAATCAGAAAAATGAGAGGCTGAAGAAGAAGGAACTCTGCTAGAGGCAGGAAGAACTTTTAAATGTACAGTCTCACGGTTTGTCTTTGGAGTTTGGTCTTACTGATAGAATATGTATGTTAGTCTACAGCAGAGCCATAGACAGGCAATTTCATTTCATTTTCATTTCATTTAATAAAATTTATTAAACGCCCAACACAAAAAGGCCTGGGCGATATACATAGAAACATACATAGTGATAAAAAACAAACATTACACTTATAAATATCAGGTTCCATAGGAACCATACCAAATTATACCAAACAAGCATACGGAGGTTATCCCTATACACTGAATACAATATCACAATAAGACAATCAGAGTGATAAACAATTCACACTTCCATGGGTTCACAATAGTATTGTAAAGCAGACGCATTGTCTTTATACAGTATTAAACACACGAGTCAACAAATAACTCTTAAATGCCTTCTTAAATTTTTTAACATCTTCCAGCTCCCGAATTTCAAAAGGGATGAGATTCCATTGAACTGGAGCCGCGATGGAAAAAGAAGTTTCTCTAGTATTAGCAAGTCGAGCCTGTCTAACTGTAGGAATTTCTAATAAATTCAATTGTGATGATCTTAAGGATCTAACAGGCTTATGAATACGTAAAAGAGCATTAAACCAAACAGATGACTCAGAATCATGTAGTTTATACACTATCATGCCTAACTTAAATATAATACGCTCATGAACAGGCAGCCAATTAAGTTTGGCTAAAACGGGTGAAATTCTATCAGAACGTTTAGAGGCAGAAACGGCTCTAGCAGCTGAATTCAAGATTAATTGAATCGAGTGGATTACAGTCTTAGGCAGACCAATATATAGTCCGTTACAATAGTCAATGTGTGGAAATATTATAGCTCGCACTACCATCAGAAAGTCAGAATCATACAGCACATGTCGTAAGCCTATTAAAAGACGAAGCTTAAAAAAGCCTGATCTGATCAATGATCTAATTTGGGGTTTGAAAGAAAGAGTGGAATCAAGCAAGATACCCAAACTCCTAATTGGATTAAGGAGAGAAAAAGTCAAACCATCTAATGTAATGGTGTCATGTAGGGGTGTAACCAAAGATCTATGGATTAGAAGCATGGCGGTCTTACTGGTGTTTAATAACAGCTTATTTTGTTTAAGCTAACGATTGATGGTATTCATGCATAACGACAAGAGATCAACTGTTGAGGACCAAGAATTTTGAACTTTTACATAGAACTGTATGTCATCTGCATAGATCTTAAATCCCTCAGCGATGATAGACAACAACCTAGCTATAGGGGCAAGATAAACGTTGAATAACATCGCTGAGAGAGCAGAGCCCTGTGGTACACCAGATCTCATATGTTGTGGAGGGGAACGTGAGTTATTGAAATTAAAGATTTGAGAGCGATCTGAAAGATAGCTCTCAAACCAAGCCAACACACTACCTGATATCCCGCATTCCCGCAGACGAAATAACAAGATCTGGTGGTCAATCGAATCAAATGCAGCACTAATATCTAACGAAACTAAAATAAACTGCTGTCCACTGTCTAGATTTCGTTTAATGGAATCAACTAGTGAGATCAAAAGCAATTCTGTACTAAGTCCTCTGCGAAAACCAAATTGTCACTTAATGGCCAAAGTGAGAGCGTGCTCCCCTCAGCCTGACACCATGAGGTGGGAGACTCTGTTAAATGTTTTTTGCTTTATTTGAATTGAACCATAATGCTCTTATTATTATAGCCTATAAGTAGACACAAGTGTGGCCAAGATAACCTACCACGTAACCGGATATTGTCAAGATAAAAATAAAAAGTGCCGTGTGGGCCTTCTGGCCAATTTTTCCCCTCCCCAATATTTCACCAAAGTCCCCTGCCAGCTGAGGGCCCCCCACCAACCCCTCCAATTAGTAATTTTGAAAATGAAAGTTAACTTTTGGCACTGGCCACAGCCCCTCCCCCACCCACCCAGTACCAGAGTCAACCCTGGGCCCCCATCCCTAGTGCTGGAATCACAGCATTGCCAGAGCGATGGCCTCACCAGCCACCTTTATTCAAAAGGTGGCCAGTTATTTAACCTTAACATTATCTGGCTAAAGTTAGCCTGATTAACTTTGTTTGGGGATAGCCATTTTAGGGCTTTTTGAATGCTGGCCCCCTTAGTTTTTCTGAAATTTAGGACCCTCACCTTAGAATGAACCATCGCTGCCTGCATGCCAGTACTGCACCACACCCCATCTAGTGATCACTGGGTCCCAGACTATCATCCATTGCAACCTCAGTAAGCACCTGGTCCAGTATCGCCCCCCTCCCATGGAGGGGGGGGGGGTTTCCGTTACCAGATCTCCCTGCAGAGAATCCAAGATATCCCTGCTTATTAGAAGGCCCCGCAGCCAGCATGTCCCAATCAACATCTGGCAGATTCCCTTACATAGCAATGTTGTGAATATCCTACCTTTAAATCTCTGCCCATTTCTTCTGCCTGGGAAATAGGTCTGTATGTCACCCTTATTAAAGCAGACGTTCCATGCCCTCTTTCCACATTAATTCACAGTGGCTGTTCCTTACCGCGTAAGCCCTGTACTTCAGTTGCTTTAATATATATATATATATATTGTTTGTATATAGTGCCACCACTCATCCTTCCTACCGTGTTCCGTCATGAATAGACCACAGCCCAGTGCAGCTATAATCCAGTCTTAGTTTTCTGTGTACCATGTCTCTGTGACAGCAATTTCATTCAAGTCACCCTCTTCTATGGCTGGCTCTAGGTCCGGGACTTTACTTCCCATTCTGTGAGCATTGGTGTACGGAGCTTTCGAGATGTTGCTCTTTTTCCCCCATTTCTAAACAAGTATTTAATGTTTTACTTATCTGAGGGAGTTTTTTTTTAAACCCAATGATCCTAGTTTAAAAGGCCATCCCTGACAATCCTAGTTTAAAGCTTATTCAAGTCTGTTTTGACTGTGGTTTCATGTATAAATTGCCACAGAGGCACAGGCAAGGTATCTTCTATTTAAAGTCCGCCCCCCCTGCCCAGAACTGACCTTTTATCAGTGATCAGAATGCTATGGTTTGTCCTTCAAAACAAATCAAACTGCAAAAAAAAGCAAACATGCCTGGTTCAGCCTCAAGAGTAATCTCCCAGGGGACTTTAGTCCCTAGCTTGACAAACTCTCGTTCTGATTGTCCATTTCTGGGGTATTCCTCAGAGACCCTATTTTGCTGCTATTTAGAACAGAAAAAAAACAAGCTGAACTGTAGCAAATGTTACAAGAAAAAAAAGCAATAGCAGCAGATAACCTTTCAGATCAGTGGCAGTCCAGAGTAGCATTTCTCTGTCCTCTTACATCCTACTCCTCTATCAGGTCAGCAAAAAACATTAGAGAGAAAAATGAACATTGATTTGTTTTAAATGATTTCTGTTTGCCTTGAAAAAATCCTGAAGAGCAAGTCTGCTTGGAACGCATCCTATCACGCTTGTGTATATTCTTCTCTTGGCATCTTTGTAAAGAGATTTATCCAGTCAGTGTCTGTCTCAGATCAGTGTTTGTTTTTATGCAATTAATCTTGGATAAGGAGTTATCCTCCTAGTACCCTTAGGAGTGAATTTTTAAAGGCATTTAGGATGTATCCTACCAATGTTCAAAAGCCCATTTACGCATGTAACCCCACTCGGTTATGGCCTCGTCTGTCCAGCACGAGTGAGGCCATAAAAGAATTAGACTTTTCGGGTCTGAAACCTTACCAGGCCGGTTTGAACCCAGTCTCTTACTTATAGGGCCTGGATTCCTTGAATGAGGGGGGAGATTATTTCCAAGGCCTCGAGTGCCAAGTGTGACCCTCGATGTCTTTGTTATCGTCCCAGTATGTGCTGAATGTGCCAAATAAAACCACTGGAGCCATTGAGCTAGTGTCTAAGAATAAAGTCTTTACTGTTATAGTTTGATGAAGTGTGGCACAACAACTTAATCCACAGCACCACAGAGTTTCTTCTTTTTTACAATCTCTCTCCTCGATCTGTGCAGGAATCTCTGGCACCAGAACAAGGTAAAGCTCTACCCGCCAGGGCCTGCAAAACTAGAGACCCTGGGTGGGCAGGGTATCCCTTGGATGGGCAGGGTATCCCTTCCAAACTGGCAAAAATGTAACGTTACTGTCTCTGCACAGAGAGCTCAAATCTCTCTCCCCCCAGGGGGTGAAGACTCCGGATGGGTGTCCTCAATGATAATAATAAAAAAAAAAAAGTTCTCTTAACTCTCTGACTATTGATCTTCTAGGTCGTTATATTTCTTAAGAGATCCCAGATGGGTGGAATGCAAGCTGGAACTGCAGCTTCATAGGTCCTTAGGTGGGTAGGAAGAGGGGGAGAAAAAGCACCTATTCCCAGATCTTCCTAAAACTATGTTCTATTCCCCCGGAAATGAAATAACACTGGAGTTGCTCTTTGCAGTAGGTCACCTCCTCGGAGAGCAGGTCTTCCCTGTCTCTGGGCATTCCAAACACTGGGTTCTCCGTTCCCTGAGTCCAGGAAGGGCCCAGGTGCCCAGCAAGGCTCCTACTATATAAAAGTCCAAAATTCAAAATATTCCCTGGGCAACCACTCTGCACCTTGGGAAAAGAGTACAGGAGTGTGGAGCCCTTGACCTGTCCCAAGAGGTCCCAGGCAGGATAAGAGCCTAGGTCTCCAGGTAGGCCCAAAATACAACTGCGACAAAAATCTGCAACCTTCCTCCAGAACTGCAAATATTACTGCCCCCCAGAGCTGTAAGCTGAGAGCTCCTACAAAACCTCTGAAGTGGGATGTCCATTCCAGCACCTTCATTGGGAGGGGCTGCATTGCATGGATCCTCCCCTAATTATGGCTGGTATTAAGTTTCACCCAGGACTTAACGTGACAGAGCCGTAGGGTCTGTCACACGTGCATGAAATCTTTTGAAAATTACCTCCTTAGAATATAATAACAGGTGACATCTTTGCCTTGGGTGAAGTCAAAGGCTCTTTTGTAGGTTCTCATCCCTCTGTTTTTAAATTTCTGGATGCCTTTTCTAGACCACTCTATAAAGGTTCACTTTCTCAGTGGAACTTGAATTTACTTCTATAGTGTCCCTGCTCTTCTCCTTCCCATCCTTTAGCTGCATGTTCTTTATAATCACTTGGATAAGAAGACTTGGATTTTTAGTTGCCAGCTATCTATAATCTCCATGTTAGACCTTGGAATCACCCTGGATAAGGATCTGAACTTTAAAATTCATATTAACACTCTAATCAAAGAAGGCTTTTATAAACTGCAAATCCTTAGGAAACTCAAACCTCTTCTATATCCTCCAGACTACTGGACAGTTTTACAATCCCTCCTCTTCGCTAAAATAGATTATTGCAATTCCCTTTTAATAGGCCTGCCCACTGCCACCATCAAACCCCTTCAGCTTCTCCAAAACGCCGTCACAAGATCTCTAACAAACTGCAGAAAATCGGATCATATCACGCCTGTACTCAATCAACTACACTGGCTTCCCATATCATTCAGATCTCAATACAAGATCATCATGCTTAACCATGATACAATATATAATGATTATACCACTTGGTTACAAAAACCTCTTTACCTATGTATATCTACAAGAAACCTCCATTCATCAGACACTGGTTTGCTGACAACTCCTTCCAATAAAGAAGTTCACCGAATATCCACAAGGGTTCGAGCTGCATCAATAATAGATCCCCATATCTGGAACTCTCTTCCAACTTCACTTAGAACTGACCCTTCTATATCATCATTTAGAAAAAGCCTTAAAACGGCTTTTTTTGAAAGCTTTCCCCTCATAAAATTAATTAATTTTTTTTAACAATTGGAATTTTATATTATACATTATATTTACATGCACTGCTGTGATGCCAACTGGAAATCCCTACAAAAAAGACATTTGGAACGCATATGGGACTAGGCCTATTGTGATGTGTGTTGGGTGTGGGCTTGACACTCTGAAAGCCCGAATACACACATACATTTCCTATTAGGAAAATGCCTCACCTCAGTCACACATGCAGAACAAAAACGGACCCTCACCCAGGGCCGGCGCGTCCATTAGGCGAACCTATGGCACCGAAGAGTAGCCAGGTGGTGCTGCGAACGGAGCCACTTGCAGCAAAGTAGAATAGAGATTTGTCGGGCCATGAGCAGCATGTGCTGCGAGCGGCTCTGAGAAGCATATAGTGGGCAGCGGGAACGAGGTAGGAGGAGTCAGGTCCAATACCGGCAGGGGCAGCGCAGTGCGGCACGAACGGGAGGGGGAGGAGGGTGGGCGCAAGGCAGAAGTCAATTTGGGCACCTACTACCCTTGCAGCGGACCTACCCTCACCAAATACAGCATAGAGCAACCATAAAGTAGAAAACAAAATGCGCAGATAAAAACTGAACTGGAAACTGCAAGCCAGACTCTTTTTAAGCAGTGCAACAATGAAAAAACAGAACCATCACCATTCCTCAAACATCATACAATAAATTTAAAAAAATAACAAACAGATAATCATAATACTAAAAACATACTAATATTATTTAAAACTGATGGGATCGGGTCCACTGGCGGCAGCACGGACTCTCTTCTCCCGCCGTCACTGGGATCGGGTCCACCGGTGGCACCACAGGCCGCCTCTTCTGCTGCCAGTGGGATCAGATCCACCTGCGGCACCACAGACTTCCTCTCCGTGCTCCTGATGCCGCCTCACCAGGTGTGCCACCCCGGGCAATTGTACGGTTTGCACACCCGGTGGTGCCGGGCCTGTCCATACTTAAGATATGGGAGGAGGCCTGTGTGTTAGATTACTACCAGGTTTTGTAATCATCCAAACCAGTACTCTCTTTGTCAAGTCACAGGCTTTGACTTTATGAACTGTGGCAAATTGCTTCCTTTCCCCACTGCATTTAGAGTGGAAGGCGAAGGCTGCTGCAGGCGACGGCTCTGCACCTTATTTATTTATTTATTTATTTATTTGTTTATTATTATTATTAAATTTTTTTTTTTTTTTTTTTTTTTAAAGAAAATCGCTGCTGTTTCCAGTTAGTCACCAAAACTATTTAGGGTATTGCCTGAAACATTGGGCCACCCTATTGCTCTAGGAAGGTTAATCCCAGACATCTTGAAAGCTTAATGTGGATGTATTGCTGATCTTAGGCTTGTACCCATGGCTGGTTGTGTAACTGTGCTGTCACTTTTTGCCCATGGGGCTTACGTTCTTCCCTCTCTGCTCCTGTGAAGTTCCATCTGACTGAGCAAACACTCATGGCCCTCCCTTTATTTTTTTTCCTACCTGTTACATCCCCCACCCTCGCTTGCCCTTGCCGTTGTGCTCTGCGTCTTTTCCAAGCATATTTGCATTCCCTCATGGTTTTAGTAAAAGTCTAGTTGCCCATAGGAGCCGTGCAAGGCATACGCTTGGACACCCGTGCATGCTGTTGTAAAGTTTTATTGCATTGGCATTCTTATCTTGTGGAGAACCCAAATTTGGAACACTTTTGTTCTTAGGCGGTGGCGTTTTTCCTCCCTTGGGATCTAGGGGATGCTTTTTGGAAGCTGTTAGTCTTTGGTGGGAGGTTACCAGTTGGAATTCTGTTCTTTTTGTGCTGTATTTTATGATTTGTGCCTCACCCTCTCCCACTCGATTATCTGGTCACTCATTAATTGGGAAGGGAAGCTGGAAAGCGTCTGCGGGCGTCGGTAAGGAGCCGTGAGGAAGGTGTCAGTCGTAGGAGAGCTCATGCAAGAGAACGCGCATGGGTGCTTGACGGAGGAAGCAAACCACCGAAATATATTTTTCTTTCTTAAGCATGTCATTTGATTTCTGTTGCCTTGATTCCACCCCAGCTAAGACAGGATGCCCTACCACCTAACAGCTACGCTTTACAGAACAGCCTAGCACAGGAAAGCTAAGGGCATGGGGAAAGGAAAGCTTTACTATCTCTTAATTTGTGTGCTTATCTTTTTTTTTTTTTTTCTCTGTTGTGTAAATTTGTATGGTGGTGTTTCTACTTCTGCTATGCCTACTTCAGCATGTCTGCACCCTGTTTTGCATGCAATATAGAATATGAGAGAGGTATGTTTGTGCTGTGCCTAAAATGGTATGCGGTGAGATGTGTGAAATCTAAACAGTTACATAGTGATGGTACTTAGTGTGGGAGTAGTTGGTGTGCGTGAGTCCTGCTTCCTAAGCAATGTCGCTTGCCTTCTGTGCCGTAGTTGCCTGGGTATAGGAAGTGTGTTTGAGGAGATGAGGAGTAAGTAGACATGTCCTTCCCAAACCCGGCTGTCTGTGCATGGGCATTCTCATCCTCCTGGTTCTCTTGGCCCATAACTTGTGGGCATCTCTGATGCCTTAATCTCCTTTTCCACACACGTGCACAACGCTGCTGAAGCACATCAGTTCTTCCTCTGTAAATGATTAAAATCTTCCCTTTCTTTTCTGAGCAGGCCACCAATAAGTCTTTGCAGGCCACCAAAGATGTCTCAGTGGGAGGCCTCCCACTGAGACATCTTTCTCCACTGCACCCTGTTCAAAATCCAGCTGCACAACTTCTTTCTTCAGCCCATCACTTGAATCTCCTCTTCTCAAATTGCTCCATTGGCTCCCTGATCACTTCGCATACAGTTCAAGCTTGTCTTTTTGCCTATAAATACATTCACCCTGCAGCTCCTTCTCTTCTCTCTGCCTTATCGGTGCCTTTCTTCTCCGGGGACGACTCCTTGCTTTTCCACCTTGCTGTAGGCTTCCTGAGTCCGTGCATTGTTCTTCCTCTTTGGCCGCATTGAAATCCAGTTTAAAAACGGACTTTTCGAGAGTACTTTTAAGTACTTCTCTATATTATTGCGCTGCTTCTGGATTACTGTTCTGCCGTGTATGCTTGTCTCGATGAGGTTTGTAAGCTTCTTGGAGCAGGGACTCTCGTGTGTTTCTGTACAGCACCGCATATGTCTAGTAGCGCTTTAAAATAACTAGAAGCAGTAGTAGTAGATGAATGGTGGAGGATTTGCCTACGAGTAAGAAATAGGTAGAGTGAGTAAAGGACGTATAGGGTTACATCAGAATAAAAGTCTGTGAATGCTGATGTTGGGTCGGACAAAGACTTATTAAACTAGGGCAGCCATCCGAGACAGAAAAAAAAACAGCATTAGCTTTAAAAAGTGACATTTGCCTAGGGAATTTCAACCCTTTTACCTACAGCTAGGAGGAAAGTTGTTACTGTGTAACGTCAGCATTCCCTAGGATATAAGTGAAGAGGATTTCTTGGAACTGCCTTTCCTAATTTTCCCAAATTTAAAACAGACAAAAAGAAAAAAAACAAAAACATTTTAAATCACTCCCATAGGAAGTAATGGGAGCTCTGTGGCTGCCGGCGCGCTGACCCAGATTTAAGCCAGCCCTAACCAAGAAGTAAGTCTTTGTGCCTGAGGGGGCTGTAAGAGGTGAATGAAAGGCGGGTGGCTGAATGAGTGTTTGTGGGCATGTCTGGGAGTGATGGTGGTGCGATGTCATGATACATTTTTAATTACCTTCCAGTTTTCAACCAGCATTTCCTGAGCAGGTCACTTGCTAGCTTGGCGCCTCTCTGAAGTTCAGACACTGCCTCTGGTGACAGGTTTCTCAGTTCAAAGGGTCTGACTGTCATGATTACTCATCTAGTGATGGCATTTGAAGAGCAAAGGTCTTTTCACTGTATACTCAAGAGTTTTGTTTTTTTTTTTTGTTAGGCTTAGGACAAATACTCTTTTTCCATGAACATCTGTTTTTACCTCAATATTTTTCTTGGTTTTCCCTCCAGAAGCCAAAATAAATTTGGGTGAACCAAATCGGAATGACATATTTTTGAAGCTTGTGTTTTTGGCATTTTATTTTTTGACAAAGGCATTTTATTTGGTATCCATCTGTTGGTGTTTGAGGTATTTGTAGGTGGATCCTTGGACCAGTGGCAGATGACCACGCCCCCCCAGGGGAAGATCCCGAGAGGGACCACCAGTCAGGCTCAGAGTTAGGAGACAGACACACACTAGTTCTTTTATTAAACAGTATATTGAACCACCAGAGGTGGCAGTAGTGAGCTAGAAGTGCCCGGCAGGGCTGCAGTCCCTCAGGTACTGGAACAGCAATCCTGGATAACTGAGCTGTAGAGAAACTGAATATAGTGAGTAGACAGGGTATGCAGAGTTCAGGAACAGAACCTTGATGGTAACACTCACACAATAGTCTCTAGAAATAGTCCAGGTGTTGGAAAGAGTTAGGCCCTCGAGGAGCAAGTACCTGGTTCCAGGGAAAGCTCTGAGAGAGAGAAGGTGACTCACTGGTGCAGTAGGCAGCGATGACTTCCAGGCAGAATAAGTATTCAGCAACTAGTCCGGGAACATGGGCCCTCGAGGAACGAGTACCGGTTCCTGACTGTGACCTGAAAAACAAAGAGAGAGTGAGGCCCCCGAGGAGCGGGTACCCCTGGTAAATCCGAGGAGGCAGAGTAGCTAGGAAAGTGCGAAACTGGTCCTTGCTAACTTGATTAGTTAGCGATTTCTGAGACCTTATATATCCGGTACGGATGATGTCATCTCAGGGGGATGCCCCTGAGGTTCGCGCCACTGCTGGTACATCAGTCGGGCTACTCCGGGGATGCCGGAGGGAGTCTGCAGAATGATGCCGTGGCAGCCAACCTTCCTCTTGAGCAAGAGGGAGTCGCCGAGGAGGAAAGGAGTACGGAGTGGAGACGTCGGGCAGCGACGGTCGCAACACCATCTGATGTTTTCTGGCTCCTGAACTATGATTTGGCTTAGTCCCCTTCTGATGAAACCTGATGTCTTGATGCCCCATACGCCTTGTTTTTTGTAAATGTTAAAATTGCAGACACTGACCTCCGGTAACTCTGCTTTCATCCTCCTCCTTGTGAGAGTAGAAATGTATTGATGCCACCCCTGCTTTCTCATTAACTAAGTCATGAGAAGTGTTATTGCTCCATACCTGTCATCACCTCTTTGTATATGCATTGATGCTCCCTGTGCTTCCCCTTTTAACTAAATTATTAGAACTGCTACTGTCTGCCTTATTTTCAATAATTTACTGTAGCATGTCCTTACCCTGTTTATAAGACTATGAATGTAAGCTCTACCATGCTATAGCATGCTTTGACCTCTCTAGATGGAAAAGCATGAAGTAAATAGATGGTGATGATTGTGATTTTGAGATGTGATAAGCTTCAGGCTTGTGAAAAAAGAAGCTAACTTTGTACTAATTTTGCATTAGAAATGCCCATAAATGTAGAACCAAGATGGCGTCTTAGCGAGGTGAACAGGGGCATCTCTTTTTTTCTGCTTGTTCATTTTCTGAGCAAATGCCGCATTCGGCCAGCAAGCCGAAGGGCAAGGGAGCGCTTGGCTGCAGAAGCTCTATCCCCCCTTCCAATGGCGGGACCAGTGGATGTCCACATCCGCCGGGGTCGCTGGTCGTCGTTCAGGGAGAGGAAGAGCCTGAACCTGCCCCAGAGCTTTCAACAGCTTTATCCCCGGAGGAGAGGTCACTGCCCGCTAACCCCACTGAAGCTCGATCCCACCCGCCGCTGCGGGACTCGGAGGTGTCGGAGAAGGGCACCTGTAGTGAGTACCTGCCGGAGCCCATGTTTGTGGAGGGAGAAGCCTCAGCCCTACGCCAGAGCTTAGGGGCAGCGGGAGTTGGTTCTGCTGGAGCTGCTTCCTAGCAGACCGGTGAGAGCACAGCTGACCATCCACCTATTCGGCTAACAGAGCTGGTAAGGCCTCAGTCATTTAGTCTGGAATCGATCTGGGACGCTATTCATGTTTTGAATTCAAATATTTCAATACAAGTAAATCTTATATCTAACACAGTTCAAGATTTAGACGGTTAAAAATTGTTGAGAAAGAAGTTGGTGAACATAAAGTGGTGTGGGAATCTTTTAAAACTAATCTTGAGAGTTCTACTGTTACTCAGCAAGCGCTAATTAAGGAAAATCAATCCCTTCAGTTTAAACTGGAGAATATCGAGGATTAAATATGCGCAAAACATTTGCATTGTATTAACTTTCCGAAAGTTACTTTCACCTCATCCAAAGACATCTGGAGGAGGTATTTACTAGAAATAAAAAAATTCCAGAAGCTATGCTTCCAATAACTTCCAAGATTTATTATAACCCCCAGTTAAAGAAGAGGCCATTGCAGAATAACATCATGCAAGTCTTACTACCTACTGAGTCACCTAAGATGGATATCTCGGCAGTTTTGGAACAGTCAGATGAAAATTTGGCTACGCCTTCAACATTGACTCTGATAGGGAATGGATATTCAAAAAATATTTTGCACATCGAACTGAGCTCTTTCTGAACTTTAAAGTCCAGATGTTTCCTGATCTTTCAAGACAAAACCCAGAGGAGAAGACGCCAGGTTTTTTTTTTACTAAAACCTAAAGTTCTTGAGATAGGATAGTTATTTGTGTTAAAATTTCCTTGCAAATGCTTGATTAAGCACCAGGGTGCTTCTTATTTGTTTTCCCATCCATCTCAACTAATAGCCTTTCTCACTAATAAAGTTGGAGTTCAGTTTAGTTCTTCTCCGGCTTTTGGTCAATGAGCTCCTTATAGCAATAACTTGACCTCTAACAATCCTCTGACCCATTATCGCTAATACCTCTTGTTATTATCTTGATTTCCTTTTGGATTGTGTATATCTTGGATCCCTTATTGTGGGCTTGTAAGATATGTGGCACTAGATATTTGTAAAATCTTTACTTTTTCTCTTTTTTGACAATGGTGTATTACCACATGTATTGCCTTTCAAGCTTAATGCTTGATATTATATTGTAAAATTTATAAATAATAAAAAAAGAAATGCCCATAAAAGTCTTGGAACTTTCTACCAACAGTGTCTCATTACTATTACTTGGTTAATGTGTAGAAAGATTTTATTTTTTTGGTCCAGCATGCTATATTTCTTTATTATCTTTATTAAAATGTATGAATCACCTGGTGCACAGGGCTCTAGGCAATTTACAGAGGAGCATACATATTTAATTGCCTGTTCAAACTGTTTGTTTTCTGTGTCGGAAGTTTTCCATAATTCCTTCCAGATTTTCTGTCTTGCATGCATCAAACACCACATTTACACTCTTGTGTGTGGATCTACAGGGAAAACAGAGATCTAGACAAATGTCTTTTTCTTCTTTCAGCTATACCTGTTATCAAACCCTAGTGAAGTCCACAAGCAGAGTTTGACTCTGTTTTCCAGAGGATGCAGTGCGGGGTAGCTGTAAATCCTCAGCAGTGAAACTGATTTAAAAAAAAAAAAAAAAAGGCTGCTTTCTTCTGTTGTTCCAACATAGCACTGGAAACTACAAGTTATTTTCCCAGTGTCATGCTAATCTCTCTTGCCTGGGACTTTCAGGGACTTACTAGTACCAGATCTGCTTGCTGAAGGAGGCCTGCAACAGAAAAGAACAGCGCACAGAGTATGGAGGAAAGGTATTTATTTTAATTCAGTGGCACCATGCTTCCACCGCGGATCATCTCAGCGCAAAGAATTTGAGAGCTGGCTGGTGTGGAAGCGTCGCTTTGTAATGAGCTCTGCAGCAGCCTAATCTTACTGTGACCACCAGAGGGGACAGGGTGAGCCAGTCCTAGTTTTACTGCATGACGCAATAGTGCCCACTTTTCCTACAGAACTTGGACCTGCATCTCCATACCTGGGAACTCTCAGGGCATCTGCATCCATTGCAGGGCCCCAGGGGAAGTACTTGAAATCTCCGGGCCCTTCTGTATACAGCTCAGCCACTCTTCACCGGGTAAGCCTGCAGAGAACAGGAGAAGTGGGGCGAGCCTGGAGGAGACGCTGCCAGCAGCATGTGGGGAGAAACTGGAGAGAGGCTGCAGCTGTGATTCCAGACATGGGACTAACGCAGCCAAGGGTAGAGTGAGGATGCACAAGTCATGGAGCTGAGACTTATAGGGGGAGGGAGCAAAGAGAGTGCTGGGGTGAGGGAGAGAGGAAGGGGAAGTATGATGGGATCATCTCTGGGGGGGGGGGGGGGGGGGGGACAGGTGATGGTGATGAGTAGGAGAAAAAGTGTGAATTATTTGGGTGGGGCTGTGGAAGAGAGAAAGTTGATATATATTATTCCATTCCTCCCCACCGCCGTCTGCAATCAACAGCAATCTCAGGGTGACCACAACTGAAAAGTTCCCAGGCATGTACATCTCCATGTGTGCAACAGGGTGAAAGCAGGACGGACTTGGCATGCTCCCTTTCACGTGGCGTCATGCGGACAACCTTTCCTATTCATTGTGTACTCTTCTTTCTCTCCCTTTCCTCCCCACTCTCAACATGGACTCACCTCCTAAACACATCCTTTTGAGTTGCCTCAAACTACCACTAATGTTGAAGCTGAAGAGTAAAACAGAGAGGGTAAGGACTCAGCTTTGTGGAAATGATTCTTCCTGCCAATGCATTTTTTTTTTTTTTTGTTTTTTGAGCAAAGAAAGGATGTCTTCCCTCTTTTTCTCTTTGGGGCCGATGCCGAGCGCACTGTATAACCCGCAGCCGGATGTGGGTTGAATAGGCGCTAATGAATCCCCTAACGTCTGGAGCAGGCGTTAATTGTTGAGTGCTCCTTCAAACCAGTACAGAAAAGCAGAAAAAACTGCTTTTCTGTACTGCCTCCTACTTAATATTTTTGCAATATTAAGTAGAAGGAAAAACAAAATTACCGGTAAATAAAGTTAAAAAAAATTAGAAAAAAAAAACACTGGTAGTCCGGTGCAGGAAACAGATGCTCAAATGACAAGTGTCAGTTTTCTGAAGCCCCCTGGCGTTGACATTTAGTTGATTTGCCTATCGTTTTAGTACTGGGTCCATATTTAACTGATTCATGGTTTTATTTAGTACTGTTGTAAGTACAACGTCCTTGGACTTATGTGTAGGTATGCTATGGATGTTTTACATTTCATTTGATTGTGTTAGCATTGCTTTGTACATTTGTAAATCATCTCAGGCAGCCTTCTTTGGTAAGGCGTCACATAAATATAAGCGAAGGAATCAATCTAAACTGGCTTCTGTTCTGCTATGTTGCCACAAGCCTACATTGGCAGCCTCGCAGTGGATTTTACCCCTATTTTTATAATCTCCCTGCCTCCCAACTCAGTCTAGCCATTGCCATGTCAGTCTTTAGCCAGTGGACGTGAATAATAATTGCCTCCAGCACCTGCCTAATTTTGGATCCTAAATCTGGCCACTAGGAAGAGCAATGGCTGAAATCCTTCTCTCACTCTTTGTTCCCCTACTGCCTCCTTCGCCGCGAGTGCCTCTGCAGCATCTCCTGTCCGAGCTTGCCTGGGAAGCAGAAGCCTGGCCACTGGGCTCCTCCACCTGTGCCTGTGGAGATAAGTAGGACCTCCTTTTCCAGTGTTGTCTGCTCATGCTCTAATACCTTCCCCAAACATTAACATTTACTTTTTTGGGGGGTATGTCAAGTTGATCCAACTTTACTGCAGTAACAAAAGAGGAATCTCCCTCAGTAGATTACACGTGCCCACAATTGACGGCAGCCTTCTGAAAGATTACATGCTGAAATGATTCTTGCTTGAATACTGGAAGTGTTTCTTTGATTTGTAGCGGCGTGGGTGGTAGCTTGGCAATGACGGCCCATCCCCGCGACTGTGATGTTTGTTGCAGGGACTTGCCATTGCCTTCTGCAGCATCCCAGTGCCTGGTCTTCTCTGGTGGCCTCCCAACCAGGGACCATTGCGTTGTTTGCACTGAATGGGTTCTGGGTTGGTAATCTTGGGGGGTTGTTTATTGTGATCCATGTTGAAAGGGTTGTCAAACTCGGAAAGGCAGAATCTTAAAGCCCAAATTAAATTGTTAAACCCTGCTTAGCTCCTAAAATCTGGCAAGTTCAGGCTCTCCCAGGCTGGCGTTACTGAGGTCATTTTGCAGTTTACAAAATACACACCACACAAATTGTGTTTTTACGGGACACTGCCCTTTTTTTTTTTTTGTTTGCACTTCGCTCAGTGGCCGAGCTGCTGGAGAAGGCCGGTCAGCCCGCTGTCATTTTGCAGGCCGTAGCCGAGATCATGCGGGGATATATAAAGTGGCTAAATAAATAAAGATGACCTGCAGCCATTTCTTGGGTAAATGCAGACTCAGCAGGGAGAGCTGTTTCAGGTTGGTCCGTGCTGAACTCATATTGGAATCATGGCTGCTGTCCCATGACAGCGGCCCTGGAGCAGGCCTGCTGACTCGAAAGCAGCTTCAATTGCTGCCGCACGTAGACTAAAAAATCGGATGCGACCTTTGCTACGTTGTTAAAGATAAATGCTGACAGTCCTTTTGAACTTTATTTTTAGCCAGTTCCTTATATTCTTTGTTTATAGCAGTATTGCAAAAGGAGATGTTGACAGAGAATGTACCTTGATGTCAGGCAGGCGCCTCAGGGTTAAGGAAGTCTGAAAGGTCAGTTGCAATAAATTAGGGGTGGAGGCTAAAAAAAAAACCCCAAACCTGATCTGGATTCTTCTCCTGCCTCTTTCTTTCTTTCTCTGTCCCCCACCCTAACGAAGGCCTTGCATCATAGTTCTAAGGTTGTTAGGGGAATGAGGTTCCAACCCTTTGTGTCTGACCCCAGGGCATCCTGGGCTTTGTAGTTTAGTTTCATGTGCCACAACCCTCAGGCTGGTGACGGCTCCCTCCTGCTGAGCTGGAGCACATGATATCACTATCATACCCCCTGCCCCTTTCCCTAGGATAGACTAAAAGAGGGTAAGCTATGCTTTTTCTTCTCTATTTTTTTCAAGACAATTTAAAAGACGCATTCGTTTTTTTAAACATATTAGAAGAACCACCTGCTATAACTTTATAACACTGCCTGTGAAGCAATGTCTTGTGTGCGATTATTGTATCATGCTGGTCACAGAGAAGCAGCACCACAAAATCAAAAACTCATCTCAAACATTTTGATGCTTTATGCTGTCAAACATGGAGAATGTCTGTTTATTTGGATTCCTTACCCACTTTTTTAAATACACGGTTTACGTAAGAAGAGCATACAGAAGAGCAGCGCATGAGCAAAGGTCATTTGCAGCTCTACAATACTGTGTGCGTATCAGTTCAATAAGAAGCAGTCGCATTTTACTTCTCAAATTAAAGTAAGAAATGCTAACCAAAACTCTAAGGAGAAGATGTGTGTACCAAAATAAGGGGAATGGAACAACTCCCCTATGAGGAAAGACTAAAGAGGTTAGGACTTTTCAGCTTGGAGAAGAGACGGCTGAGGGGGGATATGATAGAGGTGTTTAAAATCATGAGAGGTCTAGAACGGGTAGATGTGAATCAGTTATTTACACTTTCAGATAATAGAAAGACTAGGGGGCACTCCATGAAGTTAGCATGGGGCACATGCTAACTTTTAGAACTAATTGGAGAAAGTTCTTTTTCACTCAACGCACAATTAAACTCTGGAATTTGTTGCCAGAGGATGTGGTTAGTGCAGTTAGTGTAGCTGTGTTTAAAAAAGGATTGGATAAGTTCTTGGAGGAGAAGTCCATTTCCTGCTATTTAGTTCACTTAGAGAATAGCCACTGCCATTAGCAATGGTTACATGGAATAGACTTAGTTTTTGGGTACTTGCCAGGTTCTTATGGCCTGGATTGGCCACTGTTGGGAACAGGATGCTGGGCTTGATGGACCCTTGGTCTGACCCAGTATGGCATTTTCTTATGTTCTTATGCATTTTGTAAGCCTCCCCGATCTGTTTAGAGGGTGCAGGCTAGAAATCTTTAAATAAATAAATACTAATGATTTACTCAGAGGGAGACAGAGACCAGGAAAATAAATGAAGCAGCTGCAGAGGACGTTTCCAAAGTACACGCCCCTCAGACCCACCCTCCACTAATGCATGTATCCCCTATTCTCACCCTGGGGATAAAATCATTCCACATGTCCCGTGATTTTCAGCCTTGTGATTTCTGAACGCTTGAATATGAAGAAGGGAGGCTGAGGTTTCTAAGATGCCCATATTTGAATTTGTTGATATAAGACATCATTTGGTGACACATTTGTTCTGTGAATATTTACTGAGGGGTTACCTTCTTGATCAGTCTCTTCCTCCTGATGATTCGTTATCGGGCGAAACAGGAGCCTTTGTCAAGGAATGAATGAATGGGATCTTTCAGTGGAATCTTCTTGACCCCTGACTTTGAGACATTGCCACACATATTTAAAGGGACTGATTGTCCCCCAGCATAGAATTTGTTGAAGGACGCTGATGTTGGATATGTGCTGCAGAATGTTTTGAATATACTTCCTGAATTCAGTTGACGTCTTCAGGTGGATGTGTAAATTTTAATATTTCACCAGTTTGTTATGCAGAGGTTTTATTGTTTTCTATGACATCCAGCATATATTTATTTATTATTTATTTATTTGAGTTTTTTATATACCGTGGCACGTGGAGCACATCACCTCAGTTTACAGCAAACATTAATTCAGCAATAAGCTTTACAATAAACATATTAAGTAGAACAATAGCAAATAGCATGCATACCAGTTATTTGAGAAGATAAAAATATTATAAACGTAAGCATAAAATGATAACCGAGAATTTAATGTACATCATTAAACTCCTGTAGGGAGTTTTCTAGGGGGATGGGGAGTGGGGAGGGATAGGGAATAGGTAGGGCGGTTGAAAGGTGAAGTATGCGGCTTGAAAGTGTCTCAGTTGGTCAAAATATATATTTTATATATATATATATATATATATATTTTGTATATAGTACAAAATGACTTAAGGCCTAAATGCGCACCTCCATCACTCACACTCACCCCTTCTACACATCAGTTTTGGAAAGCATTCCCGAAGCCATGCCTCTGTCTGCTCGTTTGTGAATGCTTTCTACAGAGCTTCAGAACTGTGCTCATCTGCAACACTGACAATGCTTTGTGGCAGTAATTATCTAACCTATGCATGTGTTAATTCTCAGAATAATTCTGTTTGTGCTGCACAATCCAGTTGAAATGTTTTGGGAAATGTTTCTGCTGCTAGAAAAAATATTTATTCAAAAGATTTTTTTTTTTTTTAAACTCGTAGCAGCATAGCCTGGAAACCTGCAGAAGCATTGTGCTTCATTAATTATCAGCAGTGCAAAACACAGGCGCTATGATAATTCACCTATATTGAGCCATATATCAGATTATATTCTGTATTAGTGCTATTTTTATGCATGTTCACAGCTCTGGAGAGTGTATATTGCTCAATGGTAAACTATTGTTTTAAGTGTGGGATCAGTCTGTGGAGTGTCAAGCCCTTTTTTAAATTAGTGACTTCAGTCTCTGAGGGAAGGGTTTATTTAAATAGGAGTAAAACAAAACATATAAACATCAACCTGCTATTAAGTGTTTCCTGCTATATAGAGATGCCAGTTGGCCCAGTTTCAAGGAGGTAGATTTTTAGGTCAGTCCTGGATCTCTGATGACCCCCATCTCAATGCACTAGGACACCTGCAGCGATTGTTTTCAAATGTTAAGACAGGGCTTCCCAAACCTATCCTGGGGACCCATAGTCAGTCGGGTTTTCAGGATATCCACAATTAATATACATGAGATACATTTGCATACCATGGATACTCGGTATATGCAAATTTATCTCATTCATATTCATTGTGGATATCCTGAAAGCCCGACTAGCTGTGGGGTCCCCAGGACAGGCTTGGGAAGCCCTGTGTTAAGAGGTAGGGACTAGAGGGATCACTATGCACTGAGCTGTAAGTATAAATACCGAAACTGGCCAGAAGCCTCTCTCCTTGAACTGGGTCATGTGGCAGCTCAATATCTCAGTTGCAGTTTAAGAACATAAGAAGTTGCCATACTGGGTCAGTCTCGGGGGTCCATCAAGCTCCGCATCATGTTTCCAACAGTGGTCAATCCTGGTTACAATTACCTGGCAAGTACCCAAAACTTAATAGCAGTGGCAATTCCTTAAGTCAACTTGACTAATAGCAGTTTGTAGACTTCACCTCCAGGAACTTATCCAAACCTTTTTTAAACTCAGCTACACTAAGTGCCCTAACCATAACCTCTGGTAACGAATTCCAGAGCTTAATTGTGCGTTGAGTGAAAAATAATTTTCTCCAATTTGTTTTAAATGTGCTCTTTCTAACTTCATAGAATGTTCTCCTAGTACTTCTATTATCTTAAAGAGTAAATAACCAATTCACATTTACCTGTTCTAGTACTCTCATGATTTTATAGACCTCTATCATATCCCCCCTCAGCTGTCTCTTCTCCAAGCTGAATAGCCTTACCTCATAGGGGAGCTGTTCCATCTCCTTTATCATTTTGGTTGCCCTTCTCTGTACCTTCTCCAGTGCAACTATATCTTTTCTGAGATGTGGCGACCAGAATTGCATAAAGCACTCATGGTGCGGTCCAACCATTGAGCAATAGAGTATTTGACATTCTCTGTTCTATTCACCATTCCCTTTCTAATAATTTCTAACGTTTTGTTTGCTTTTATGACTGCACAGCACACGGAGCCAATGATTTCAATGTATTATCCACTATTTTACCTAGATCATTTTCTTGGGTGGTAACTCCTAATATGTAATCTAACATTATGTAACTCAGCATGGGTTATTTTTCACTATATACATCACCTTGTACTTGTCCACATTAAACTTCATCTGCCATTTGGACGCCTAATCTTCCAATCTCACAAGGTCCTCCTGCAAGTTATCACAACTACATGTGATTTAACTACTCTGAATAGTTTTGTGTCATTTGCAAATTTGATTACCTTGCTCATCGCATGCCCTTCCAGATCATTTATGAATATATTGAAAAACACCGGTCCAAATACAGATCCCTGAGGCACTCCACTTTGAAAATGGACAATGTAATCCTACTGTTTCCTGTGTTTTAACCAGTTTGTAATCCACGAAAGGGCATTGCCTCCTTTCCCATGACTTTTTACTTTTCCTAGAAGCCTCTCCTGAGGAACTTTGTCAAACGCCTTCTGAAAATCCAAATACACCACATCTACCAGCTCACTTTTATCCACATGTTTATTAACCCCTTCAAAAAAATGAAGCATATTTGTGAGGCAAGACTTCCCTTGGGTAAATCCATGTTGATTGTGTTCCATTAAACCATGACTTTATATATGTTCTGTGATTTTCTTCTTTAGAATAGTTTCCGGTATTTTTCCTGGCACTGAAGTCGGGCTCACCGGTCTATAGTTTCCTGGATCACCTCAGGAACCTTTTTTAAATAATCAGGGTTACATTGGCCACTCTCCAGTCTTCAGGTGCAATGGACGATTTTAATAATAGGTTACTAATTTTTACTAATAGATATGAAATTTCATGTTTGTATTCTTGTAGAAACCTGGGGTGTATACAGGGCTGGTGCAAGCATATATGGCACCCTAGGCGAATCTTTGGTTATTCACCCCTCCCCCCCAACTTAACTACTGGTGGCAATGGGTCCTGTCTTTGACAGTATTGGCTCTGGTTCAGCACCCCTCTAGACCTCATACTGGCAGGAGTTTTCCGCCCCCAAAATCTTGGCACCCTAGGTGACTGCCTAGTTTGCCTAATGGAAGCACTGGCCCTAGGAGTATACCATCCAGTCCAAGTGATTGGTTGCTTCTTTAGTTTATCAATCTGGCCTACTACATCTTCCAGGTTCACAGTGATTTGCTTCAGTTCATCCCTAATCATCACCCGTGAAAACTGTTTCCGGAACTGGTTTCTCTCCATCATCCTCATTAGTAAACATTAGTTTCCTTTATTGACAAAGGAGCAGGCTAGATTTCTTACCCCTAGCAGAGAGAAAAAAGATCTCCCTTTCTTCAGATATTTTCTGTAACTGGTTTTTGTTATGATATCGAGGTGTTTGGTGGATTCTTAGGGGCAACAGTGATAGTGACTCCCACGGGGAGGAGCCCCGTAAGGAACTGTAGCACCAGGTAGACTCAGATGCACAAACACAGAGAATATATCTTTATTATGCAGCTTGTATGGTTCACCAGAGGTGGCAGTAGAGAGTGGATTAGATAGCAACAGTCTGTGATCCTCGGCGGAGGAGACCCATCCCACAATGATGATATAAGGCCCCGTTGCAGATATCCAGTGAGGCGCTGTAGGAAAGACAGACTGGCAGATGTTATTACACACTCCCTTGTAGCTGAGTAGATAGACTTCCCAATAAGCAGTAGAGAGAGGATAGGTAGCAACAGTCTGTGATTCTTGGCAGAGGAGTCCCTGGATTCAGGATAGGCACCTGGAAATAAGCAAAGGGCCCTCAAGGAGCAGGTACCCAAGTTAGAAGAACCTCGGAGGGTGTAGATAGCTTCCAGCAGCAGCAGAAGCGACAGAACAGCTTCAGAACGGAACGAATCCAATCTGTTGCTAACTCGGCGAGAGTCAGCAAATGGGCAACCTTTTGTAGTCGGAAGCAGTGACGTCACTCGAGGGGGACGCCCCCGAGGTTCGCGCCACCACTGCTACAAGACGTGAGGCGTGCGTGCGCGCGTGCCCTAGGAGGCCTCAGGTCAACATGGCGGGACGCCGCACCAAAGCCGCTCTGGGGACGCCGGAGGGTGTGGCAAGGAGACGCTACGGACGCCATTCTCCCGAGGCTGGTGGAGAAGGCTGAAATAGAGGTGTGAGGCATGTCGGGCGAAGCCGTCTGAGACCGGACGCAACAGTTTTGAAGACTCTTCTTTAATAGAGCAGTTTACCTCCCTGCTTTTCTAGAGATGTTGGCCTAGAAGAACTTAGAAATTGGGGGCTTTAGATCACAGCTGGTTTATATTTAAGTACCTATTGAATATCCTTCCGTACACCAAGTGCAGCGTGCAGCAGCCTAAACCTCTCCTAGCCTGTCTGTCTTAGAAGCTGCTCCAGCTCCTTCCAGCTGTCTGTTCTCCACAGTGAGTTTTCAGCTGCTCCCTGGCCTGTAGCAGCCAGTCAGCCACCCATCCACACCCTGTTGTCTCGTCAGGCTTGCTCTCCTCCCAGATGCAGCATGAATCAGCAGGAAAGTTCTGTCTGGGAGCTCCCCTTTCTTGCCTAGAAACAGATTTCCTGGAGTCCTACGGCACAGAACTTCTAATTTGGGCAACACACTCTCTGTCATCTGCAGGGCTACGGTATATTAAGCAATGGTGTGGCTCCTGTATAAGCACAATAGTGCAGTTGCTCCACAGAAAAGAAATTAAGGGACCAGAGAGAAAGAAAGATGACAGCAGTGGAGGAGATGGGATAGAAAGGAAGTACCCAGTTGTTGATGAGTAGGTAGGATGGAGGTGCATAATGCAGGGGCAGTGTAATGATAGTTGAACACCCACTTACATTTTGACTCGCTGGCCACCTATCTGTCAAATATAATCGTGTGTGTATCTATCTATCTATCTATCTATATATGTATATATTGTATAAAGTGCTCAATAAAATTGTCACCAAAAGAGGACAAAAGCACTAATGTTCAGTGTTCACATTAAAACACATTTTATTTGTAAATTACAGACATTTAAAATAAATGAGCATTTTCTAAATTGATTTCTTAAATCATTTAAGGATTAACAATCTATTTTCTCCTTTTTTTTTTTTCTTTTTGTTTCAAGTTGTTTGTCTTCACCTATATAGCTTTGATCCTCACTAATTTCAAGACATCCTGGGCTCTAGTCATTCTTACTCATTAGAAACAGTCCCTTTTACATAGGTTTATTTTGTACCATTAAGATCACCGATTAGGCAGGTGTTAATATCCAACTCCCTCAGGAATTTTAGCATGTTGGTAATTTTCTTTTATTCGTTTTCATTCATTTATTTTCTGATCTATTCACAGACCTTATTCTGTTGTCTGTGCCAAGGGTTCTCCCCCCCCCCCCCCGAGGAAGCCTTCATTGGCGAAACAAGGGCCTTGTTGGGGGATTTTCCCACCAGACCAGGAAAATAGCAAATAAGTCTACAAGTCCTATGTACATTGTGTGGATATGAGTGCGTGTGCATAAACAAATTTGGTAAAGGTTCCCAATGTGTTCGGTTAGAGACAGTGTTAAGTCACATTGTTAATTCATATTGTTTTGTTGTTCTGTTGTGAACAAGACATACATTCAGGTAGTGTCCAGTGTATTATGCCAGATTTATGTATACACAGTGTGGAGTGTTTATATACATTGTGTTGAAGTAACTGTTTATTATATAAGTTGTACATCTATACAGATTTGTATATATACATGCACTGTGACACATGTCTAGGCTTGTTTAGAAATTGCCCATTTATTTTACTGTCTGTAATTTACAAATAAAATGTTTTAATGTGAAGATTAAACATTAGTTTGAGATGGTGAGCAGGGTTTGGTAGGTGGAATGGTGGAAGCTAACAGTGGAGCAGAATTGGAGTGGCTGGGTAGCTAGTGATGACCATAAAAACTGATCTACTCAAAACGTGTAGCCAGCTTGCTGCCTGCTAACTCATGGCTACTTGGGCTCAGAGAAGATAACAAGTTTTATTGTGAGACCATAGGATTCATCTGCAATGCAAAAAATAGATAAGACACAATGGGGAAAACCTGCACTTGCAGCTCAGAAGGCTTAAATACAGTGATTAATCCTATGCCTTCTATATTGGCTTAGTTTTCTTTAGTTTCAGTATTCTGAATGGAACACATTTTCATATTAAAACTATCCCCAAACTAAACTAACTACACAAAACTGGTGAGCTAAAAAAGCTTACATAATGTAACCCCCTTGGGCAGAACAGAGAAAGGAGATGAGAGAGTTAGCACTGGATGAAGAAGTACATACCTGTGTATGTCTATCTCATGTATAAATCGAGGGTAATTTTTTGGGCCCCAAAATCGATTTATCTGTCACCCGTGAATAAGTCGAGGGTAAAACCTAGGGGGCCCCCACCAATTTAGTCTGGGTGTGAAAATCTTGCCACTTAAAATCCCTCCCACCTACCTGATAGACTGCTTTCCTTAAATATTCTTCCTAGGCACAGAATCAATATTATTTTTAAGTGTCAAAAGTATTTTTAAATCAAAGCCCTCCACCTCCTTCCCTCCCCCCCCCCCAATGCCTGCCCTCCCTCTATCCCTCCTCCTCCTGCCAGCTCCATTTTGAATACTGGCAGCCAACGGCCCGAGCACTAGAGATCATGCTCTGTCCTCCCGCTGGACCACCAGGGACTTCAGTGAGCCTGGGGGGGGGGAGGTTCAGGAAGGAGGATTGAACAGGGAGGGCAGCCGGGGGGAGGGGGAGAGATTTATGGTTATGGGCAGCCAACGGCCCGAGAGTGGGAGATCACTTCCGGGCTCCCTGCTGAACCACCACAGACTTTTGGGGAGTTTTATTTGGGGGGGGGGGGGGGTCGGGGGCTGCGCACAACACATGTATAGTATGCGTTATAAGTTGAGCCAGCTAATTTATACAGATTTTTTTTTGGGCATAAATTTCTCGGGTTATACTCTAATATATACGGTAGATATAATAAGAATCTCAGAGACCTGTTGGAAGGAGGATAACCAATGAGACACACTGATAGTAGGGTATAAATTATACCAAAATGATGGGATGGATCAAATTGGTGGAGGGGTGGCACTCGATGTTAAAGAAGGCATTGAGTTAAACAGGGTAAAAGTTCTGCAGGAAACAAAATGCAATGTTGAATCTTTATGGCTAGAAATTCCAGGTGAAAAGGGGAATAAAATAGCAGTGGGGGTGTATTCCTGTCCACCTGGCCAGAATGAACAAACAGACAACGAAATGCTAAAATAAATTATGAAAAGCTAACTAAATCAGCACAAGAACCAACAAGGGGAAACTATTTTAGACCTAGTCCTTATGGGAACATAGGATTTGGTGGGAAAGGTATGTATTGGAGCCACTTGATAAGAGTGATCACAACATGATCAAATTTGACATAACTGTTGAGAGGGCACTGTAAAAAAAAAAATACTGTGACAGCATTTAACTTTCAAAAAGTTAACTGATAAAATGAGGTAAAAGGTTAGGAATAAACTAAAAGGAGCAGCTGCAAAGGTTGAACATAAGAACATAAGAAAATGCCATACTGGGTCAGACCAAGGGTCCATCAAGCCCAGCATCCTGTTTCCAACAGTGGCCAATCCAGGCCATAAGAACCTGGCAAGTACCCAAAAACTAAGTCTATTCCATGTAACCATTGCTAATGGCAGTGGCTATTCTCTAAGTGAACTTAATAGCAGGTAATGGACTTCTCCTCCAAGAACTTATCCAATCCTTTTTTAAACACAGCTATACTAACTGCACGAACCACATTCTCTGGCAACAAATTCCAGAGTTTAATTGTGCGTTGAGTAAAAAAGAACTTTCTCCGATTAGTTTTAAATGTGCCCCATGCTAACTTCATGGAGTGCCCCCTAGTCTTTCTACTATCCGAAAGAGTAAATAACCGATTCACATCTACCCGTTCTAGACCTCTCATGATTTTAAACAGTCGTCTCTTCTCCAAGCTGAAAAGTCCTAACCTCTTTAGTCTTTCCTCATAGGGGAGTTGTTCCATTCCCCTTATCATTTTGGTAGCCCTTCTCTGTACCTTCTCCATCGCAATTATATCTTTTTTGAGATGCGGCGACCAGAATTGTACACAGTATTCAAGGTGCGGTCTCACCATGGAGCGATACAGAGGCATTATGACATTTTCCGTTTTATTCATCATTCCTTTTCTAATAATTCCCAACATTCTGTTTGCTTTTTTGACTGCCGCAGCACACTGCACCGACGATTTCAATGTGTTATCCACTATGACACCTAGATCTCTTTCTTGGGTTGTAGCACCTAATATGGAACCCAACATTGTGTAATTATAGCATGGGTTATTTTTCCCTATATGCATCACCTTGCACTTATCCACATTAAATTTCATCTGCCATTTGGATGCCCAATTTTCCAGTCTCACAAGGTCTTCCTGCAATTTATCACAATCTGCTTGTGATTTAACTACTTTGAACAATTTTGTGTCATCTGCAAATTTGATTATCTCACTCGTTTTTCTTTCCAGATCATTTATAAATATATTGAACAGTAAGGGTCCCAATACAGATCCCTGAGGCACTCCACTGTCCACTCCCTTCCACTGAGAAAATTGCCCATTCAATCCCTACTCTCTGTTTCCTGTCTTTTAGTCAGTTTGCAATCCACGAAAGGACATCCCTACCTATCCCATGACTTTTTACTTTTCCTAGAAGCCTCTCATGAGGAACTTTGTCAAATGCCTTCTGAAAATCCAAGTATACTATATCTACCGGTTCACCTTTATCCACATGTTTAACAACTCCTTCAAAAAAGTGAAGCAGATTTGTGAGGCAAGACTTGCCCTGGGTAAAGCCATGCTGACTTTTTTCCATTAAACCATGTCTTTCTATATGTTCTGTGATTTTGATGTTTAGAACACTTTCCACTATTTTTCCTGGCACTGAAGTCAGGCTAACCGGTCTGTAGTTTCCCGGATCGCCCCTGGAGCCCTTTTTAAATATTGGGGTTACATTTGCTATCCTCCAGTCTTCAGGTACAATGGATGATTTTAATGATAAGTTACAAATTTTTACGTCAGGCATGCAGGTTGTTTAAAAATGTCATCTTGGAAGCTCAGACCAATTGTATTCCACACATTAGAAAAGGTGGAAGGAAGGCTAAATGAACTCTGGCATGGTTAAAAGGTAAGGTGCGAGAGAGGCTATAATAGCTAAAAGAAATCATTCAAGAAATAGAAGAGGTATCCGAATGACGAAAACAGGAAATAGTATAAGCACTGGCAAGTTAGATGCAAGCATTGATAAAGAAGGCAAGGAGAGAATTTGAAAAAAAGCTTACCTTGGAAGCAAAAGTTCATAATTAAAACTTTTTCAGAAACATTTGAAGCAGAAAGCCTGCAAGGGAGTTAGTTGGACCATTAGAAGGGTAAAAGGTGCACTTAGAGATGACACAGCCATAGCAGAGAGACTAAATTAATTCTTTGCGTCAATCTTCACTGAGGACGATATAAGAGAGATACCCAAACCAGAAATGATATTCAAAGGGATGATTCAGAGGAACTGAAACAAATCTCAGTGTACCTGGAAGATGTAATAGGGGAAACTGACAAAATAAAGAGTAGCAAATCACCAGAATCAGATGGTATGCATCCTAAAGTGCTGAAAGAATGAAAAATTGAATTGCAGGCCTGCTATTAGTAATTTGTAAACTATAATTAAAGAATAGTGGAGGGTTGCCAATGTAATGACAGTTTTTAAAAATGGATCATGGGGTAATCCAGGAAACTATGGACCAGTGAGTCTGACATTTGTGCCAGGAAAACTGGTAGAAACTATCATAAAGAACAAAATTGCTGAACATATAGGCATAGTGTGAAGGGTGATGTAGCTGATATAGCTTCGTAGATGAACCTACAAGGCCTACGCTGGTAGTGGGTCAGGAGCTTCACCTATACCAGCCACCTACTCCACAGGTTTTAGCCCTTGGGTTCAGGGGGCCGGCAGGTCTTAGGCGGAGGCTAGAGCAAGAGTCCAAAGGCCGGCAGGTCTTAGGGCGGAGGCTAGAGCAAGAGTCCCATGGCAAGCTGGAGTTAGAGACAAGCGGCAAACAAGGGTGGCTAGGGCCAGGCAAGAGATGAGGTCCCGGTGGCAGGTAATCATGGTCAGGTCCAGGCAAGAGGTCAAGGTTTGGAGTGTCAGGCCAAGGGGTGACTCTGGACAGAAGATACTGGACAAGACAGAGAGGTCAAGGCAAGGTTGGAGAGAGAAGGCAGGAACTCTAAGCAACACACATTACAAAGACAGGGGACCCATTGCTGAGGCCGTGGGAGGTGTATTATGTCATAGAACACATATAAACAAATACTGCAAACAAAACTTTACTAAATGTTGTAAATATATGGATAATAAGCAAAGATAAGTAATATAAAAATGAATACAGCATTAGCTTGCTGTTGCAAACAGACTTATAATAACACTGAAAAGGGCCTTTGCTAATGAGCTGTAGCATTAATTTCTCAGTATCAGCACAATCCTTTGATTTAATATTACCACATGATACACTGTTCTCTTGCAAATTGTCTTTTAACTATGAGGTTGTTTTTTTACCATGTTTAATATGATGCAGACTTTTAAGAGAGTTCTGAAGATCCATCTATGGCCTATTCTAACAAATAACCACTGGAGAAGACAATTCACTTTTTAAGAATTTCTTAAAAAAAAGATGTAAAATGTAGCTGGAGTATTGCAATTGCAGTATACAGAGCCATGGTACAAGTAGAAACTTTAAGATTAAAAAAAGTTATATGCATTCAGGGCAGATGAGAATTCAAGGTGTATGTTCCTGAAATGGAAGAGGTGTGGGATATATGACGACATAATAAATCTGGAGGAATCGGTCAGTATGCAACTGTGCTCTGCAAAGTTCTTATGAAAAATATACCTGTAAAAGGTATATCTCAGAGTGGCGAAGAGACAGAAATACAAGGCAAACCACAATATAAGTCATTACTCTTAGGTGTATCACATTTTTGCTAAATGAATGTTTTTGGAAAAGACTCGTACTGAAAGTTCACCACAGAAGTATTTAGAAATGCTGATCCGTGTCAAAGGTCAGTGTCTACATCCCATCTTGGCTCTAGGCTAGTGATGGTGAACTCCAGTCCTCGAGTGCCACAAATAGGACAGGTTTTCAGGATATCCACAATGAATATGCATGAGAAAGATTTGCATACAATAGAGGCAGTGCATCCAAATCTTTCTCATGCATATTCATTGTAGATATCCTGAAAACCTGGCCTGTTTGTTGCACTCGAGGACTGGAGTTCGCCATCACTGCTCTAGGCTCATCTTGCATGCCAACAGTGCATATTATACTGATTAGACTTGTGGAAATGGCCAAAGCTGCTGAAATGCTAAAAAGTATGTAAAAGTTCAAAAAGTATAAGAGTCAGCACTGAGTTTTATTGTTGCCTTTTGGGCTGAATTTACAAGAAATCACAGGACTTACAAGAATCCTATCTTATTAGCAAATATGAAATAAAATTATAATGTCAACTAATTAGGAAAATGTTATATTAACTAAATAGCTAACTCATTGGTGTGCAAATTAGAGGTGGTGACATTTAAACTTATGTTTAAAATTTGTTTTAAATTTTAAAATTTTAAAAATTGTTTTAAATTTATATAAAAGCCTTAAATAAATAAATAAATAAATGTATCGCTAACATTCTCTGAGACTGCTGGTAATTTCACTCTCCTGGGATCTTAATAAAGATCTTTCTATTTTAGCTGCCATTGTTAAGAGTTTGTTTACAGTCCACAACATGTGAACAATGAACAGAAGTATTTGTTTAGTCCTTCTGCTTATTCCTCCATAAATAATTTAAATTGCTATTTAACAACATTACTTTTTTTTGGGCCAGCAGTTTGCACCTTCTTGGGCTTTTGGTTTAGTAGAAACAGACTTAGATTTTTGGACTATGGCACTATGAGCCTTCATTCACAGCTAACGAAGGGGTTCACTCTCTCTCTCTCTCCCCCCGCCCATTTTTTTAAATATTCTGTACTCAACTTGCTTAACCCAATCACTGATTCCCTTAACTGATTCCCTCAACACCACATCAAGCATTCAAATTCAAATATCAACAAACAGCATTTCTCCATGGCTTGACTTCAGACCTATTTCTAATATGGAAACAAAAAAAATGATGAGAAAAATCAACCCAGCGCGTCATGACTTGGACACCATACCCACCCGTGTACTAAAGGAAATTGCTCACCCACTAGCCCCGAAGGTCGCAGCAATCATTAACAAATCACTCGAGGGAGGCGAGCTCCCTACCAAGCTAAAAATCGCTACAGTCACACCTTTACTAAAGAAAAAAAACCTCAACCCAGAAGACCTAAACAATTACCGCCCAATCTCGAACCTACCCCTTTTTGCTAAATTGACGGAGAAGGCGGTCCTGAAACAACGAACATCTAGACGACAACAAAATACTTTATCCCACCCAATATGGATTTAGGAAAAACCACAGTACAGAAACCCTCCTACTCAACCTTTCTAACATCATACTAAGAGGATTTGACAACAAAAAAGGGTACCTACTGATCCTCCTGGACCTCTCTGCAGCCTTTGACACAGTGGACCACAAAAAGCTTATTTCTAGCCTTGAATCCATTGGGCTTGCAGGCAAAACTCTTAGTTGGTTTACATCGTTCCTTAAAAACAGGTATTTCAAAGTTTCCTACAACAACAAATCATCCAACGCTATCCCCCTCGAGACAGGAGTGCCACAAGGATTGGCACTATCACCCATACTATTCAATATCTACCTTATACCTTTATGCCATCTCATATCAAGCCTAGGCATCACGTACTACATGTACGCTGATGACATACAAATCCTCATTCCAATAATTTCCTCCGTAGAAGATGCATTGTCAAGAGCAGCCTCACATCTTGATGTAATCCGAAACATGCTAATGAACCTAAAATTATGCTTAAATATGAGCAAAACTGAATGTATTCTAATCGTAAGAAAAAACTCTGAATCAAAAACCACACCACCCTTCCAAATTGACAACATCCACATTCAACTTAAAGACAACGTAAAAGACCTAGGCATATGGTTAGAGAATGAACTAAACTTCAAAAAACACATTACTACAAGAACAAAAGAGGGCTTTCATAAACTACAAGTAATCAAACACCTAAAACCGCTGCTTCACCCCCATGATTTCAAAACCGTCCTACAAGCCCTCATCTTTACCAGTTTGGACTATTGCAACTCTCTCCTGATTGGCTTACCTAAAACATCCTTAAAACCTTTGCAGTTACTGCAGAATGCGGCTGCCAGAGTCCTGACAGGTAAAAGAAAATCTGACCACATAACCCCCGTCCTTAACAATTTACAGTGGCTACCGATAGAGAAAAGAATAGAATTCAAAGTTCTCACAATTCTTCATAAAGCAATTTATAAAGCAGACTACACAGCCCTGGATAACATTATACATATTCATAGATCACCTCGCACGACAAGAACATCAAGTAAACTCCAATGAGTGATTCCTTCTCTTCCACATGCCAAACTGTCCTCCACAAGAAACAGAGCCATTTCCATCATTGGCCCGAAGTTATGGAATTCGTTACCTATTCACCTGACCGCTCAAGAAAACATAAAATCTTTTAAAAAAGACCTTAAAACCTGGCTACTCAGCCAAACTCTCACAGACTGCACGCTCAAAGATTATAAAGGATAATTCCATAGATATCTCCTTCTGTGTGTCCCTCCATCCGTCATACAATCTCCCACCTTTGACTAACTTTCTTTCTGACTCCCAGAACCCTTCCCTTTTGTTCTATAGCAGATGTCCCTTACATGATTTGAACTCAGATTTCTTCTTTTACCTATTATACGGTATATCGTGATCTGTTTATGCTAATGTTCTATACCAGTTTTTACAGTGTTTGCTGTTAAATCACTTTAAATGAATCAGGTTGTTGTAACTGTAAACCGGAGTGAAGGCAACTCTGCTATACCTCGGTATATAAAATATGCTAAATAAATAAATAAATTGTAGTGACAGTCCTTGTCCAGGGGCTACATACAAAGGTTCCTTTTGGAGCCTTGCCTTTGTGGGCCCTACATCCATCTCTAGATGTCACTGTTGCATGATAATTAGGACTCCCTTCCTACCAGAGCAGCATCTGTCTGCTTGGGGAGCCAAAGCTTAGCTTGTGAATTAGAACCCAAGTTCTCCGTGTGGCATTGCACAAGCCACTTAGAGAATAGCCACTGCCATTAGCAATGGTATCATGGAATAGACTTAGTTTTTGGGTACTTGCCAGGTTCTTATGGCCAGGATTGGCCACTGTTGGAAACAGGATGCTGGGCTTGATGGACCCTTGATCTGACCCAGTATGGCATGTTCTTATTTTCTTAATTCCCAAAGAACCACAGAGCCAGCTCAACAGTACAATTGTTATTTATTTATTTTTTAAATCAATGCAAATTGAATATATTTTTGGGTATATAAACCTTTGTGAGCACATTGTGGATAGAGTGGAGCGCATGAATGTGCACCTCAAATATCTTTATGCATAAATTTGATATTGAAGATTTAAAGATGGGAAAGGTTGGGCACTTATCTTATTGAATGAAATAGTTAAAGGCCAATTGGAGAATACGATGGCAGGCAAATGTGTACCTATGGGACCGCGCAGTACACACTCTAGCACTTTGCCAACACCCTGCAACAAATTCAAAGACTCTGAGATAAAGTATATGAAGTAATTTAATGCTGGCTTGTATAGGTAAATATGTATTTTATTATATGTTCAATTCCTCATACCATATGATATGCAAATGGTGCTTTCTAACTATCCAATTTCCTTCCTTTTCTTACTGCTTCCAAAGTTAAGTATCTTGTAATATGGCCAGGAGTCCATGGTACCTCTGCATGGTTCGGTTTGTCTCCTTCTGGTCACATCTGTGCCGAGCTGATTGGTTATATGTCCAAGTTCTGGTTGGTCATGTGATTTGGGGCTGATTGAATGTCAAATTCTGTTCTCAGCTTTAGTTCATTTATAGGGCTGTGCTCATGCAACCAGATAAGATTGTATGTCTCTCATCTCATTGGTTGGATCTGAATATGAATCCACACCCCTTAAATATCAGGCTGTCCAGGTTATTTGGGTTACAATGGTCCTCACAGCATCACATGCTGTGCTCCCCTTCTTCTCATGCTGAATGGCGGTAGTAGAAGGCTCTGAATATGAGCTCTCTTCCTGACTGGATGTTCCTCTATAGAATACATATATGATGATGCTTATTAAAACACAGTTCTGCAGCTTTCTTCAGCTGATTGATACTTGGCAATTACTACAACTCTGGGCTGTTTTCCAATCCAGTTTTAAGCCTGTCAAGTTCCATGAAGTTTATCAGTAACATAATCCACTTATTGGAACTGAAACTGTTTTTCCAGTGGAAGGCTCGTTAATGCTGGAAAAGTCTCTTCTTTTGTTTTCTGTATTATAGTATTTAACAAGAACAATGCTAATTACATATAAATTCTGGTGTAGTAATATATTTTAATGTCTTCTGTTGTGTATTACCAAACTTCATGGGCAGGGACATGCAACCAGTTTCCTTGCTAGAGGTTGTCTCTAGCTCTGCTCCACTTAAATGAACACACTTGTCTTTCATAGAATAATGTAAGCAGGTGCTCCTGGGAACCCCCTCTACCACATCACTACTCATGGGTGTGACCTAAACCGAACAGGCTGGAAAATCCCTGCATTCAATAATCTCTGGATTTTTCAAATTCTCTATCTGTATTCTTCCTGGCAAGACCTCAGCAGTGAACCCAATGTTGATCATGAAAGTTCAGAAATAGTACTTAAATAACCAATAATACAGAGAGTCCTTTCGAGTTACGATTGAGTTACAACATTTGTGAAGTCACACTCCTTATACAACATGCAACACTTGTTTTGACTTTAAGACACTCAAGCGTCTCCCAACAGGCACACAGTGGTGAGCTGATGACCCTGAGGCCTGACAATATGATGCCAGCAGGAAGAGTACCAGGGACTTCTCAAAACAGTATCAGTGCAATGACCTGTAGGCATGCCTTCGCATTTTCCTCTTCAGCCAATAAAAATGTAATGCTTTAAAATATCTATGCTTACCATGGAGGTGGTGCGGAAGATCTGCTCGGCGTTCCTGGCTACGGAGCTGGAGCACAGCATGGGTCCAAAAAGAACTGATGTGGTGATAGAGTGGGCCCACTGTGTTCTCGGAAACGCCCCGCAGAACGCACCCAAAGACATCATAGTTTGCCTACAGAGTTTCCTAATAAAAGAAGACTTGTTGCGATGTGCACGATGATTAAGCCCTTTCAGCTGGGAGGGCCATGAACTCCAGATCTACAGCGACCTAGCTCTGGCTACTTTGTGAAGACAGCGGGAAATTTAGCCTCTTACTGCCCTACTCTGGAGGGAAAACATGAGATATCGTTGGATATACCCATGGGGCTTGGCCTTCACCAACCAAGGTGTAACATCTCAAGTAAAAGCTAATGGAGGGAGCTGTCCCCATTCTCCAGGCTGCGGGTATAGAAACGCCACACATGGACAAACCACCAGTATGAGTCAGTGTATAAAGTCAACCTAAATGGCAATGAGTTGGGGAAAGGAGGACGTTGCCTCACCAGAAATTCAGCAGGATCCACAATTACTGCTCTGGGTTTGCCATCATGAACATTGGGACTCCTTTCAGCCTAACCCAGGTGGGGGAGAGGAGCAGGATAGCCGTGATCACTCCATAAGTTCCCGTGGTATGATATTTTGACCAAACAGGTCAATATACCTGGACAAAGATGGGGTTGAATTACTTGGACATACAGTGGGGCTAAAAAGGGGCATGGTGGGACCTCCTCTTGGGGAGGCCACATTGTACTTCCCCTCCTCGCATTTAATAGCTCATTATCTACAGATGGCGAGTGGCATGTAGTAATAATTTTCCTGGAATGTATGCGGAGGGAACTGGTTATTTGCTGGCTGAGGGGGATATTAGAAATAAACAGCAGACACTGGGGAGAAGAAGATAGGGGAGGAAAGCCTATCTGCCCCCTCCATAGCCTGATAGGGGTCTACCTTAATGGTGGGCAGGGTGTTGCAGGGGGGAAGGGAGGCATGGGGGTTTAATGGTGGGTATAATCATTTACGGCAGAAGGGGATTCAATCTAATGAGTATTCGTCTGGTGTTGACAGCTGAAGGGCCAAGTTATGTGGAGATAAGTATTTCAGGGATTTTAATACGGAACTGAGATGGGACGAGGTTCAGTTTTTGTGCACTCTGTGCAAAGAGCTCCTGGCTCCCAGGGAACGAGTCCGATCTCTGGAGGCTAGAGTAGCAGACTTGGAGGAGCTGAGGCAGAGAGAAAGGTACATTGATGAGACCTTCAAAAACATGGTAGCCCAAATCCAATCTGGCAGCCCCAGTGCTGCCTTGGATCAGAGAGGTCTCCCAGTAGGAGAACATCAACCTGATATAGTAGGAAGTGATCCTGTAGCAAGGACCTGCTCTCCAGGTAATGTATTGTCCTCTTGCACTGAGGACAAGTCTCCCAGGGCTACTGCCCAGGAGGGAAGGGTTAGGCCGGCCATCATAGCTGGTGATTCAATTATTAGAAATGTAGATAGGGTGGCTGGTGGACATGAGGACCACCTGATAACTTGCCTGCCTGGTGCGAAGGTGGCAGACCTCATGTGTCATCTGGATAGGATTATAGACAGTGCTGGGGAGGAGCCGGCTGTCGTGATACATGTGGGCACCAACGACATAGGAAAATGTGGGAGAGAGGTTCTGAAAGCTAAATTTAGGATTTTAGGTAGAAAACTGAAATCCAGAACCTCCAGGGTTGCATTCTCTGAAATGCTTTCTGTTCCATGTGCAGGTTCCCAGAGGTAGGCAGAGCTCCAGAGTTTCAATGTGTGGATGAGACGATGGTGCAGGGAAGAGGGATTCAGTTTTGTAAGGAACTAGGGAAACTTTTGGGGAAGGGGGAGACTTTTCCGAAAGGATGGGCTCCACCTTAACCAGAGTGGAACCAAGCTGCTGGCACTAACTTTCAAAAAGGAGATAGAGCAGCTTTTAAACTAGAACAAGGGGGAAAGCCGTCAGTCACTCAGTAGTGCATGGTTCGGAGAAATGTATCCTTGAAGGATACTAATGAAACAGGAGAGTTAGGGCATCCCAACAGAGAGGTTCCAATAAAAGCAAACGTAGTTCATGTGCCTATATATAAAAAATCACTGAAGCTAATAATTTGGAAATCATCCCTAACAACTGAAAAGCAGGTTGTTAATACAAAAAACCCCCACACTTTGAAATGTCTGTATGCCAGTGCCAGAAGTCTAAGATGTAAAATGGGAGAGTTAGAATGTATAGCAGTAAATGATGAGATTGACATAATTGGCATCACAGAGACCTGGTGGAAGGAGGATAACCAATGGGACAGTGCTATATCAGGGTACAAATTATATCACAATGATTGGGAGGATCAACTTGGTGTGGGTGTGGCACTTTATGTCTGGGAGGGTATAGAGTCCAACAGGGTAAAGATCATACAAGAGACTAAATGCTCAGTAGAATCTGTATGGGTAGTGGAAATCCCATGTGTGTTGGGTAAGAATATAGGATTATACTACCATCCACCTGGACAAAATGATCAGACAGATGATGAAATGCTAAGAGAAATCAGGGAAGCTAACCAATTTGGTAGTACAATAATAATAATGGGGGATTTCAATTACCCCAATATTGACTGGGTAAATGTAACATCAGGACTTGCTAGAGATATAAAGTTCCTGGATGTAATAAATGACGGCTTCATGAAGCAATTGGTTCAGGAACCAACAAGAGAGGGAGCTATTTTAGATTTATTTCTTAGTGGAACGCAGGATTTGGTAAGAGAGGTAATGGTGGTGGGGCCACTTGGCAATAGTGATCATAACATGATGAAATTTAAACTAATAACTGGAAGGGGGACAATAAATCTATAGCTCTAACACTAAACTTTCAAAAGGGAAACTTTGATAAAATGAGGAAAATAGAAAAAAAATTGAAAGGTCCAGCTGCAAAGGTTAAGTGTTGAACAGGCATGGACATTGTTTAAAAATACAATCCTAGAGGTGCAGACCAGATGTTTTCTACGCATTAAGAAAGGTGGAAGGAAGGCAAAAACATTACCGTCATGGTTAAAAGGTGAGGTGAAAGAGGCTCTTTTAGCCAAAAAAAAATCCTTCAAAAATTGGAAGAAGGATCCATCTGAAGAAAATAGGATAAAACATAAGCATTGTCAAGTTAAGTGTAAAACATTGATAAGACAGGCGAAGAGAGAATTTGAAATGAAGTTGGCCATTGAGGTAAAAACTCCTAATAAAACCTTTTAAAAATATATGCAAAGCAAGAAACCTGTGAGGGAGTCGGTTGGACCATTAGATGACCAAGGGGTTAAAGGGGCTCTTAGGGAAGATAAGGCCATTGCAGAAAGACTAAATGAATTCTTTGCTTCCATGTTTACTAATGAGGATGTTGGGGAGATACCAGTTCCGGAGATTGTTTTCAAGGGTAATAAGTCAGACTAACTGAACCAAATCACTGTGATCCTGGAAGATGTAGTAGGCCAGATTGACAAACTAAAGGGTAGCAAATCACCTGGCCCGGATGGTATGCATCCTAGGGTCCTGAAGGAACTCAAAAATGAAATTTCTGATCTATTAGTTAAAATTTGTAACCTATCATTAAAATCATCCATTGTATCTGAAGACTGGAGAGTGGCCAATATAACCCCAATATTTAAAAAGGGCTCCAGGGGTGATCTGGGTAACTATATACCAGTGAGCCTGACTTGAATGCCGGGAAAAATAGTGGAAACTATTTTAAAGATCAAAATCGTAGAGCATATAGAAAGACATGGTTTAATGGAACACGGTCAACATGGATTTACCCAAGGGAAGTCTTGCCTAACAAATCTGCTTCATTTTTTGAAGGGGTTAATAAACATATGGATAAAGGTGAACCGGTAGATGTAGCGTATATGGATTTTCAGAAGGCGTTTGACAGAATCCCTCATTAGAGGCTTCTAAGAACTAAAAAGTCATGGGATAGGAGGCGATGTCCTTTCATGGATTACAAACTGGTTAAAAGATAGGAAACAGAGTAAGATTAAATGGTCAATTTTCTCATATATATATATATATATATATATATATATATATATGATCTGGAAAGGAATACAACGAATGAGGTTATCAAATTTGCGGATGATACAAAATTATTCAGAGTAGTTAAATCACAAGCAGATTGTGATACATTACAGGAGGACCTTGCAAGGCCAGAAAATTGGGCATTCAAATGGCAGATGAAGTTTAATGTGGACAAGTGCAAGGTGTTGCATGTAGGGAAAAAGAACCCTTGCTGTAGTTACACAATGTTAGGTTCCATATTAGGAGCTACCACCCAGGAAAAAGATCTGGGCATCATAGTGGATAATACTTTAAAATTATCGGCTCAGTGTGCTGCAGCAGTCAAAAAAGCAAACAATGTTACGAATTATTAGGAAGCGAACGGTTAATATAACAGAAAATGTCATAATGCCTCTGTATCGCTCTCTGGTGAGTCCGCACCTTGAATATTGTGTACAATTCTGGTTGCCATATCTCAAAAAAGATATAGTTGCGATGGAGAAGGTACAGAGAAGGGCAACCAAAATGATAAAGGGGATGGAACAGCTCCCCTATGAGGAAAGGCTGAAGAGGTTAGGGCTGTTCAGCTTGGAGAAGAGACGGCTGAGGGGGGATGTGATAGAGGTCTTTAAGATCATGAGAAGTCTTGAATGAGTAGATGTGAATCTGTTATTTACACTTTTGGATAATAGGAGGACTAGGGGGCATTCCATGAAGTTAGCAAGTAGCACATTTAAGACTAATCGGAGAAAATTCTTTTTCACTCAATGCACAATTAAGCTCTGGAATTTGTTGCCAGAGGATGTGGTTAGTGCAGTTAGTGTAGCTGGGTTCAAAAAAGGTTTGGATAAGTTCTTGGAGGAGAAGTCCATTAACTGCTATTAATCAAGTTTCCTTAGGGAATAGCCACTGCTATTAATTGCATTAGTAGCATGGTATCTTCTTGGTGTTTGGATAATTGCCAGGTTCTTGTGGCCTGGTTTGGCCTCTGTTGGAAACAGGATGCTGGGCTTGATGGGCCCTTGGTCTGACCCAGCATGGCAATTTCTTATGTTCTTAATTGGTGGATGGCTGACATTAAATGCATTTCGGTGAACTTAAAAGGGCTCAATTCTCCTTTTAAGAGGCAAATACTATTTAAAGAACTTACTAGACTGAAAAGCAACCATAGCGTTTGTCCAGGAGATTCATTTACGATGCAGGGACGAGCGTCTTTTGGCTTCTAAAAAATATCCCTTACAATTTTTTGCCCCGGCAACGCCACAAAGAAGATATAGCGGTGTGGGGATATTTTTTGCCCAGACCCTTGTGGTTCAGGTGCAGGACAAATATTGCAACCCCTCTGGGTGTTTAATTTTGCACATGACGATACAAAACAGCCAGCTGGTGTTGGTAAGCATTTACTGTCCACCATCCATGCAAGCTGAGACACTGGGGGAGGTAACTCAACGGCTAGCAGACTATTCTGGCACCAGCATAGTAATGGCTGGGGACTTTAATGTTGCAATCATACCAGCAGTTGATACCTCCGCGCAAGTCTTAAGTGGGAAAGGGAAAGCTCGACAGGTGCTGAAACGACTCATTAACAGGCCGATTCAGTAAAAGTCGCGGGAGAACGGGCGAGCGCTTTAGTATTTAAATGAGGGCCCGTGGTAAAAAGAGGCGCCAGGGCGGGTTTGAGAACACAGACGCTCAATTTTGCCGGCTTCCGGTTTCTGAACCCATGGCTGTCAGCGGGTTTGAGAACTGATGCCGGCAAAATTGAGCGTCCGGTTTTCAAGCCGTGGGCCGATTTAAATTTTTTTTTAATTTTTTACTTTGGGACCTCCAACTTAACATTGCTATGATATTAAGTCGGAGGGTGTACAGAAAAGCATTATTATGTAGCCTCCCAGCTTAAGAACATTATTGACTGCCATGACTTAGGCTCCACTAAACAGTAACATAGAAACATAGAAACATAGAAATGACGGCAGAAGAAGACCAAATGGCCCATCGAGTCTGCCCAGCAAGCTACGCACTTAATCCATTTTTTTTCCCTTTTTCTCTCTCCCACCTGTTATTATTGGCTTCCAGTACCCTCCAGCCCTAATTCCCCTCCACCCAATTTAGAGAGCAGCTTTGAATCTGCATCCAAGTGACATCCAGCTCAATTGGGGGTAGCAACCTCTGCAACAAGCAGGCCACCCCCTTGCCCCATACTCTTACCCACCCCTGTTTTTATTTTTTGTTTTGGTTTTTTTTTTTGGAAATAGCAGCCCTCCATCCTTCCGCTCCGTGAAGGTGGAACACCAACTACTGGCCACTGGCATCCCGCTCCGTGAACGCCTCTGTGGCTACTGCCGCTCCGTGCAGTGTTTGAATGCCGCTGTGGCTACTGCCGCTCCGTGCAGTGTTTGAATGTCTCCACTTTATTCACGCCCTCTAGACTTGATGGATCCACAGTGTTTATCCCATGCCCCTTTGAAGTCGTTCACAGTAAGGTAGGTAGGTAGTAGGTAGGTAGTAATTGAACAGGAGCTGACCGGGGGTTCCCCTTCTTGCTTTGTATTGGCCTAATTCCTGCACACCTCGCAAATTTGCTTTACTCCCCCTGGGATTGCAAACCATGCTTACGATATGGAAGAGATGGAAGTCCATACTTGTAGGCCAAAAACTGTACTCAGCCTTCTCTTCCATTAGGCACTTAAGGGAATTTTCTATGGGTCTGAGGAATACCATGTTCTGTAGGTGGGAGGAACGGGGGCTGGCAAGTCTAGGGCAGCTGTGGTCTAACGGGATTGTCCCATTTGCAGAGCTACAAAAAACCTTTGGATTACCTAATGAGTATTTTTGTAGCCTATGCTCAGGTACGGCACTTTATGTTTACAAAGGGCCCTCAACAGGACTTGCAACAAAGCCGTTCAATTTTTGAGGGTTATTGTATTCTAGTCGGTAAATTACAGAAGAAGATATCTAAGATATACCGGTTGCTTATCTCTGGTAAACCAGCAACAGCAACCCATGTGGTGGCGTGGGAAAAAGATTTGGGGATCCCGTGGGGGAGGGAACAATGGGAGGATTGCTTTTGGATTCTGGGGAAGTTCTCCATGTCAGCGACAATGATGGAGAATCGATATAAACTATTGTATTGTGGCATTACTCTCCTGCTAGATTGGTGTATTGGCTACCCGGGGGTTCCCCTCTCTGCTGGAGACTGTTCTCAAATTGGCACATTCATACATATGTGGTGCTGCGTCCTAAAATTCAATCGTATTGGGAGGCATGTCAAAGGCTTACTGAGAGCATATTGGGTGTGCGGGTCCCTTTACAGATGGAGCTTTGACTATTAGGGCTCGCCTACCTGGAATTAGTTGATAAGAAGCAGGCTTTGTTCACATTTATAACAACTGCAACATGCCAGCTGGTAGCCGCCCAGTGGAAATCTTCTGATACTCCCCGCATCTCTCAGCTACTTACTAAGCTGAGACAAATTTAATATATGGAAAAACTGATGGCTATACAATGAGATATCCTACCCAAGTTCTATAGAATGTGGACAGTGATGATGAAACATTTAGGGTGATGGGAGAGGGCCCACAATGACCGATACTCTTGTTATTATGTCAGATGGGCCTGGACCCAAAATAGGCACAGAGGAAGGACTAGCATATACTAGCGTTATCTGACTCATTTTGGTATTTCAGCGAGACAAAGCGTGTGAAATATATATTTGTTTTATTATGCTTGCTGGGATTGAGCTGAGGAAAGGGAATGGGAGGGGGGTGGGGGGCGGAAGGACCAATTGAAAGGGAAGGGAGTTTTGGGCGGGCTTTCGGATCATGTTACTACTACAGTTTGTATTCTTCTTTTAGATCATATTATGGCTGTATCTGACTGCTGATGTTTATTGTATGTTCAGTTATATATTCTTCTCAATAAAAATTGTCAGTAATAAAATAAATAAATAAAATATCTGTGCTTTATAGTTTATTAAATTCTGGACTCTTTTGGAGAAAATAGGTTATCAGGCTCTGGTATTGGAATCAATTCCCCATTGATAACATTGTTCTTGTGGGACAATCTGTTTCATCTTATGTATCAATTTAAGACATTTTTAGGAACCAATTGTGTCTTAAGTTTGAGGACTTCCTATATTTATTAGATTGTAACTGAAAGCAATCTTGGTGTGAGTTTTATCATGGCAACAATGACCCTCCAAGATCAAGAATTTGTTGTAGAGGGCACCTGGGCTGGTGCAAGGGTATTAGGTACCCTAACCAAAACTTAGAGCTTTGAAGCCCACCCTTCCTTGCTCCCCATGGCCCCCTCCAGCCATAATCAGAAATTATGCATTTAAAGTGACAGATTGTACATGAAAAAAGGCTTTCAAATTTATGGTCTTCCGAGGTAAAAAAAAATATAATTTACAACAATATGTAGGTTATATTTACTTGTACTGCTGTAGTGCCAGCCAGAAACCCCTGCAAAAAGAAACTTGGAATTAATTTGGTATTAGGCCTGTTAGGCCTAGGCTTGGACTTCAGAAAGCCATGAATAAGCTGAATATAAATTACAATATAGTAAACCTCCCCTACCAAAACAGAGCTAACTGTCAGCACTCAAACAGTAACAACCCTACTTATGAAAAGTCAACACTGCAAATATGACACCAGGCCCTAAAATACCATTACGCCTCCTATTAGGAAAACAGAACAAGCCAGGCTGCTATAGATCCTACACAGAAACTACATGATAGTAGAATTCCTCACCTCTACCATACATGCAGAACACTGCATGTATGGTAGAAAATAAAGTATAAATAGAAGTGTGTAGAGAAAAACTAATGCAGAAACATCCAACAAGCTAGACTCTGTGTGCAGCGCAACACCCTTCCTCATAAAATAAAAAAAAAAAAATAGAAGCCATCAATCATAACAGTAAAATCATACTGATGATAAAATAATTTTAAAACCGCTGACTAATAGAACATCCAGTAATTAAAAATGCATAAAAAAACTCCCCAAAACAAACATTTCAAATCAGAAATATCAAATAACAACCAATAATGTAAAACAAATAAAGATGGATTTTCCACTCTCCATATTTGGGAACGTTTGATTTTCAGTCACTCTGAGACTGCCGTGGATTAATTGGGGTGGTGAGGGGGCAGAGTGGAGGGGCATGCTCTCTCACCCATACACGCATGCTTCCTCTCTCTCTCTCTCTCTGGGCCTCAGCTTCTCTATTCTTTGGCCGCTGGCAGGATGGGCTCCACAGACGGCCATACTGGCCTTCTCCTTCTGTTCTTTGGCTGCGGGGTTGGTAGGCTCTGCTGATGGCACTGTCTGACCTCTCCTTATCTTTGGCAGCTGGTGGAATGTGCTCCATGGGGGGGCTGCTGGGCTTCTCCTTTCTTTTCTTCATCCACTTGCGGCCGGGGGCTCACACAGATGGCTTTGCCAAACACCCCCCCCCCCCCCCCCAGGGTTGACTCTCTTAAGAGCCATCCACTTCACCTAATGGAAGTTCAGATCTTGCTTCAAGCTCCATATTCTGACCACTAGGGAATAGACAGTAGATGCTTTCTCTGTCGGTCATTTATTACTTAATTTCTTTATATTATCTTGTGAATTATTCCAGCAGCCACTTTGTTCCTAGAGAGAAAAAGAGATATACTGTGCAGGCTGTGGTGCCTTTTAATTTGGACTAACGTGAGAATTATCCAAAGACAGGGTTACCTTTTGAGAGCACACAGAATCATGAAAGAAAACTCGTGTACACCAACATCTTCAGATACTTTTTACCTCGGTCCAGTGTAAAATGTAGCCTGGCCTGTGGGGAGCTCTGTAAAGAAATCAATGTTCCTATATGAATCCGTAGATGAAAGCCTCCTGTCTGTCGGGGCTGGCTGGGGTCAGGTGTGCTGCTGGGTGAATGATACTCAGTTAGGAGAGGAGGTAATTGCCGCTGCTGTGCTGGCCTTGGAGAGCATCAGGGAGGGAGTGTTTTGGAAAAGGTGTCTCTGGCTTTTTGTTTTTGGGCTGCCACGTGTTCTGGTACCACTGGGCAAGTTGTTTGGGCTGGAGGAGAGAGGGCTGGTATGGTGAGTTTTTAAAGAGGTCGAAAGAGGGAAAAATAGTTATCGAAGCTTGCAAAGTAACAAACTAAATCCATGAAAGGAAAGCAGTGATTCTGCTGAATGTGTTTAGCGCAGTCTCTATGAAAAGCATAACAGAAATGGTGAGCTTTCTTTTCATATCCTTGATTTTTGCTGGAAGCAAGAAACCCAGGGGAATAAATTAATTAGTTTCTGACACAGGTGCCTCATGGAATATACTGCGTGTTTACGATGGAAAAAAATATATTACTGTTTTACAAGGAAGGGCAGGAGCTCAGAAGCTGAGCGCAGTCTATTTTAGCTTGGATCTGGCGTTCCTTGTGCCTTTAAAGGCACCTCATCAAAGGGCAGGCAACTTATAAATTAAACAGATTTGCTTACAGATTTACCCTGTAGCCCAGCAGTGGTAAACCACCTTCTCCAGCACAACACAGCATAGCAATTAAACGTGAGCAGAGTGAAGAGATAACAAGACTGCTGGACGAGCCCTTGGAATGGCTGCCAGCGCTGTGGGCACTGTCCTGGCTTCCTAACGTCTGCAGTAATGCCACTGGGATGCTCGTAGATAGCTTTCTCTTAATTTTTACAATTTCCACAATATACCGAGTGCAATAAAATGTTAACATGACAGTCGGGGGGGGGGGGGGGGGGGGGGATGGAGGAGATAAGTTTTTTTTCCTGTGATTCTCTGGCAAGGATCATTAGTACTTGATGATGTGAAAGTTAGCACAGTTGCAGTGATTCTTTTCTTTTTCTATGGAATATTATGTTCTGGAAGAGCTCTGGAACAGCAGAGCTGTACATAAATGTATTCAACTATGGCTTTGAACATACCGGCAAAGAATTTTTTTTTTTTTTTAACTCAGCTTTGCATTACCCTGATGACTCATCAGTCTTCTTATACAGCCTCAGACAGGCGCAAGAAATGAATTCTCCTGTTCATTCCTTCAAACATTAAAACATGATTTTTGCTCCCATTCTGTATTATTTAATAGATGGGCGTCTTATGCGAAGGAAGAGGAGGATATACGGCAAAGCACAATCAAGATGTGGAATCTGTTGCCAGAGAACATGGTCAAGGCGACTAGCATTGCTGGGTTTAAAAGAGGCTTAGACAAGTGTCTGCCTATTGCACAAAACATACACTCAGCTCTCAAAAGTATTTGTTCAAGTTATATGTGGATATACAGGAACAAAGCTCTGCACACCTAGTGAAGGACATAAGTTCATAAGATCTACCATACTGGGTCAGACCAAAGGTCCATTAAGCCCAGTCTCCTGTTTTCAACAGTGGCCAATCCAGGTCACAAGTAGGATTCTAAGGGGTAGATAGATTCCCATGCTGCTTATCCCAGACATAAGCAGTGGATGTTTGCAACTCCACCTTAATAATGGCTTATGAACATTTTCTCCAAGAACTTGCCCATACCTTTTTTTTTTTTTTAAAAGCAGCTATACTGATAGCTTTCACCACATCCTCTGGCTATGAATTGAGTTCAGTAAAAAAAACCAATTTTCTTATTAGTTTTAAATTTATCACCTAATAACTTCATTGCCTTTCCCGTAGTCTTTGTACTCTTTGAAAGAGTAAACGGATTTGTGTTTACCTGTTCCACTCATTATTTTATAGATCTCTCTCATATCTCCCTTCAGCAGTCTTTTCTCCAGGCTAAAGAGTACTAACCTCTTTAGCTTTTCCTCATAGGGGAATCGTTCCATCCCCTTTATCATTTTGATTGCCCTTCTCTGTACCTTTTCTAATTGTTCTATATCTGAGATGTGGTGACCAGATCTCTGCACACAATGGGGCAGATTTTAAAACTTATGTGCGGGCGTAGATTTGTTCGCGCAACCCAGCGCGAACAAATCTACACCTGATTTTATAACATGTGCACGCTGCCGCGCACATGTTATAAAATCCGGGCTCGGCGTGAGCAAGGGGGTGCAGACATGTGCACCTTGCGCGCACCGAGCCCGAGGGGAGCCCTGATGGCTGTCCCCATTCCCTCCAAGGCCGCTCTGAAATCAGAGCAGCCTTGGAGGGAACTTTTTTTTTCCAGCCCACCCCCCAGCCCTACCTAAATCCCCCCCCCATCTTATTTTATTTCTTATGCCTGCCAGCAGGCTGTCAGCACACAAACCCCTGACACAGCGGAGGAGGTCTCGGGACATGCCCCCGGACCGCTGTCACACCCCCGGACCCGCCCCGGGACTTAACGCACGTCCTGGGGCTTGTGCATGCCACCGAGCCTATGCAAAATAGGCTCGGCGTGCGCAGGGGCATATTTTCTCAGGTTACGCGCGTAGCCTTTGAAAATCTGCCCCAGTATGCAAGATGGAGCGATACAGAGGCATTATGATATTCTCTGTTTTATTCTCCATTTCTTTCCTAATAATCCCTAGCATTCTATTTGCTTCCTTGGCTGCTGCTGCACACTGAACAGAAGATTTCAATGTACTATCAACAATGACGCATATGGTGACTCTTAATGTGGAACCTTGCATTGTGTAGCTATAATTTGGGCTACACTTACCTATGTGCATCACTTTGCACTTGTCCACATTAAATTTCAATTGCCATTTGCTTGCCCAGTCTCTTAATTTTGCAAAGTCCTCTTGCAATTTCTCACAATCCTCTTGTAATTTGACAACTTTGAATAATTTTGTATCATTGGTAAATTTGATCACCTCATTGGTTGTTCCCATTTCCAGATTGGTTTATAACTATATTAAAAATGCAGTGGTCCCAGAACTGATCCCTGGAGCACTCCACTATTCACTTTTTCTTCATTGGGAAAATTTACCATTTAGCCCTACTCTCTGTTTTTTATCTTTTTTTAACCATTTCGCAATCCACAATAGGACACTGCCTCCTATCCCATGATTTTTAATTTCCTAAGACGTTTCTCATGAGGGACTCTGTCGAATGCTTTCTGGAAATCCAGGTAAAGCTGAAGAGATCTGTATTCTGAGTTTGCCTGCTGCCGTTTAGAATAGAAGTGAAACAGGACTGATGCAGATACTGCTCCCCAATGAGCCAACAGAACTTCCTGCAGCACCTGGTGGTTTGTTGGCCAGACCCACCCCTGCTCTTTATCTACATCCGACCCTCATTTGTTTTCATGTGTGGCCGGTAGTGGGTTGTATCGTTAGGCCATAGTGAAATTATGCATTCAGATCTGCTTATATTGTACTTGGTACATACAGTAAAGAATGCAGAAATCGCCGTCAGAGGACATTACTTCAGCGTGAACCTAGCTTTCTCGGTAAAGTCAAAGTGACTCTGCCCATGGATGGTATAATACTGAGAAGTAACTAGTGAACAATGCTAGAGAATTGTTATAGAAGCAGGGCTAGCTTAGTGGCTCAGGCCGCAGGGATGTAGGCCACGGTGCATGAGACTTGGGTTTAGGTATTAGGTGTGCAGCTAGTTAAGGGTGGGGAAGGTAATTATGACCACCGTGCTGGGAATTGCCTTGGCAGGAAATTCCTCCAGCCTTTGGGACAGCCCAGGGCTCCTGGGTATGCTTTCTGGAGTTGGGGCTTAAAGAGGGGGAGAAAGGAGGAACAAAAATTTACCATGGAGGTATAGGGAAAGAGCATAAGTCAGTGAAAGGCCAGTAAGACTTTTGTTGATCACATGGAGCAAGGTTTCTGAGAAGAATGTAATAGAAATTGTGAGCTTTCCTTCTAGTATCTTTTTTTTTTTTTTTAATTTATTTTGCTGGAAGCAGAAATCCCAGAGGAATGACATAGGTGCATCATATGAGATGCAATATATTTGCCTTGTCCATGTCTACAAAGGAAAAGAATGAGCACTGGTAGCGCACAACGATTTTGAGTTGGCCAAATAGCTTCCTCCTGCTCGTTTTGGGTTTCTAGCTCCATCAGTCCTGGATTCTACTAGTTTGTGGTGCCATGAGCCTTCATTCATAACTACCCTGGAAATCCTCATCTGATGGTCACAGTCTGGCCACTAGTTGTCTCCTGTGCAATGATATTAAAAATTGTCTGCCCTCTGCTGATCAGGAGCATGGATCCACATGAGTGGTCCTTCCATAGAGCCTGTCCCCAAATGTGTTCTGTCAAATATGAATAAACCTTGAGAAGAATCTTTCAGAAAAAATCCTTTTTCTAGTTCCAATTTAATTTTTTTAAAATGTTTTAAATGGAAGGTTTACATCTATGACAGATGGAAAACATTAATGTGATTGACATTCAGAATTTCCAGTAGTTTACGTTTGTCTGTGTCTCAGATTCAACATTGAGATTTCAGTTCTGACCTTTACAGATGGAGTATCCTTTCCCCAAAACAGCACATAAAGTGCCAGAAAAAGCAGAACCGTCAGATTTGGCTTCTCCAATGTTGGCGCTTTCGGGCCTGAGAAATCCCCTCCATGTGGGACATAAGCATGGGTGCTCTGGTTTGAATGGAGCCCCTCTATCAACCTGTTCACCAGCAATACTCTGTCTGAGGCTGAGGAGTCAAGTGTGGGTCTTCAGAATCCTCTTTCACAGTGCAGAACTTTGAATGTCCCAGAATTAAGTGGCACCAATGTGCATTTAATAGCAAGAAGAAAACATTCAAGGGTTGATTTTCAAACCCTGTTTTATGTGCATAAACAGGACTGATGCAAGAGTATTTGGCTCGATAGGAGCACCTTCAATCATATACCCTCCCCTTCCAACTAACTTATCAGTGGCAGCTTCAACATAGCGCGCCCTCTTACCAGGGGCAGTGGCTCCAGCCTGGTGCCCTCTTCTTTGATAATAGGCTCTGGCACAGCACCCCTCTAGGTCTTCTGCTAGTGGGATTCTGCTGCCCCCCAAATTTTGACCCTCAAGGCAACCGCCTAGTTTGCCTAACAGCTGGTATGTAAATCATTCTTTAAAAATGAACCCATGGGTTCTGCTGGTAAAAGTATGCCCAAAACCCGCTTTTGTGCATATTTTTACCTGCAAAAGGAAGAGGCGTTTCTGGAGTGGAGTTGGGGAAGGGGAAATAATTATATGTATACTTTTTGTAAATCTACCCGCCCTAAGTTGTTACTTGCACAGAAGCAAGGGTAGCTTTGTGCGCTTGTGTCAGCCAAGGTTATGGGGGCGCCTCAAATTTGTGTAACCTATACTGGGGAGGCTGAGGTCCCAAGGACACACAAACTTATTTGTTCTCTTTGGGGCAGCTGTAGCTAGCAATTAACTCCCATGCTTGACTCTGTCCCATGGTAGATTCTTTTTATTGGGGGGGAAGCTTTCGCTTATGGCCCAGACAGTGGTGTTTTGCTTCAGAATATGTTGATAGCAGTCACACACCACTGCCTCCCATTTCTGGAAGATTCCTGGCTCTTCTCTAGTAAAGCCTAGCTAGCTTTACACTATAATCAGGAAAATGCTGTATCAAATGGATTTGGCCAAGTGAGATGCAACCTTGTGTCTTTTCAGCTTTATTATATGGCCCCCAAGTACACTAAAACAAACACCACACACACAGGCTATGGGGGTTTTCCGTAGGGAGATATCTCCCCATGTTTTATGTAAACAACATTTACCACTGAAAGCACCAAATATGAATCCTAATTGCCAAGAAGCACGCTGACAGGCCCCCAAAAACAGTCACAGCTAAAGAAGAAACTTTGGCCAGATGAGAGCAGTAAACAAGTAAAGAGAGCGGTTTTCACGGGTGACTCTCAGCACGCCTGCTGCTTCTCCTTTTATCTCTCGTCCATGCGATCAGGCTTTTCCCACTGGGCTGTAAGCTCTTCGTGCAGGGATTCTAATGATGTTTCCTTCCCCTTTGTGGTGCCCTGGCCTTCTTGCGGCCTTCCCTTCTCTGCAGCGTGAAAATGGGGTGCATGATCTAAAGGTCGGAGCCATGAACTCACAGGACCCAAGTTAAAAAACAAAAACAAAAAAACCCCCTGCTTATTCACGAACTCATGGGTCAGTTGCTTTGTCTCCTCCGTCAGCGCTGTAGGATTCTGGCACTCTTCCCTCGGCAGCCATGTTCTGATGGTATTTTTATTCACTCAGCATTGAGTGCGGGTGAGCGGGTGGTGGTTGGTGCTTTTGTGCTAATTTTGGCCCAAATCTCACCGGGCTTAAAGAAGATTCAGCTGCAGCTGTAGCAATGCTGGCACCATGAGCGAGCGTGCCCAAACCCTAGTATGCCAGCTGCCCTGATTTTTGAGATGCATGAGTAGAACTGTCTGCTCCCGAGCTTTGAAACGAGTGGCATGTGGACAGCATGTGGGCACAGCAGGACCTGAAAGGCCCACTTTGTTTGGAAGCAACCTCCTCCTCCTGTGGAGGTGTGATTTGGTTGGTGGCACAAAGGAGGAAGTTCTGGGAAATAATGTAGGGGAATTTTCACCTTGCAGCCATAGTTGGCACGCGAGTCTTGGCTTTCAGGCAATTCCATTCGGCACACTGGGGAACCTGCCTGTTTCACGAGACAGAGGGAGACTGTGGCTAGTCACTGTCTCACTTTTTTTTTGTGTGTGTGTGTTTTGGCCATTGCTTTGGGCAAATTTTATTTTGGGGAGGCCTAGCTGTGATCCAGAACAGAGTTCATGCTAAAAATCCAGAATATCAGGGATTTATTCTCATTTTGGGAGCTATGCCATGCTCTTTCAGCCACTGTTTGGGTTTTTTTTTTTTAACAGAATTTTCATATATTTATTTTTCAAAGTCATCTTATATCTTTTAGCTGAAAATGTTAGTAGGTCACCAGTTTGGGTAGTTTGAGCCCTGTGTCACGTGAAAGGTCCCCGAGTAGAGTCCTCTGGGCTAAGGAACTATAGATAAACTTTTCAGCATCTGAAGTGTGTCGGCAGAGAGGTACTCAGGAAAAGCTGCTCCAGAACCACGCTGCTTCCACAGCCCAGGGGGTAGGAGCAGAAACCCACCCAGTACCCTCAGAAAGTTGTTTGCTGTGATAGTTGCTGCAGGCCGTGCACTACTTTATGATGCACTCAGTGCTTCAGCTAAGCATTTATTCTGCTGCTGTTAATAGGTTTGTCATAAAGACGTAGGTTTAACCTGGGCTCCCTCTCTAGGTTTCAGATACATTTTGAAGATTATGTGCAGCTGGTCCTTTTTAAATTAAAAAGAAAAAAAAAATCAAACCCACTGTGAATTTTGCTATTAGAAATTACTGCACAGTCAAGTACTGAATGCTCTTAGGACATCTGAATAAACAAGATGAATTAGTCTGGGGGAGGGAGAGAGAGTGCATTTTTAAAAAATTACAAATCTTGTCTGGTAATGCTGTGTGGGACCCCTTACCCAGGGAATGTTTAGACTCGCACCGTGTGCTTTTCTGAAGGTGCTTTCTAGTGAGATGAGGGTGTTTCTGAGAGTCCCAGCAGGTTTGTAAGGGGGTTTTAGGTAGCAATAAAGGATACAGCAGTAACAGTGAAGCGTTCACCTTATGGTCATCTGAAAAATGCAAATTAAAGCGTTTGACAGGTTTCTCCTTTGGACGCTCTCCCTCTCGCTCGTAGTCTGCGACTGAGACGCTCTGCTTTGCCTCGCCTAGGGCATGCATGCCTGGCATTTTAAACCCCCCCCCCCCCCCCCCCAAGCTGTGCAGGAGCCAAGCGTGGGCAGAACAGGAAGGCTGCGACTTCGAGGTCCTGAGTCTGAATGCATTGTGCCCGTCTTTGCACTTTTTTGATAGATGTGAATGGAAGTAAAATCATGAAGCCTTGATTCTGCGCCATTTCCGATCTGTAGAAATAGCTGAGTTATCTGGAAACGTTTAGAAACTGGCATTTATTTTTTCTGGGTCTGCACAAAAGATACTCAGGTTGGCTGGAAGCGTATGCTGACTATGTTGCTGTTTGTCTGCTCTGAAAGTGACATTGTTAGCGTTCACTTCCATCCTTGCTGTTGGCAGTGGGGTAAGTCTGTACCTTGCGCCTGGGGTTTGGATGGGATTCCTGGGGAGATGGAGCGGGTGGGTGGGAGGCTGGGGCATTGTATCTGAAGGCCTGTGAATTTTTTTTTTTTTTAAATATACTTAACCAGCAATATTCTGAATACTGCTGGTTAAGTATCAATTTGTTTTCAGGTACTTCTAGAGTTATCCAGCTAAGTTAGCCGGATAATATTGCTCCATCCTGGAATGCCCCCCGGCCTGCCTCTGATGTATCCCAGCTAGGTTTTTAGCCAGATAATTCAGAGATGGTGAAACCAGCAGGATTCTTAAAACCTCCCCTTAGTCTGGCTAAGTTCCCAAATTTAGCCATAGAAACCCTTTGAATATGGATTCCCTATAGTTTTTTTCTATATTGACTAGTGCACTGAGCATTAGTGCACTGTTTGGATTGTGTTTCCTGCAGTCAGTGACAAGCAAAGAACTTTATTTTCTGGATAACATCTGCTGTGTGCCGTGTGGTGTTTTAGTATGACTGGACTGGTTTGCAGAAGAGCTCCAGGAGAGAAGAAAACTCCTAAAGGACTTTGAAAGATTCTTCTTCACCCACCTCATGAGGCATGGGGCCTGTGTTTGCCCATTCCCTCCCCATTGAGCCGGGACCAGGGTTACACTTATATTTATAAGAACATAAGAAATTGCCATGCTGGGTCAGAACAAGGGTCCATCAAGTCCAGCATCCTGTTTCCAACAGAGGCCAAACCAAGCCACAAGAACCTGGCAATTACCCAAACACTAAGAAGATCCCATGCTACTGATGCAGTTAATAGCAGTGGCTATTCCCTAAGTAAACTTGATTAATAGCCATTAATGGACTTCTCCTCCAAGAACTTATCCAAACCTTTTTTGAACCCAGCCACACTAACCACATCCTCTGGCAACAAATTCCAGAGCTTAATTGTGCATTGAGTGAAAAAGAATTTTCTCCGATTAGTCTTAAATGTGCTACTTGCTAACTTCATGGAATGCCCCCTAGTCCTTCTATTATTCGAAAGTGTAAATAACCGAGTCACATCTGCTCGTTCAAGACCTCTCATGATCTTAAAGACCTTTATCATATCCCTCCTCAGTTGTCTCTTCTCCAAGCTGAACAGCCCTAACTTCTTCAGCCTTTCCTCATAGGGGAGCTGTTCCATCCCCTTTATCATTTTGGTTGCCCTTCTCTGTACCTTCTCCATCGCAACTATATCTTTCTTGAAATGTGGCGACCAGAATTGTACACAGTATTCAAGGTGCAGTCTCACTATGGAGCAATATAGAGGCATTATGACACTTTTCCATTTTATTAACCATTCACTTCCTAATAATTCCTAACATCGTTTGCTTTTTTGACTGCTGCAGCACACTGAGCCGACGATTTTAAAGTATTATCCACTATGATGCCTAGATCTTTTTTCTGGGTGGTAGCTCCTAATATGGAACCTAACATCGTGTAGCATTGGTTATTTTTCCCTATATGCAACACCTTGCACTTGTCCATATTAAATTTCATCTGCCATTTGGATGTCCAATCTTCCAGTCTTGCAAGGTCCTCCTGTAATGTATCACAGTCCGCTTGTGATTTAACTACTCTGAATAATTTTGTATCATCCGCAAATTTGATAACCTTACTCGTCGTATTCTTTTCCAGATCATATTGAAAAGCACCGGTCCAAGTACAGATCCCTGAGGCACTCCACTGTGTACCGTTTTCCACTGAGAAAATTGACCATTTAATCCTTCTCTCTGTTTCCTGTCTTTTAACCAGTTTGTAATCCACGAAAGACATTGCCTCCTATCCCATGACTTTTTAGTTTTCATAGAAGCCTCTCATGAGGGACTTTGTCAAACGCCTTCTGAAAATCCAAATACACTACATCTACCGGTTCACCTTTATCCACATGTTTATTAACCCCTTCAAAAAAATGATGCAGATTGTGTTCCATTAAATCATGTCTTTCTATGTGCTCTAGGATTTTGATCTTGAGAATAGTTTCCACTATATTTCCCGGCACTGAAGTCAGGCTCACTGGTCTATAGTTACCCGGATCGCCCCTGGAGCCTTTTTTAAATATTGGGGTTACATTGGCCACCCTCCAGTCTTCAGGTACAATGGATGATTTTAATGATAGGTTACAAATTTTAACTAATAGATCAGAAATTTCATTTTTGAGTTCCTTCATTACCCTAGGATGCATATCATCCGGTCCAGGTGATTTGTTACTCTTTAGTTTGTCAATCTGGCCTACTTCATCTTCCAGGTTCACAGTGATTTCATTCAGTTCGTCTGACTCATCACCCCTGAAAACCATTATTATATCATAAAACACAGAAATATAAAACGATCTAACAAAATTTCATCCTTATTCCAATAGCCCATCCATCTCGTACCCTTACAAAGGGATGGATAATACCACAACCCAATCAAATTACATACCCAGTAATACCCAAAGTCACTTCCTAGTAATTCCCCCCTCCCCCTCAATACTCTCAGTTGCAGGCCTTGTTTTAAGGCAGGCTCTGACATCAGTGGGAGGAGAGACCCTGGCAGCATAGCTGAGGGCACCATTTGGGCATCTGAAGCAGAGCAAGTAGTATGGGAGCAGGTAGTATGGGAGCATATGAGCAGATGAATACAGGTCCCATTCACACCTGGGATTGTCTTCCTTCAGTCACAGTCCTCTGTTCCTCTTGCAGTGGACCTTGCTTTAAAGTGGGCTCTGATGACATCAGTAGGGGGTGAAGACACTGGCAGTAGTGATGTAGACGCCAGCTGGGCATTAGATACGGGAGCATGGGACCAGATGTACACAGGTCCAACTTGCATCTGGGGATAGTTTTGTTTTTATGCTGCTTGAAGAGGGAAATATTTTTTTTATTGTACACCATTTTGACGTGTTAAAGGAAGAAAAATCTAATAAAATGTTAGCATGTATTTTCATTCGTAGTCCTTGACTACTAGTGCTGCTAAGGTAAAGCAGCTTGATGGCTCCAGGAACATTAGGACACTTTTTTCTTAAGTTCTAAGTTTTCTGTTTTTATCCTTTTGGGGATCCTGGGTTCTTCAGCCTTTGTAATCAGAGGGTTCTTTAGCCTTTTTGGGTTAAAAAAAAAACAAAAAACAAAAAAAAACCCTTCAGATCCCAGAATGCTTTAGAACAGGACACAAAAAAAGAAAGACAAATTAAATCTGCTAAAATCTTCCTTACGTTCATGAAGTCATGTTAGCCAGATAATTGCCCTTAAACTGTGGCTGTCTTTCCAAATCAATTGGAAAGACAGCCACAGTTTAAGGGCAGTTAGACAAAGGTAAGGTTAAAGGTGTGGTCTTCAATTACTGTTTGCAGTAAATCCAGTTTCCTCTGGGTGGGGTCGACCCATTTAGAAGGCTTAAGAATGTGGCTGTGGGCCTGGTCCACCTTGAACACCTACACCGTAGAACATTTATACTTCATTTGAAAAATATCAGAGGCAAACTCCGATGTGCTTTGTCTCTCTTCCACCTGTAGAACCAATAAATGCATTAACGTCGGAAGAAATTGCTGCTTTTCCCTTTGCATGCGATGCAATAAGATTTTTTTTTCTCAGCTTACTGTATCAATGGGTTCTTATCGCCCTTATAGATTGGTGTGATAGGATAAATTATTTTGACATTGCTGTGGTTTTGTTGTAGTCCGCATTGTGCTAGGACAAGAAGTGTAACTGTATTAACTCTGTTGTTTTTTTGGCATTGGGAGAAAAGGACGATCATGTAGTTACAAGTGGATCTACAGGGCATACAGTATAATTTTCATGAAAAATAAAGATGCAGTAATATTGAAATAATTATGCATTTAAAGGTGATTTTTAAAGTGGCGCGCGGGCGTCCGTGTGTGCGGTTCCCGGTGCACCAACACGCGTGTTATAAAATCCACTACCCGCACACACACGCGTGCCCAATTTTATATTGGCGCGTGTGGGTTCCGACTTGCATGCGCAAGGGGGGTGATTTTGTAACATGCATGCGGTGACGCTTTATTGGAGCGGACTGGGAGGGAACGTCTTAAACCCCCTGCCTGCCTTTTCCCCTATCCTCCCCCACCCCTAAAACCCATTTAACTAAGAGTTTTTTTCCCCCATACTTACCTGCTCCCCGGAGCAGCAGTAACTTGTGCGCGCCAGTTGGCTGCCAGCGCATGCTTCACCGGGACAGTGCCTAATGGTGCTGTCCTGGTCTGCCCCTCTTTTAACATCTGGTTCTTCCACGTGTACTGGGAGATACACACATGGCCACGGTGGTTTTGAAAATGCGCGTGGTGTGCGCGGCCCAGCCACGCACATATTCTCCCGGTATTGCTGCGCGCCGGCTTTTTAAAATTAGGCCATTAATGTAATACCTTTTAAATTCACGCAGGGTCTTAAGGCACCTAATAATAGGACAGTACTAAGCGTTTTTCTCACAGACCCCCCCCAAAAAAGGAAAATCCGTTTAGTACATCAGGCAACAGTGCTTGTCTGATTATTATAATCATCCGTTATTAAATAGGTAAAATTAGACACAAAGTCACACTGGAAGTTGGGAGATGTCAGCTGAGTGTAGAGTCTGATTCCCTAGGCAAAAAATAAATAAATCTCAAGGTTGTCTCCTTTGCCATAATAGGTACAGAATTCATTGTCAATGGGTTATGTGCTTAAATGAAAGCTGAGATGCGTTGTTCGTAACATTTCATTGAGCAGTATCAAGCATACAGGCCATATCAAGTAATGCAATAAACTGATTGCAAGAATGACCAAAGTTCGAGTCCTAGGGTCAACCAGCTGTTTGAGATTTTTGAAGGCCGCATCCAACTTTGGAACCTGGGGGGTCTTTAATTATTTTTTTATTTGATTTATATTTATTTGATATATACTTCAAAGTGGATTACATTCAGGTACCCTAGGTATTTAACACACACGCTTAAACACTCACATATAACATCTATATGAATAGCCTGAGCCACACATACTATGTATTAGAGATGTGAATCGTGTCCTCGATCGTCTTAACGATCGATTTCGGCTGGGAGGGGGAGGGAATCGTATCGTTGCCGTTTGGGTGTTTAGAATATCATTAAAATCGTGAACCGGCACACTAAAACCCCCTAAAACCCACCCCCGACCCTTTAAATTAAATCCCCCACCCCCAAATGCCTTAAATTACCCTAGGATCCAGCGGCGGTCCATAGCTAAATCGGGGGAAGGGGGAGGGTAGGAAAACCGGCACACTAAATCCCCCTAAAACCCACCCCCGACCCTTTAAATTAAATCCCCCCCCCCCAAATGCCTTAAAGTACCCTGGGGTCCAGCGGCGGTCCGAAACGGGCTCCTGCTGTTGAAGCGTGTTGTCTTCAGCCGGCGCCATTTTGCAAAATGGCCGCCACAAAATGGCGGCGGCCATAGACCAACACAATTCGACCGCAGGAGGTCGCTTCCGGACCCCCGCTGGACTTTTGGCAAGTCTTGTGGGGGTCAGGAGGCCCCCCCCAAGCTGGCCAAAAGTCTCTGGGGGTCCAGCGGGCGTCCGGGAGCGATCTCCTGCCGCGAATCATTTTCCGTATGGATAATGGCGCCGGCCATATGCGTTGTTCGTAACATACGCGCCGGCGCCGTTATCCGTACGGAAAACGATTCGTGGCAGGAGATCACTCCCGGACGCCCGCTGGACCCCCAGAGACTTTTGGCCAGCTTGGGGGGGCCTCCTGACCCCCACAAGACTTGCCAAAAGTCCAGCGGGGGTCCGGAAGCGACCTCCTGCGGTCGAATCGTGTTGGTCTATGGCCGCCGCCATTTTGCGGCGGCCATTTTGCAAAATGGCGCCGGCTGAAGACAACACGCTTCAACAGCAGGAGCCCGTTTCGGACCGCCGCTGGACCCCAGGGTACTTTAAGGCATTTGGGGGGGGATTTAATTTAAAGGGTCGGGGGTGGGTTTTAGGGGGATTTAGTGTGCCGGTTTTCCTGCCCTCCCCCTTCCCCCGATTTACGATTTTTTGACGATAAATCGGGGGAATTGGTATTGTATCGTGGCCCTAACGATTTTTGACGATTTAAAATATATCGGACGATATTTTAAATCGTCAAAAAACGATTCACATCCCTACTATGTATATAAAACACCTAAATAAATACTATTGCAAACTTGACAGTATGATTGCTTCAACATTGTAAACAGGTTTTTTTTAAACCCTTTGTTGTATCCAATTAACTTCTTACCCATTCCACTGCCATATCTTTTCCGTCGTATTCCTTTTTTTGTTCCCTTCATTTTTCCTTATTTCTCGTCCAGTGCTCTGATTTTCTGATTATGCTTATCTCAGTGCTCAGTGTTTTGATTGTAGTTTATCCTTTCCTTTTTCTCTCTTACGCAGACCTGCACAGATTGATATTTACATAGACCTGGCTCTTTTTTTCCTTTTTTTTTTTTTTTTTTTTATGAAGGGCCTAGCAAAATAGGTGAGCAAAAGTAGGAAGCTGGAGCCCTGTGTTACTACCCTGACCTCCAGTAGCTCTACAGTTTCTAGTGCTGTGAGATGTAGTTTAAGTAAATGTCTAGAACCCGGGTTCATACATTTTTAATAATTATCCTCTCCAAGTCTTCTCCTTTTCTTTCTTCAGTCACCCTCATCTCTCCAGCACTCTCTCGGAATCAGATGGGCTGCTCCCCTCTCCATCTTGATAGACTCTCATCCGTTCCTCTGCTCCTCCTCACCATCATTCATTCGCTCCCTGTGACTGCCATTCTTATCCATCTCATTACTTGAGTAGAAACATACATAGAATGTGACAGCAAGGTGTAAAGGAAGTGTGGCTCATCTGTTCTGCCCAATTTACTTCCTTTTACAATGTCACAGACCTCAGTGGATCTCTGTCTTCCCTTTCACGTCTTGGACTGAGCTTTCTTGAATTATGTTACTGTTTTTTCCTCCACTACCTCCCCTGGGATGCTGTTCAAATCGTCTTCCATTCTTCCTATGAAAAAATATTTTCTGATATGTCAGAGTTTGTTCCGTTTGATCCTCATACCATGACCTCTTGTTCTAGAACCTCCATAAACCATTAAGGTGGACTTGGGGAAATCCATTGCTTATCCCTGGGATAAGCAGCATGGAATCTATTGAGCTTAGGAATCCTGCCAGGAATCCTGGATTGACCACTGTTGGAAACAGGATGCTGGGCTTGATGGACCTTGGGTCTGACCTAGCATGGCAAACTTGTGTTCTTATGTATAAATAATGCACTAACTGTTTAATGGAAACTATGTATGGTGCCCTTCCTCCCTTTCCTAGGTCCAAAGGTCAGCAGGAAATCTTAGACAACTTTATTGAGCAATTCAGTATGAACAGTCACACACAACTATGTCTCTGGAATCATTACATACAGTGCAGATTCGCTAAAGGGACTATTCATCTTCCTGACTGATGAGGAAGAGAACTCTAACCTTGCATTATTCAAAAGCAGTTGGACTGAATCAATACAGTCTTAATTAAATGAAACTGTTTCAAGGGTTAGTGGTGGCTTTGTTTTTTCGGTGGCTGTTCTTCACGTCTGCTTCTCCCAGCTCTTGTAGAAATTAATTGGGTAGTTTGTGAATGGGAACAAAAAAAAAATCCCTTTTATATCATAAGGATAGTGATCTTATTTGAGAGGCTCAATTTAGAGAATGGCTGAAGTCCATGAGTGGGCAAGTGTGAAGGAATGGCATCTGTACAAGGGATGCTGGGAGTTTTGTTCCATGGTGCCTGTGTAGCCACAGCTGGACATCTGTGTTCCAGGATCCCGGGAGCTATGTTCCATAGTGCTTGTATGGCCATGGTTGGGCATCTGTACATTGGTTTCTGGGAGTTGTTCCATGCTTTCTGTTTCTAGCTGTATGAAGTACCATAGAGGAGATCATTTCTTTGGTACTCGTGCTGGTGCTAAAACTTTATTATTTGTTTTGACAAAAGTGAAGGCAGTGTAACATCAGCGAGGACAAGGCAAACCAGAAGTGGAAAAATGGCATAAGCAGCTTTAAATTTTAAAATGTTCTTACTTCTCCCCTCTGGAGATACAGCAAAGGTGGTTTTAGAGATATATGTATCTTGCATGTAGGGAGAAGCCCTCCCAAGGTTATGCTCATACACATTCCCTCCTTTATTTATGAATATGTATTTATTCTTGTATTTTTGAATATTTCTAATCCACTAGTTCTAAAATTACTTGCTCCTTGTGGCTAAAAATGAAAACATATACAATATTATACATAAACATATTCCATCTGAGCAACTACATTCCTTTATTTGTATGTGTACAGTTCCATTTGTGATAGAATAGTCAGCAAGAAGAATGACCCTGAGGCCAGGAGTGGCCTGTATGCTGTCAAAGTGAGTCTGCAGGCTTCCAACTGGAAAAGTGGCAGGGTGATTTTCTGCCTGCAATGGCTACCTTCCCCTCGGGCGCTGATTGCCAGCAGGGCTTAGGTAGGAGGCCCAGAACCAGGACTAGCAGGAATGCAGTTACACGCACAACTGAATGTTGAAAACAGGAAGACTGTTTGGGATGAAAAGAGCAGATCTGAAGCAGCAAAGAGTATGTTGAAGTCAATATAGTGGGATGATCTTTGGAAGTAGGATTCTAACGAGAGGGCTGGAGAATGGGAGCCAAGCTCTGGCAACTTGCTGACTGAAAGTCTGGACATTGTATGTGTCCAGAAAAGAAACAAGATGGCTACCAGCAGGAAGTGTGGGCCAAGGAAACAGGCATCCCAGAAGCCTGAAGGAGGCAAAAACTGCCTGTTGATTCTCTAACTAGTGAGATTCCTACTAAGAAGTGTGGCCTATTAGTAAGGGCATGCTGTGTACATTAAATTAGCAATGTATACCATCATTCCTCAGTATCCCTGCTGCAATGGCTTACTCCTATTTCTAGTGAGTGACCCTTAATCTCTGTGTGGATGTCTTAGAAATTGAGAAAGCAGACGCCTTTTACCTCCTGTTCCACTGCAAAAAAAATGTGCAAGCCTAAGGCTTTGATAAAGAGCTAAGGTCTTGGGTGAAATAATGACCCCCTTCTCACTCACTGTGGCTGGAGAGCTCTTCTTTCTCTTACGATGGTTTTTGGTTTGTGCAGGGTAGTCTCTGTTCCACTCTTCCTATCCAGATTGGAGGGCAGAGGGTATCTAATATCTGGACTAAAACTCCAGTTCTTCTAGGGTCTTGGCTTTTGTAAAACAGACCCTAGTAGCACTTTTTTTTCTTTGTTTTGTTTTTAATGTTTGCAAGTCAGGAATTTTATTTTTGTGCAGATTTTTCAGAGGTCTTTTGAGCCTTTTTACGGTCACCTATGTGTCACTTAGTCAAAGAAAGACAGTTGGCCATCCAGTATACATTTGAAGAAGGAACATATATCCATCCGGTACCATACTACAGTGGTTCTCAAGTCAGTCCTCAGGACATACCTGGCCAGTTAGGTTTTCATGATAATCACAATGGATATTCATGAGAGAGACTGCATGCACTGCAGCCATTGTATGCAAATCTATTTCACTCTCTTCCATACTGGAGTGGAGAACTAAAGGAGAACCACTACCAATCCGCTAATCACCCAGTGATTAGCGGATTGGTAGTGGTTAGCGGATTGGAGACAGAGAGGCGGTACTAACCTGGTAGAGATCAAGCACTAGATCCAGGTATAGAAGGGGAATCTTTAGAGTAGGAGGAACCTAGTCACAGTACCCCTGCACAGACCTAAAGATCCAGAAGGGAACAGAGGCAATCCCAGCAAAGAATTCAAGGGACCTCAGGTACAGATTTGAAGGAATTTATTTCTGTAAAACGAAAGCGACAAGAAGAAAATGTATACCGTGCTAAACATTTGCCATTTAACAAATGATTCACTAAAGATTTACACAAAGATGACTTTCTGTTAAATCACCAGCCTGGAATCCTTTTGAGCTGAGCTAAATTCCCTTTCCAAGAAGTAGTCCCAGTATTCAGAAGTTGGTATTTAACCAGATAACTTATGCATTATGCAGATAAACACCTAATCTGAAACTTATGGGGGTCAATTAGGATAGTAATGAAAAAATACAACAGAGCCCCAGCCTTGGGTTACCTGGCAGTCATTTTGAAAACACAGAGCTGCACGGTAGCAATGACTGGGGATCACTCCTGCAAGACCTGTGGATGTGGTTAAGGAGTTGGAGTCCAGAGAGACTGGAGGGGGCTCTTATTTTTGTGTTTCAGTAAGTGGAAGAAAGGACCTGGATGGGGTGGGTGTTATGGTTTAGCGGTGTTTGGGTGGATTCTTGGGTACTGTGGCAGATGACCACACCCACGGGGAGGAGCCCCGTGGGGAGCCACAGTACTGGGCTAGACTCAGGACGCACAAACACAGAGTTATGTCTTTTATTGTACAGCTGATGTATACGACCAGAAGTGACTATAGTGAGGTGATCCATAGGTAGCAATCCAGGGACCCTCGGGAGAGAGAACCTGCCTCACCACGATGATATAGGGATATCCAGGTGAAGGTTTCTCAGCACGGCAGAGCTGTAGATGAGAGAGACTGAGAAATAAATTACTCACTAGATGGTAGCTGTAAGGTTGATGATTCCACCAGGCAGAAGTAGATGGTAACAGGCACCGAGGCAGGGAGAGCAGGCCCTCGAGGAGCGAGTACCTGATCCCAGTAAGGCACCTGAAAGAAAGCAGAGGGCCCCCGAGGAGCGGGTACCCAGGTTAGAGATTACCCCAAAAGGCAGAGAGAACTTCCAGCGGCAGCACGGAAGCGGCAGAGTAGCTTAGACCGGACGAGTCCAATCCAATCCTTGTCCTTGCTAACTCAATGAGCTAGCAAACAATCATAGGCTAAATACCCAGATGGCGTGATATCACTCGAGGGGGAAGCCCCCGAGGTTCCCGCCATGACGTGGATAAAGACGTGGGTGGCGTGCACTCGTGCACTCTAGGAGGTCCTTAGGAGAAACATGGCGTGAGGCTTTGCCATAGCTGTTCTGGGGATGCTGGAGGACGCAGCTTGCAGACGCAGCGGCAGCCATCTTCCCAAGGCTAGCGGGGAGAGCAGAGAAAAAGGTGAGGCACAAGGGTTGAAGTGACTGAGACAGGACGCAACAGTGGGGTAGCTTTTTTTTTTTTGTTTGTTTGTTTTTTAAAGGCTTCAGAAGTGGCTTTCTTTTGTTTTGAAAATGAAATGAAATGGGAAGTTTCATTACATTTCCTGTTTCATTTCAGTGAAAGCACATCCTTTGCGTTTTATATGCCCACTAAAATGAAGCCTCTATAGTGAGCACACAAAAATAGCATGGAACTTGAAAAAAGCAGTGTGCCAGTGCTGCATTGTGAAATCTTCCATGTAAATTGACCCAAAGTGAAAAAGAACAAGTCCTGACTCCTGAGTCTTGAATGGTGGAGCTGCCGTAACTTAAAATTGTGCCCTCTCTCACCCCACCGGGAATGATTCGTTAACATTCCGGACAATAAGAACATAAGAAATTGCCATGCTGGGTCAGACCAAGGGTCAATCAAGCCCAGCATGGCTTGATTGACCCTTGTGGCCAAACCAGGCCACAAGAACCTGGCAATTACCCAAACACTAAGAAGATCCCATGCTACTGATGCAATTAATAGCAGTAGCTATTCCCTAAGTAAACTTGATTAATAGCCGTTAATGGACTTCTCCTCCAAGAACTTATCCAAACCTTTTTTGAACCCAGCTACACTAACTGCACTAACCACATCCTCTGGCAAATTCCAGAGCTTTATTGTGCGTTGAGTGAAAAAGAATTTTCTCCGATTAGTCTTAAATGTGCTACTTGCTAACTTTATGGAGTGCCCCCCTAGTCCTTCTATTATTTGAAAGTGTAAATAACCCACTCACATCTACTCGTTCAAGACCTCTCATGATCTTAAAGACCTCTATCATATCCCCCCTCAGCCGTCTCTTCTCCAAGCTGAACAGCCCTAACCTCTTCAGCCTTTCCTCATAGGGGAGCTGTTTCATCCCCTTTATCATTTTGGTTGCCCTTCTCTGTATCTTCTCCATCGCAACTATATCTTTTTTGAGATGCAGTGACCAGAACTGTACACAGAATTCAGGGTGCGGTCTCACCATGGAGCGGTGCAGCATCATGCGGTATTCTGCAGCAGTAGGTAAAGATTTGGGTAGGTAAAGGTAGGTAAAGGTAAAGGGTAGGTAAAGGTAAAGGGTAGGTAAAGGGTAGGTAAAGGTAAAGATTTGGGTAGGTAAAGATTTGGGTAGGTAAAGCAGTAGGTAAAGATTTAGGTAAAGATTTGGGATCCTTTAGGATAATAAGGATATGTTCTGGGTGGGGGGAGTCAGGCCCCTCTTTTGTTTGGCTGAAGAATGGACAGGCGCCATCTTGATCAGATAGATCAAAACATGAATGGTGAGGGATAAATTATCTTCTGAGGGTCTGCTCTTGATGAGGGATGGGAGCCTACCCGTTGGTGGGGAAAAACTCTGTGTATGGCCTCCTCCTAGTATTAAAAGTTAGCATGCTTTAAGAACTAATATCCCAACGTTTAACACCTGGTCCATTGTAAATAATGCATGGAGGAGAATTGTAAGTTAGGGGCATCATTTTTTCTAAAGTCCATACCTGAACAACCTTAAACTTGAGGACTGGAGGTGAAAGGTCTCCTGAAAGATTATCCAATAACACCCCTTGCTCCATCCAATGCTCCTGCTCCTTGCTTTGTTGCCTGTGTGGGAAATTAACTGAGAGCCGCAGGCAGCAATCACCCACTTTTATTGGGGTAAAAAGTGTTGGTGGGCTTTGAACCGGGGTCTGCCTGATGGGGAAACTGGTGCCCTAACATGTCGAATACACAAAAGATAAGTGCAGAAATGTTTATTGGTCCACAAACAAATGTTTCATAAATAAAGAGATTTAATGTTTCAAAAAACAGCAACTCCACTGTATGAATGTAAATCTTAGAAGGGTCCCCCGACACGGACACAGTGTTTCGCCGCAGGGCTGCATCGGGAGGGACAGTAACAGCCTATATCCGTAGCTATACAAGTTCACAGGGAGCGCACATTTATGTGTGGACCAATAAACTTTTCTGCACTTACCTTTTGTGTATTATTGATGCTGAGTGCAGTATCAGTTCTCCTTTGTTTGTTGTGCCTAAAATGTAGAGCCACAGAGTGGTTTTAAACTGAGCAACCTCAGACTGCTGTTAGCCTGGGACATGGCCCCAACCTTGACGATCAGGGCCGGTTCTCAGGGCTTCAAGAAGGGATTTCTTGGAAAGCTCTAGTGTTCCGGCAATCTGGTGGCCAAGAGCTGCACTGCGGGGGCTGGGAGGTGAAGGGCTAGTGCCATGGGCTGTGTGCTGAATTTTGGACTGGAAGGGACCGGCTATGATTGGACCTAGACTAAAACGCGGTGAGTATTATATTACTGAAGCGTGTTCAGTGCTGTATTCAAGTTGAAAGTGAAAGAAATCGATGGTTTTGTTACTCCTGGAGGAATTTTGCGCCACTGTGCATTGCAGAATTCTCCACCTGCACAGAAGTTTCCATTGGGTCTGCGCTAGCCGGAAGCGGAAGGAGGTTTCTTTCCCTCCTCTGAGGTGTAGGTGGCCCCTTCTCTGGCAGCAAAGAGTGGATTGGGCTGACGGTGGCTTTTCTGTTCTGCTGGTAGGCAGTGCATTCACTGTTCCCGCGCGGCTCTGGTCTTGTATGACTCCCAGTTGCCACCACTGGCCGTGCTGCTGAATTTGCTGGCAGCGGTTCCTCTCTCCCATGCACAAGCACAGCCACGCAAGAAGCTGGCCTTCAGATATTTGCGGAGATTTTTTTTTTTAAGCTGTTCCCGGAGCCTATATTTGGTAACCTGGGACAGTGGTAACATCGAGGTCAGCAGGTTTAAAGGGTCAGCACTCCCTATCGTTAATAACAGAGAAGACTGAGGTGGAGGAGGGGAATTTGAGTCTGACAGGGAAGGGTTGTTGAGCTTAGGGTTTGGGGAAGAGAAGACCGAGAGGCGATAGATGCTAGAGGGGGATGAGAGGGAGAGAAAGGGGAGGTGGGAAGGAAGGTGGGTATTGAGCCTGGGAGAATAGGGGGTGGGTATTGAGCATGGGGGGAAGGGAGGGGGAGAGAGAGAACATGGGGTGGGTATTGAGCCTGGGGAGGAGGGATAGGGAGAAGAAAAGCAGAGTGGTATTAAGCTTGGAAGGGGTCTAGGGAGACTGGGAGGTGGGTATTGAGCTTGGTGGGGAGAGGAAGAGCAGGAGGTGGGCATTGAGCCTAGTGGGGGGAGGGTTGAGAGAGAATAGGGGGTGGCTATTGAGCCTGGGGGGATGGAGTGGAGATGGAGAGCAAGGGGTGAGTATTGAACCTGGAAGGCAGAGGGGGGAAAGGAGAGCAGCAGATGGGTATTGAGCCTGGGAAGGGGGGGGAGGGAGTACAGGGTATGAATGCTGTGAGTCTGGGGTAGGGGAGAAAGTGCGAGTGAGCTGGAGGGGGTTTGAATGTGGGATAAGGGAAAGAGCTGGATAGGAGGGAAAGGTGGGTGTGAGACTGGGTTGTGGAGAGAGAGAGAGCTGTGGTGATTGAAGCCTTAAGGGAGCATCCAGACGGGGTGAACTGAAAATAAACATACAAAGGTAGACTTTTAAAAGGGACGCACGCACGCACGCACACTCATAAATGCGCTTATCTCGCCATGCACAAAACTAGGCACAATGTTTAACCTATGCAGGTAGGTTATAAAATACTCTCCATGCACACATGTCTGGAGCTGCAGTTAGTTTAGCTGGGTTTAAAAAAGGTTTGGATAAGTTCTTGGAGGAGAAGTCCATTAATGGCTATTAATCAATTATACTTAGGGAATAGCCACTCCTATTAATTGCATCAGTAGCATGGGATCTTCTTAGTGTTTGGGTACTTGTAGCCTGGTTTGGCCTCTGTTGGAAACAGGATGCTGGGCTTGATGGACCCTTGGTCTGACCCAGCATGGCAATTTCTTGTGTTCTTATACATGCGCCACTTTGCTACTGCTCCTTGTTAGGCGGGGGGGAAGAGACTCTTTATAAGGCTGTCACTCTATATATGGACCACTGTAAGGGGACATTTTGATTCGGGGTGAGTTTTCGGGAGGTGGGGGGGGGGGGGTGTTACAAACACATTCAGGGAGATCCATTGTCAAACTGACATCATTAAAGAAGTTTTGACCTTATAAGTGATGAAAGAGGAGTTGATTTGTACGCTGCGGTCTCTGCTAGCTGCATCGTACAAATCATCTCCTTTACTTCCCTTATAAGGTCACAATTCTTTAATGAGGTCAATTTTACAATGGATTCCTCTGAATGTGTCTGTAACAGCACCACCCCCAACCCATCTCCCGAAAACTCCCCCCCCGAATCAAAGTGCCCCCTTACAGTGCTCCATATATATAGAGTATCTGACTGAGCCTTTTAAAGAGGCTCTCGCGCTCTCTCTCTCGCTCCACTGCGCCTAACAAGGAGCAGTAGCAAAGTGGCGGCCGGCTGAGGAAAATTAGAGGCTCTGAGTGTCGGCGCTGGCTTTTCCTCTGGAAAGCCCATGCCCTGCCCTTTTTCTGAGCACTTCTTCTGGCTGCGAATTCATCGATGTACACGCGCCCTTCTCCCTGGGCTGTTTAAAATTCACGTAGCGCCCTCCCCGGGCTGTTTTTGCACTCGCAAGGCTTTTAAAATTTACCTTGTAATCTCTTATTATCTGAATGACTCCTGTGCTGGACACTTTTGGAAGTATGAAAGTGTAACAAAAAGATCAACTTGGAATCCCCCATTGTCATCGCGGGCGAATTAAGCAAGTACTGTGTCGATTCTCTCCTGCATACAATTGCCAAAAAAAAAAAAAAAAGGTGGCATAAAAGGACTAGAAAACAGATGGCCTAATGCAATTAAGGAAGCATTTGATAAAATTGGAACTCATTCTATAACAGCACTATAAATTACCATCTTGCTAAGAAAACGCTTGTGTTTGGGCTGCTTATAAATGGAAGAATTGCATAGAAATATTTAACTGTGTGCAGTGTTTAGTGACATTCTTTGAAAAAGATTGTGGCTGCTTTTTTTTTTTTTGTGTGCATGTGAGTGAGTGTAGTGTTTATATGAATGGGTATATTTTAGCTCATTTTTGTAGTTCGCTGAATTATCATATATGTATGTGTGTGTGTGTGTATATATATGTATTATATATAAATATAAACCCCTTTTTTAGGAAGTGGTATCTCCCTTCAGGGCACATATTTTATATATTTGACGCTGCTCTGGCTAGCATTTCATATCCCATATAGGGGGAAACTCTCTTATGACCCAAACAATGAAAAAAGTTGGCCAGTCTATATCTTTGTGCATGTGCTTCCCATGAGATGAGAAGCAATAAAGATTAGACAGGACCAAGACTGGTGTAGAAATATTTACTGTTTCATGAAGATAATTAAAGTTCATTGTCCAAAAAATGAGTGAACATCTGACTGTTGATACAGGATTTTCTGAATGGTAGGTAGGTGTCCTTAGTACAGACATCTGAGTAGAGCCCATGGTGATTTTAAATTTGCATACTCTCCCAGCGCCTGTTTCGTTGGAGTCCTAGTGATAGGGTCCCCTCTGCATTGCGAAAACACTGCCCTTATACTTCATCTCCTCCTCGGACTCCCAGCCTGTCCAGGTCCCCTGATGAATGGAAATCCAAATGGCTTCTCCTGATTCATGTTCTTCCTTCATTTAGTTCAGTTGTCACTTTGTCCTCTATCGTTTCTTTTCCTGGGGGACTTCTCTTAGGGAAAAGTCAGTGGGATCAGGCTTTCAAAGAGCTCTGAAATCCCTTGGAGAAGGGGGATCCAAAAACCTCCCCACTTCACTCAAAGTCCAAAAATACTTTAAGGTGTAAATTGGATATCTTCTCTGTCTCTCATAGCAGGGACCCATCACTGGTGCTTCCTACTTTCAGGCCGATGCAATATTGGGCGCTCGGGTGAGTGCGCCACTAAACGCGCAGTTGGATGCACGCTTTGGACGTGCTAGACTCATGCCTGAAGCAATTCCAGGATTCGCGCACCCAGAACATGCGTCCAAACCAGCACATAGGCTTATAGGGCTCATCACGTGTAAATTCCATGTAGTCGAGGCTATTATCCTACGATTCAAAAAAAGTCCCGTGCGGCCAATGAGTGCATTGTAATGCGGAAAATTTAAGGACAGCCTGGGAGCTGATGCAAAGGAATGCTGTGCTTAAAGTCTCAACCAAAAACCCCAAAATCCTGCTTTCTGTGGTTCCTCCTAAAAGTATCGTCATGATACAAAGTAGGGTGAACCAAAGAAAAGAGAATCATGCAAAAAATAAGTCTTTGGGGGGAAAAACAAAATTCTGGGAGCCCAATATACACGTATAATATACATGCAGGCCATGTATATTGTGGTATTAGCAGGAGAAAACGGAGCGCCGGTTTTCCTAACCCACACTGACGACCAAGTCTCCTGGGCGCCGGATGCCAAGGAGATGCTAGGGACGCACCGTTTCAGCTAGCGCCTTCTTTTGAACGCCGCAGCTCGCTAGCCTACTGCATCGTGTACCCAGGAGAGATGGATGGGTGTGCGTTAGGAAAGCGGGCACTCGATCATGAGCACTCGTTTTTTGCACACCGATATTGCATCGGCCTCCTAGGGTTTAGAGTAGGCTCACAGGGCTTTTGGTCCCCTGGATGAGAGCCCTTTTGCCCCTAAGGGGATCGGGCTTCCAAATCTCTCTCTCTGTAACTTATAAATGGAAAGGATCCTCTGGCAGGGATTGCACTATGAGGTATTTCTTTTGAAAAAAAACTCCTTGTGGTAAGGCCGGATGATCGACGTGTCCGGATGATTTTTGCCTGAGTTAGCAGGAGAGATGTTTGAGATCTTCGCACCTACAACAGTCTTTTTTTGATGGATTACAAATTGCAGAGTTAACCCCTGAAGAAACTGGCTGCAACGAAACACTGGCCGTGTTGGGCTTGGTGATTATCAGTGTGGACTATTGTGATTTTTATCAGCTAAAAAAAATGTTTTGGACATTAGATGGTGGATGATCGAACAATCTTGGATTGTCCTTACCTGAGTTAGCAGGACACATAACGCCAGGCTTGCTGATACCTTTCCAAGCAATTTCAAAATTTATTTTTTTGCTGACCATATAAAAGTTTTGCTCTTTGCTGAGATCCCCTTTTTTGTTTGTATTTTTTGTTTCTAAATAGCACTGGGACATTCAATCAGAACCTCTAGGTGGGAAAGACTGAAGGATATAGATGACTCTTAAGAAAAAGGTGTTAGGAACAGGGATAGTGGCATTTAATTGCTAGAACGGGTGGATCTGTTTATTTAAAGCTCAATTAATAAAATAATAAACATTTCAGCAAAACAGTTAGGTCCACCCTTCCAATAACAACGTGCTGGGAGGAAAATTTATATTAAATTATAGGTTTAAAATAAATATAAAATTAAATTTAAATAAAAAAAAGCCTCATAATATTCAGATAACCTTGATATGAAGGAGCCACATTTTAATCAACAAAGGGAGAAACGCCCATTTTCCTATGCCATTTGGTTTCCAAATGTTACTAACACCTTACAATATTTTTCTTTAATTGTTAGCTGTTCCAGAGCATAGCGGTTGTATCCAAAGTTCTCCAAATCCATTCCAGTGACCAGCAACTATCCTCCCGGCTGCTACCAATGTGTGGTTCATTTAGAGTAATATCTTTAGAAGGATACGTTCCTTCTTTATTTGAAGAAGTCGATATTTTTTTTTATGATTTGGCCTGGTGTCCCAGCTTAACACACCCCGGGAGTAAGGACTGTGGCTCTGCTGTCTCCTGTTACGTGATTATGGAAAAGCCCCCACAGCCAATTGGACTGCTCAATGAAATAAATACTATTGGTGGCCTTTGTCGAGACTTCTCTTGAGCTATTTCATTGAGCAGCTTGGTGGTGGTAGACGGGTGAGAGTGTGTGTTTATTTATTTTTGTCTTATATAAAAATAAAATGATGATCAGTCATTCTTTTGTAACATGCTAATATAGATAAATGATCCTGTGCCTGAAGGAAATAGGGAAGGGCAGACCCAGCTAGCTCATGTAAATGAGACACTACATCCGAATGTACTAAAGGCAGACTGTAAAATAGCTCTTTTTCTGATGTCTGTGATTGTTATGGATTCTGAAAGATTTTTGTTTACCCATGTACTATATTTATGCAAATGGAGAGGCATGTGGTATGTTTCAGCTTGCTACTGCTTGTGTGTGATGGCTTATGTCATTCAGGCCCTGACCTGAAGTAAACCGATTGGACAATTAGAAAAGTCAGTGTAAGATAAATGCTTTTTTCTTTCTTTTTTGTGTCAAACTGAACTCAAGAGCCCAGGGATATTTGTAAGCACTGGGCCACTCCTCTTCCCTGATAACTCATCCAAGTTATATACCTACCTCTCTGCCTTACTCATTAACCCCATCCTGTGCCTTAGTAGAGCATGTTGTATGTAATAACTAACACACAAATCCCGAAACTGTAATCCGACTTCAAGGCAATAGGCTGTGGTGATGTTTATCTAACCTTTTTTTCACGATTACTGTAAACCGTTCTGGCGAAACCGAATGACTGTATACAAAACACGTTAAATAAACAAAATAAATAAATAAATACCTGAAATGTGACCCTTAGGAAGCAAACTCTTTTCTGAGCTCATGACTCCTGAATAAGCTTTTCCAATGCTGTGTCCTGTGTGCTCGGCGCTGTACAACTGGTAATAAATACTAGTGCAAGAGTCTGTGAAAAATGATGTGTTTGGGAGCATAGTCATTCCCTCCTCCCTGCCACCACGAAGGAGCCTTTTCTCAGCCATGGATAGAAAGGGCTCGGACTTTCCGCAGCAGGTGAAAGGACACTTGGCTGCGCGGTGTCCTGAAGCACGTTTTGCCGTGGGTACACGTTTGCTCGCCCATGGGGAATGCGCAGAAAATTGCATTTTCTTGTGGCCCATGAGAAAATCCATTTTTATTATATTCTATCTTTCATTAAAGTTAGTAAGGTACATACTGAAGTAAGGCTGGCCGTGCGGTCCTGTGCTCATGGTTGTGCCTAGAACTTTTGCGGCTGATGAAGCAAATGTAAATGCAAATCTGAGTGAAAATGTGCGCAGAGTTTAGTGATCGTTCATGCAAATACCATGTTAATCAAGGAATTAATGATTACTCCCCAATGCAGAGAGTCGTGGAGGCTTAACTTGTGTTTTCTTGATGCCAGAAACCTAACTCTGGGTCAGTGGTGGAGTAAAGGTAACCTGGCATGGGGTTTTATATTCAGGATTTGTGCACAGCAAATATGATTTATGTAGGTTTTGTGAGCACAACATTTCTGCTGTAAGGCTTTATTTATTTATTTATTTATTTATTTATTTAAAGGTTTTTATATACCGATAGCCGTTTGCACATCGTATCGGTTTACAGAAAACTAAAACTTTTTGACAGTGTCATTAAACAGAATTTTGTGCTTTATGTGCACAAATGGTTTCTGAACCGTGCACACAAACCAAAGTTATGCTTCTAAAATATGTTTTGTGTGCATTAACCAGAGTTTATCCTTAAGAAACAAGATTTATGTGCAAAGAAGATATAGGGTCAGACAAACAAGGTTTCTACATACAAACTGTGCTTTGCATGCAGAAATCATGGGTTGTTTGCATTAAACTTACTTTATGCACTATTTATTTTTTTTGCTCATGTTTTATAGGTTTATGTGTTAGTATCAAATGCATTGTGTTAAAAAAAAAACCCCAATTAGCTTACTGCTTCGAGAGTTAATGTATTTTTTAGTGAGCACTTTAAGAAAAGATGCTTTGAAATACAGTGCATATTTTTTTACTCCTGTCTTATTACAATGGGCCCTAAGCAAACATATCAATCATTAAATGTCCCTTCAAGGCAGCACAGATGTACTTTTTGGAGCATGACTAACAGTGACCGATGCACAAACATAGCAAATATCATCAACCGAGATTATTAGGACAATTTTTACTATTAGGGCTTTTGGATTTTATTGTCTTGCAGTTCTCTGCCTCCTTGCTGATAGCAGCTGTCTGCTGCAGCATGATGGCACTTTCCAGGACTTTTGGTTGAGAGCTTGAAAAACCTCAGTTTTTCCTCTGAAATTCCCTGAAACTGCAGTGTTGCTGCTGCTGCTGACAAACAGGCTGATACAGTACAGTGCACTCCGGTGGAGCGCACTGCTAGTCCGCGTTTAGACGCGCATTTTCCATGCACTAGCTTTACCCCTTATACAGTAAGGGGTAATAGCGCATCCAAAAACGTGCGTCAAACCCCCCCAAAACTAAGAGTGCCCGCAACATGCAAATGCATGTTGATGGTCCTATTAGTTATTCCCGCGCGATACAGAAAGTAAAATGTGCAGCCAGGCCTCACATTTTACTTTCAGAAATTAACGCCTGCCCAAAATTAAAAAAAAAAATCAAAAATTAAAAAAAAAATTTAAATTGGCTGGCGGCCTACGGGTCGGAAGACAGACGCTCAATTATGCCGGTGTCCATTTTCCGAACCCATGGCTGTCAGCAGGCTCAAGAACCGACGCCGGTAAAATTGAGTGTCGGCTGTCAAATCTGCTGACAGCCGCCACTCCTGTCATAAAGGAGGCGCTAGGGATGCTCTAGTGTTCCTAGCGCCTCTTTTTACCGTGGGCCCTCATTAGCATATTCTTCCCCCCTGAATCGTGTGCACAGGGGAGCAGGCGCTCCCCCGTTCTCCCGCGACTTTTACTGTATCGGCCCGAAAGGCAGGAAATTAGGGCTGCTGGTGATGAAGAGTCCTAGGATTGTAAAACTAGAAATCTACCCAAACTAAGTGCTCACTGCGAACAGCCTTCACTGAAGATGTAATGCGTCTGTCTTTGTTGCTGCTGCTGTTAGTATTCTGTGCAGGGCAAACATGGGGAGAGTCTTGTGCAAGATGTGGAGTCTCAGTGGACTGTAATTTGAGAAGAGCGCTCAGGGGCCGGCTTTGGGAAATACTGCAGTCTCTCAGTAAATCTGTCTCCAGCAGATGGTAGAGGTGTAAAACTTGCAGCCTGAAGTATGTAAATAAAAATAAACAAAATAGAGGAAAATAGTCTTCAAGGTTCCTCCCAGGGAGTTGTTAGGTCTTGGTGGGGCCGTCCTCCCTGGTTTGGGGTCAGGGGCAGATTGGCCTATCGTGGGATCGGGCATCCCCCGGTGGGCCGGTCGCGCTAGTCACGTGGTCTGCCGAGCGCAGCCGTGACAGACGCTCGGCAGACCATGTGGTGTCTCCTGGGCGGCGAATCCCCGGGCCGGTCTTCATCGGGAATCTGCCGCTGTTTGGGGTAGACGAGCAGTGGGGGTTGGTGACCTTTTCGTTGGCTTGCTCTGCACTTCTGTGGGTTTGACAGGTAGTGGTCCAATTCCCTCTCCTCCTGGAGAACTCGCTGAATCCTGGATGGCTGGCGTTTGAGGGAAATTCTTGCCTGCCTTCCGCAGTTACGAGGTCAGCCAGTACTGGTTCTGTCAGACCATGCGACAATGGTGGCTTCTATCACCAGGCAGGGAGGAACAAGCACAGAGACCGAGGTACGCGAAGTGCAACGTGCACAGGACTTCACTTTCTGAAATTTAGAGGCATGCAAATAGTTATCCACTGAATGGATCTCCGTGGGGCAGAGATCCTTTTCCCCCATCCGATTCCCAAATTGGCCTGGATATATTTTCTGGGGTATGAAGAAAAATTGTGCTGACAATATCTGGAATCCTTTGTTTTCACTTTAAATTGACTTTGACTCTTCTGTCTCCATTATGTGTTCCTGTGTGCAACTTAAACAGATAGCTTAACTTTATTTGCAGACAGTGGAGGCTACTTCTTCAACTCCAAACTTTATTAACAAATAAGAAAGTCATATTGGCAGGGGCGATGGAAAAAAAGGGATGCTGGGGCAGGAGAGAAGAGAAGGTGAAATGCTGGGGGTGGGGAGGAGAGACACTGGAAGTGGAACAGATTTAGAAGAGAGATTGAGAGAAGAGCTTCTTAAAATGTTCAACTAGCCCTGTCCATGATTTTGAAAGTTGCATGGGCTTCCTAAAAGGATTGTGTATCCCTGTCCTAGCATCCTAATCCACTTAATATATATTTATTTTTTTACTGTCCTGGCTTCTGTTCACCAAAATGCACTCCAGTATTTTCCCAGAAAAATAAGTCTTTTTTCCCCATAGATTTTCCATTGTTTTTGTTTTGTGTTTTTTATTAAGGTTTTAAGTATTTGAAACTTGCACAACAAATACAAACTTAACATAATACAGTGAAAGATTTTCCATCGTTTTTGTTCTTGTAATAAATTCCCAGGGAAAAAATGAAAACCAAAATTGAAGGTTCCTATTTATTTCTTATGGAGCCTGGCTCTGTAAGTGTTTTGGACTATGTGCAAATAAGAGAGTTGTGACTGAAGCATGGGCAAGGGTTTTTGGCTTCTTGATCTTTGGTTGTGCCAACAAAGTCACTCGAGCATGGTGCTTAAGTTTACATAGGATATCAAGAGGTCAACTTTGCACATCCATAAAGGCCTAGTGAGCCACATGCACGTTATAATGCGGCAGATGTTTCTAGAATAGAGGCCACTCCAGTCTTTGAGTGCCACAAACGGGTGCTTTCAGGACATCCACAATGAATATGGAGAAATATTTCAACTATAGCTTCTGCATATTTATTGTAGATATCCTGAAAACCAAGCCTTTCTCTTTTATTTCGCCGCCCTGGACTGTTGCCACCTAACCTGAAAAACTGTTTTGCCTGAAAACTACTCTGACTGAGTACCTACTAGGTCTTTCGCATAGTTACTAGTATACATTGTTACCTAATCTATTTTACTTTATAGTGGCGTTATGTTAAGCTAACTTTCTCTCTCTTAGTTGTCACGAATGCATCACCTTGTTTTTTGTAACTTTCTTCTTTATACTATGTAACTGGTTTACCCCTGTTTTGCTGTAAACCGGTACGATAAGATATTTATTTTGAGTTTCGGTATATTAAAAGATTTTAAATAAATAATAAATAAAAGCCCTATGCTCTGCCACATAATCTGTTACATGACCCTTTTCATGAGAAGGAAAGCTTGTACCGTTGGGGCAGTGGAAGATAGTGCTAGCAGTAGGGTAGGGTAAATGGGCAGCCTAGATGAGGAAAAACAAATGAAAACGTGCGTGGAGAGTTTTTTGTTGGGGCAGATTTCTGGGACGTTGTTTTCCTGCCAGCATGGTTATCAGCACTGGACCCTCCAAATCACAGCAATAGATGTACTCAACAGCACCAAGCAAGTGACCCTGCAAGCAAACACATAAGAGCCGCTCTGTTCGTTCATATTATTGAGCTGTGGAACTTAGGTCTTTGTGCCTTGATTCTGGCCTACCAACTTTACGATTCATTTAATTAAATATACTGCAAGCTTCATTAGTTCTAATGAAAGCCGGGAATCATTGGATGGGGGTGTATTAATAGCGTTAAGCAGAAGGCAGAAACTGAGGCGATGTTATGGTGCTTGTGCTTATTATACAAGGGTTGCATGTAATTATGTTCTCCACACCTGACAGTGGCCTTCTCCTCTTTTGATTAGACATGATCTGGTGGGATTATGAAAGATACTCATTAAATAAATGGGCAAAGGACAGACGTTTTAAAGTGATATCTGGCAGCTGGGATATATCCTTAGCAGTGTGGACAGGAATAACTGGGTTGACCAGATGAGTCAATTGGTCATCTCTTGCTGTCATCTACTGTTGCTATGTATTAGTCCAGCTACTTGTCTCTGACAGTGGCAAGAAGCGCATAGGATTGATCTGTGTTGCATAAACTTGCCTAATCCCATTACTATTAGTCTCTACAGTGTTCTACCTCATGGCCGTGATTTCTATAAATTCACAGTTCATTGTGCGATAAAGTGACTTAATTAGAAGTCATTTAGAATATCTGCCCATCTGATTCCGACACATTAATTATAATGGTATACCATGTTCTGTATGGGATCATATACTTAAGCAAGGTCTCAAAGCACTTAGCGAAAACACATACACACGCTGATAGTGCTGTCACCCCTAGTGCGGAACCTGGAAATGTGGGGAAGAGAGGGTGTGATCTGTAAGACGGTGAGATAACACCATATTTAATTAAAAACCAGCAACAAGATGTTACGTAGGATGGCCTCGAAAGGCCTTGCATTCTGTTGAGAAGGACGGCCTCTAAGGCCTTGCATTCTGTTAGAAACGGGGGTTTAGTGTGCCCTTGGGCCTCAGCCCGACCCCAGACGGATCCAGGACCGAACCGAGGGTTGATGGCGTGTTCCACCATGGCTGACGGTCTTACCCTCTGCCAGGCCTGCAAGCTCCCATGGCCAACAACAGATGATGTTGGAATGTGAATGGTCCTCCGACCATTCCGAGCCCTTTCGGACCTGCTGCATGGAGGTTGAGGGCAGACGGACCTTGACATGAAGACATGACAGCAGGATCGATGCAAGGGCATCGCGGACGAAGACTTGACACCAAGGCTGATGCAGATGGCATCACAGACGAAGACATGGGTTGATGCAGACGGCATCACAGACGAAGACTTGGGCTGATGCGACGGCATCACAGACTAGACAAGGAACTAGGCAAAAGCTGGAAGGATAGACTTTGGCACTGTCTCTCAGGGCACCCTACTCAGCCCATCTTCACGGGCGGACCCAATGGGCTGGTCGCAGACCACCCGGTCCCACTGCACGCCCTACACAGCCTGAGGGGACTGGTCACGGACCACGCTGAGAACGGGACGAGCGCAGGGAAGGGTCCAGTCGAAGCAGAACATCAACGACGAAGCCGGTGTTGTCCGAAGCTCCACCTACGGCTGGCAGGACATGACTGCTCAGGAGCACAGGACACACGTCCACCTGCAGGCTAGTCCACTCGGGCACCACATCATCCGAGGGACCCCCGGCCAGAAGGCTCAAGAGCACTGAAGACGAAGACACGGGATCAGGACATCAAGGAACCTGGAACATCAGGAAACGGAGGATCAAAACGAGACACCAGGACACCTGGACAGGGACAGGGACCTCAGGCAACGAAGACATAACTTGACATGGCGTGACAAGAACTCCATGGAGAAGACATAGAAGACCTGACGGAGCTCTGGCAGGCAGGAGCCTCCAGAGTGAAGCAACTCCGATGCAAGGCAAAGACTGACTGACAGAGCAGCCCTTTTATAGGGCTGGTAGAGGAAGTCCACTCCCTAGGTGGGGCCAGCATGCTTCCTGTGCCTGGCCCTTTAAATCCAGAAGAGAGGCGTGAGCTGGCGCCTAAGAAGCAGCAGGAGAGCTGTGCAGGACAGCGGCCTGCACCGACCCACAGACGCAGAGGAAGCAGGGCAGGGCCTGAGGAGCAGGCCCGATGACGGCAGCGGCTCCAGCCACTACTCGAGCCCGAGACTTGCGGCCTCAGTGCAGTGAAGATCAGATGGCGGCGGCGGTCCCAGCCGCGCCGGGGACGGCAGGAAGTCCGCGGTGAAGGGTGGTTTGATGGGCGGCCTCCGGGCTGCAGAGAGTAACAGAATCCACGGCTCCAGCCGCATGGGAAGGCCTACGGCGGCGTCCTGCCGCGTCGGTGAAGCAGAAACAGCATGGGGTGAGTGAGCCTGCCCGCAGGGAAACCCGCGGGCAGCGAGTTCATAACACAAGAGAAGCTTTGGCATTTCTAATGCCCTGATGACAAAGGGCATTAGATGGCTTGTGAGATGCACTTAGTATATTAATGTCTGACATGGAAAGTCTTGTACCGCTAGCTCCAGGACCCAGACAGCAGCTGGGCCAGAACAGGAGGAAACTATGGGCTTCCGAGTCCCTTTGCAGAGTGTTCTGTTAACATCTATTTTTCCTACTCCTGCGTAACACTGCTGCTTGTTCCATCTATGTGGATCTGGAACTGCGGGCAAAACAAGTAATTGTTTTGTTTGCAGCTCTCTCCTGCTTTAACAAGTTGGAAGTGCCACACTACTGTAACTCTCTCTATTCTGGATTAGCTCACATTAGTGTAAAACCGCTGCAGTTAGTGCAGAGCGCAGCTGCCCACTTACTTGCTGGAACCAAACACCACGAACACATTTCTCCCGTCCTAAAACAATTTCATTGGCTGCCTATTCATCAGCACCTACAGTACAAGCTTGCTGTAAGCAATAAGCATACCTAATCTGCTCAAGCATGTGAATTTCCCCTGGACCCCCTCGACTCTTAAGATGTGCGTTCCTTCTGGAATGTTACAGTCCTCATTGCACTTTTTCCTGGATACCCCTTCGGTCCAATCAGCTCTGCTATCCATCAGCCGGAAAAGATCCTTCTCCATTGCTGGACCAACCCTTTGAAACTCCCTCCCACTTCATGTGAGGTTGTTTTAAAAAATCCAAAAGAATTAATAAAAAAAAAAAAAAAAGCAAAGCTCTAAAAACGCACCTGTTTACAGCAGCTTTCACAGTAGACAGCTACTTCCCTCCCTTTACTAAAATCAGCACCTAGACACCTAGCCATTTGATTGATAATGATTTTGTGTTTTTATGTTAGCATGGGATAATGAAATAAATATATGCGGAGGGAGGGATATGCAGATGTAATTGACGGTCCTTCTCTGGCAGGCTCGGCTGGGCACGATTCCCTCAGCTGGACTGGCCACCTTGGTGTGGCCAATTTTATAGGTTCCACAGGCTGCCCTCTCCTGCTGTTGCCTGCCACAGCACTCTACTGTGCCAGGCGCACGCCATGTGTACAGGTGACTGTCTGCTTCAGTACTGCCGCAACTGATGCACCTTAAAGAAGGCCATCAAGGCAAAGAGCATTATAAAAACCTCAGACAAAAGGTATGAGAAGAAGGTAAATAAAATCGCACCAGTAATATGCATTAAAGGTGACCTAAACAAAATTACTTTAAATATCCAATACCCCCCAACTCACAGATTCCACATCTAGTTCCAGATTTGCCCTAACCCCCCCAACTCTTGAGTAAATCATGCTTTCACCCATTTCCTAAATGTAAAGTAGTCCTCCTCTGTCCTAATCTCCACAGGCAGTTTGTTCCACAATAGTGGTCCAAAATAACTAAAAGCTGTTTGCAGTGTGAACGGCAGCTTAAAATCTCCTACAGGAGGAATCTCCAAAAGCCACTGCTGGGCTGATCTTTGTTCTTGTGATGGCAGATACACAGAAAATAGCTTAGCCAGGTACTCGGAAAGGTGAGGATGCACCCACTTAAAGACCCACATTAGCACTTTAAATTGAGTTCTTGCCTCTGTTGTCAACCACTGCAGATCTTGTAAAATCTGGGTGATATGCTCGTATTTCTGAGCTCCAATTATCAGTCTCGCTGCTGTATTTTCCATCAGCGGCAAATGCTTCAAACTTACTCCTGGTAATCCCCGCTACAGAGAATTACTGTAGTCTGTTCAGCTTGCAGTGCAGGCTTGAACTGGCACAAATCTTTGGGTGATAGAAAATGTGGCAGTTGTTTAATCATTTTTGAAGTATAGAATGATGTCTGTACAGCAGTTGAGATTTGGGGTCCCATAGTCAGTCTACTGTCAGTTTGAAGCTCCAGTCTTTTTTTGTATTGGGACCAAGCTGTATCATCAGACCTTCGGGTGGAATATCCCTGCAGCCTGAAAACGATGAAACATATTCAGATGAGGGAAGAGACATGCAAGGAAGATTATGAAATGGCCACATGCACGGTATTAAAATATTAAGTCTTATAGTGAAATTCTGAAACTTCATGCTCTTCGGATTATGCATGAGATGATGCACTATTCCAAGCTTTCAGTAATACCTTGCAAAGATGAGGATTAAGTTTCAATGTTAACATTACATTTGTTTGCTAATATTAGAGCTTTAAATAGTATTTGCCCTTGTGTGGAACCAGTAATAAATAAAGAGACTGGATAGCGTCAATCAGCTTGTACGAGTAGCCTTAGTAAAACAGTATAGTAACATTGGTATGTGTTGCTAATGAATATGCATGAAATAATTGTATGCAGTGTCTCGAGTATCTGCAAATATGTCTAATGCATGTTCAATTGACTGAGGAGGGGGGGGCCCAAGAACTGGTTTGAACCGCATTGAATTGGGAGACTAGAGAATTAGATCAGTGGCATGCACCAGAGGTGATGTACTTAGATTCAAACAAAGCTTTTGATACTGCCTTCCATAGGAGGCTCCTAAATGGAACAGCCTGGGGGTGCGCCCAAGGTGATAGATTGGATTAGAAAGTGGAATTCACACTGAGGAAAGAAAGGTGATTGGTGAAGATCCTTGGGAATAGGTCCAAGGGGGTCAATTCTTTTCAATATCTTTGATGGCGATATTGTGAAGAAGTTACTAGCAAAACGTTTGCCTTTTTGCAGACGACATTTAAGATCTGCCACAGAAGGGCCAATCCCAAGGGAGTAGACAGAATAAGAAGTGATCTGAGAAAGCTGGAGAGTGGTCAAGTGCTTGGCAGCTAAGATTCAATATAAAAAAAAGAAATAGTGCAGTCCCCTGCAATTGGTGTGCAAAAATCAGAAGGAGCATTACATTACGGTAAACGGCCACATTCCACCAGGCGTCGCGTGCCGAAGGGGCACTCCCCTTTGTGCACCCCTTCGTGCAATCGTTTGTGCTACGCTTATTTTAATTCCCTTAAGTTTTCCTTTGTTAATTAACCTTTTTCATAGTGTTTAGTAATCCTTTGTTTATTAAATGTGTTCAATGTATTTGACTTAGGAAACCTATTTTCCTGCATACTCTGTTTTTAATGTAAACCGGTATGATTTGTATCTGATACAAGAATGTCGGTATAGAAAAAAAATGCTAAATAAATAAATAATGATGGGGGGATGAGACTAGCCAGGAAAGAGCCCTTGGGGTGATTGTGTCTGATGACCTAAAGATAGTGAAACACTGTGATAAGGTGGAGGAAAGCCAGAGGGACTCCAGGGTACACAAAACAAAAGATGTGATGGTCCTTCTGTGCGGGTCATTGATGGGATCTTACCTGGGATATAAGGTTCAGTTCTGAAGGTTGTACCTCTGAAAGGATATAGCCAGGGTGGAGGAGATCCCAAGAGAGGCTACCAGAATAGGGCGGTGGGTCCACAAATACTCATATGAGGTGAGATTTAAGGATCTAAATATTTATACCTTAGAAGAGTAAAGAGATGGAAGGGGGGGGGGGGTGATTATTCTAAAGACATTATTTCAAAGGAATAAATGATGCACAAGAAGGAGCAACTGGTCACAGTGGGGCCGATGTAATAAGACCCGCGGCAAAACAGGCGCTAGTTATGAGCGCGGGTTTTGATTACCACATGCAGCTAAATCTGGCACTTCCGTGGGATGAAAAAAAAAATTATGCAAATGATTTGCCTGCAGAAATCTGTGCACTCATGAAGAAATGCATGTACCTAAGCGTGGTAAGGCCGTATGTAATAAATGGCCACATCTGTGCGGAAAAGCCGTGCTGATAATCCGAATGGCTCGCCCTAATCTGTGAAAGTATGAACCTGGAATGTATTTTTAATATTTCAAATAACTCTGTGCTGCAGAAAAAATGGCAAATATTTTCATGGGTGATAATTCACACCGGCATGGCAGTGCTCAGCTGGCCGTGAATCTGGCTGCTCGGGCGCCCGGGAAAGGTGCCTAGCTAATCATGAATCTGGCCGCTCGGGTGCCGAGATAGGTGCTGTCACTTAACTCGTGCCCTGACAGTGGCGGTAAAAAACCCACATTAAAAAGCCCACACTAGCATTAGCGCGGCTCCCTGCATCGCCCATGATTAGGTAATCGCCTCCATTGCATGCGTCTAGCATGCACTCGTGCAGAAAAAACCTTGGGTCGGTAAGCGCTTTCGTTCGTGCTTTTATTTCCCCCCCCCCACGCACAATTCTTAGTACATACCCATATGGGGCTTTTTCACGGGAAAACGCGCATACAAACCCGCGGCGGCTTCAGCGCACCTTATTTCATCGGCTCCAGTACGAGCTCCAAGGGGATCGACTCAGGAGCAACATTAGAAAAGCAGTATCAGAATTAAAGAAGGCCCTGGGATAAGCACAGGAGGAGTGGGGAGAATGCTGGGGTCTATGGCACGGCACCAGGAATGAAACTGGGCAGACAAGATAGGTCTTGCAGTCCTTAGCTGCTGTCTCGTTCTCTGAATGTTAAGTTTCCCGTTTTCTCCAGGAACAGGTCAGCTAGCAGAGGTATTTCTCTGTTAAATGAAAGTAAGGGTTTCAGTAATTCCGTGTCACGATGGACAGACTGAGCCAGTCCTGGTTTCTACCTTTTACATGCAGAGAGATGTAACCCTGTCTGTTTTTCTTTATTTTTATTTTTTTTTACCTGTAAGGATCTGAGCTACAGTTGCATATATGTTCAGTGCAGTAAAACCAGGACTGGATTCGTTTGTCCTTCACAATATGGAATTGTTGGTAACCTTAGATGAAAATTACTGCTTGACAATGAGAGTTTCGATTTGTCTCAACACAGAAGGAAACTAGAATTCAGTGCTCAGGTTAGACTCTTTCTGAAAGCCATAAACAGTTAAGCCGGTGTGATTAGGTAGTGTTTGTCCAGTGATGCAATCTACAGAAATGACACATTCCGACCTGTATCTTACATGTTCTCCATGCAGCCTCCAAGAACATCTGTTAAAAAAAAAAAAAAAGTGAATGCAAATAGTAAATAGAGCTACAGATAGCGCCATTCTTAATTTCATTCATTCATTTATGATGCGTCTTTTTCTGATAATCAGTCCAAAGTGAGGACCAAGGACAGAGAAAATAAACTCAGAAAAAAAAAAACTAAATACAGACGGATGCTTTGAGCCAAATACACCTTTCTACCTGCACTTCGCACATGTTCTGTGTGCAGAACTTGCTATTGACGCAGCAAGGAGTTTTGCCTGCAGAAAATGCGCATTTCTAAACGGGAGAACTGCTTAGCACTCTTGCATGGAGAAATCCCATGCCACTGAGGGCATTAATAAGCAATACTCCCTGATGCAGAGAGATTGCATCAGGCCAGCGAACCTTTTTTAGCGCTGGAAACTTAACTACAGGTCAGAGCTGGGAGTTAAGTTTCCTGCGCTACTGTGCTGGCACTTAAAACCTCTTTAAAAAAAAAAATGGTGGTGGGGGTAATGTTCTGATTTATCCAGGTAAGTGGTGGCAGCTGTTCTTATTTTGCTAAGTAGTGGCCGCCGCCACTGACCCCTGATAAGTACTGACATTTCCAGCTCTCTGGCACGGTTCACCGCTCTTTAGCTGGATAAATGCTTATTGGTATTTATCCACCTAAATGGTGGCAGCTGCCTTCATTTATGGCTTCCCGAACTCCCCCACCCTCTCCACTTCCCGAGTTAAAATGGTTATGGTTGGTTATGGTTCTTTCATTTATGTGCTGCCCATGTGCAAATACCCTAGGCTGCTAGCAATAAAACATACATTATAAAATCTTAAAATAATAAAATTGACATCACACAAAATAGATAAAATTGTAAGTAAAATTAAAAGTAAAAATTAACTTAAACTCGTACCAAATACCAAAAAAACGGAAATGATCTGGCTAAACAGAAAACCACAAATATTAATACCTCCTGCTTTAGAAATGGGAAACAAGCGAATTAATCCATCAAGCCATGTAAGAAACCTAGGAGTACATCTGGATGGAAACTTATGCATGAAAACTCATATAAGTAATGTGATTAAATCTGGCTACAACAAACTGAGAACACTGAGCCGATTGAAACCACTACTAACAACAATAGACTTCCACACAGTATTACAAACCTTGATTACTGCAATTCATTACTGCTAGGGCTTCCTGCTAGTTAAATAAAACCACTACAACTACTTCAAAACGCTGCTGCAAGACTTTTAGCAGGAACTAAGAAATATGATCATATCTTATAATGTATTAGACTAAGGAATTTTACTTCCTGCTCATTCTGTTTCATTGTAAACCGGTTTGATATGCATTTTATGCAGGAAAATCGGTATAAAAAAACTTAAAATAAATAAATAAATAAATCTCACCAATATTAATGGAGCTACCCTGGCTACCTATCCAGTCAAGAATACACTGTTAGGTATTAACAATAATATTCAACAGCATGAACCGTGATGACAATGGATTATTGGGAGTGACACTCGCAACAACACAACCCTAATCCAAAGCTGACATCTCAAAGCAAAGGCCTCTTAAAAATCCCTACAATAAGAGACGCTCATTTGATTCAAACAAGAGACAAACTGTTACCTGTAGCTAGTCCAAAACTCTGGAAATAAGAATATCATCAGATAGAAAGAAATTCAAGCGTGACCTGGAAACTTGGCTCTTTAAAAATGCCTACAATTTAACATAGCCTAAGCATTCAGATTACCTGATTGATAAATAAAATGCTATGAAAACTAACCCTGTGGAAGCATTTCAATGTTATTAATAATCCTTTGTTGTATGTCAGTTTATTTTGTATGTTAATATTATCTATGAATGTTTATATGTAAACCGTTACGATCTTGTGAACTTCACGTGGAATGACAGTATATAAAACATTTAAATAAATAAAGTAAAATCAAAGGACCAATATGTGTTGGTCCTGTTTCCAATGTACAATTTATTCTAAGTGGGCTGGATTTTAAAAGGCCCCTGTGCGCACCGAGCCTAAGTCCTGGGGCTTTGCAAAGGGGGTGTGTCGGGTGGGCGGCGCGAATTGCGGGGCGGGAGGCGTGTCAGGGGCATGACGCCGGCCCGGGGGCGTGGTCGAGGCCTCCGGACCAGCCCCCGGGTCGGGTGATGGCGCACCAGCAGCCCGGCAGGCGTAAATCTGCCAACAAAGGTAAGGGGGGGGGTTTAGATAGGGTCGGGGGGGTGGGTTAGGTAGGGGAAGGTGAGGGGAGGCGGAAGGAAAGTTCCCTCCGAGGCCGCTCCGATTTCGGAGCGGCCTCGGAGGGAACAGGCAGCGCGCACCGGGCTCGGCGTGCGCAGTTTGCACAAATGTGCACCCCCTTGCGTGCGCCGACCCCGGATTTTATAAGACGCGCGCGCGTTGCTTTTTAAAATGTACCCCAAAGTGTGTTTTTTAAACTCCTGATGTATTTGCATTTCATTATTTTACTACATCAGGAGTTTAAAAAAAAAAAATAATAATCTGGGCATTAAAAATGTGCGTCCATATTATTGCATCGGCCTGTCAAATACACATAATTAAGATAAACAGTCATTACAGTAATCTAAGCCTAAAAAGATGGTGTTGCTTAATTAAAATGGAAGACACAATATGAGCACATAGACGCGTGATTTTATAACATGCGCATGGGTTATGTGTGCGGCCGGGCCCCTTTTAAAATGCGCACGGCATGCGCAAGGTCTGGCCGCGCGCCGCAACCCCCCTTTTATTTTAACGCGTGCCGGGCATTTAAATAAGATCTGTAAATAAGATCTGTAAATAAGATCTCAGGAATTTATTAGACTGTCTCCAGTGTAAAACTTACTCCACATGAATCAATGAAAACCGTATGTTGGAGGGGGGAGTGTATTTGTCTGATGTATTCTTGTGCTCTTGTTTTAAAGAGCTGCAAACAGGTTGTAAGTATTACCCATTTCATTAGATGAACTTAGTGTTCTTGTGGCCAGCATTTCTGTGTTCTGCTCCCTTCACCGGGTCTGTGCACTAGGGCTCAGCAATTGCTCGTTACATTAGAACAGACAGCAACTGTCAGAGGAGATTATTGCAAATATATAACGGGTGCAGGAAGGGCTTGGTTACAACAGTCCTTCTTCCTTATGCCACTTGTCGTGGTGTTCAGGGTGGTAATGAACAGGTGAGACTCAGCGGCAGTAACGCTAGAAGAGAAGTGAACCGTAAAGTTCGCAGAGTATAAAATCTGCCACAAGGTGAAACCCATACCCCTTAACTGCCTTGTTGTTCCACCGTACAGCTTTTTACAAAAAAAAAAATGCTGCCCCTGGTACCAAGCCTGGATTTCTAATTAGGCAGTCCAGGCGCGCATGGCTAAGAGTGCCAGGCTGAAAGGGGCGATGCCGCCTCCATCCTGGTGGACTTCTCTCCCAAGCACCTCTCGGCTTGAATGGCAGAGTAGGCAGTTGTCCTAGGAGGGGGCCACTCTGCCTGTATATATCTGCCCTTGCAGCAGCTGTCATTCATGGGGATGGACTCTGCCTGTATATATCTGCCCTTGCAGCAGCTGTCATTCATGGGGATGGACTCTGCCTGAATATATCTGCCCTTGCAGCAGCTGTCATTCATGGGGATGGACTCTGCCTGTATATATCTGCCCTTGCAGCAGCTGTCATTCATGGGGATGGACTCTGCCTGTATATATCTGCCCTTGCAGCAGCTGTCATTCATGGGGATGGACTCTGCCTGTATATATCTGCCCTTGCAGCAGCTGTCATTCATGGGGATGGACTCTGCCTGTATATATCTGCCCTTGCAGCAGCTGTCATTCATGGGGATGGCCCGCTGGGTGGTTGGATTGTTTTCACCGTGATGAGGCATTGGATGGCCGTGACTCGGGGGGGGTGTGTGTGTGTGTGTGTAAAATCCACCAGGGGTCAGACCCGTCCCCTTAAAGATGCAGGGGCTGGCAGGCTGGCAGCATTCAGAGCACCCGGATAGAGTCTCCATCTGCTTGCCCCGTGCCTTTAATGGGCCAGGCCTAATGGGACGCAGCCACTCAGGGCTGCGTGGAGCTAAGAAGAGGGCGCTCTATCACCGCAGGGGCCTCCTGCCCCAGCTCCCGCATTTTAAAAGAGGATCTCTCCCTGCTTTTCACGCCCGCGCCAAGGGGGGGGACGGGGACGACCGAAGAGATAAATCCAGTCCCGCTCGGCACCTGGTTACATATGTTTGTGGTGGGCTTTAAAGTTCTTCTTTCCTTTATTTTTCAAAATGTAAATTTTTACGCTGGCTGAGCACAGAAAAAAACCGGTCTGTGCTTCCACTTGCTTGACTTTAAAATAATCCCGACCGTGAATTAGAGAGCGGCATGTTAGCGTTCCAAGAGCGAGCGTGGAAAGTTTCTGCCCGGAGAGACTTTTAGAAACAGGCGACTGCCATGGAAGCGCTGACAGGTAAATGACTATTTCTGTACTCTAGAAATGGGTTGATTTTTTTTTTTTTAGTCCATTTATTTATTTATTTCGAATTATTTATATACCGTTTTATACAAACTCGTAGTCAAAACGGTTTACAAAATTAAAACATACATAGTAAGCCCTAAAACAATCTAAGAATATGAAAGATGAGCAAATGAACAGTAGCCAGAGTTGATGATTGGCATTACTGCTCCCGTTGACCCCCTTTTTGTATACATGTTGCCAAACACACAGCCTGAAATTAACCTTTTCCCCAGGGCGCATGCCTTGCAAACAGTTAAGAAGAAAAGCAGTTTTGATTTTTGATGGATTTATTTTTGGTTTGGTCTTGTTATAGAACATTCTGATTGTGATTCAGAAGGATGGCGTCTAGAAAGTGTACCCCCCCTCCTCCCCCAAGGATTGCAGTTGGGGTGATATAAAACTTGGTGCATTTCTAGGGTGCAAAGGTGTCAGCTGGCTCCACTTTTTTCAGGCTGGGTTGATCCAATCCTGGTTTTATGCCACTGCATGCAAGGATGCATGCTTCTGATTTCCCCGAGAAAAACAGAAGATGTACATCCATGCATGCAGCGGGGTAAAACCAGGACTGATCAAACTGTCTTGGAAGAATGGAGCCAGTTTGCCATCCCAGTATGTACAAGATTTACATTAGTTCCATACCATGCTCTGCATTTGCTATTTAGAGGCAGCCAGCAGACAAGTTATTTGTTAAAGGTAGCCAGATACTCTAATCATAGGTATTCAGTGGGATTTTTATCCTGCTGAGTATCTGGGACAAGTTATTCAGCCAAATAGCAATTCCCCTGAGTATTAGCTTAAAACAGATGGAATTAAATGTCAATTACATTAGGCAGAGACTGTCAAAAACGGTCTTTTGTCCTGCATACTGGTCTTGATTAGATTGTAAGCTCTACTAAGAGGCTGTTTCTTTTTGTGTTTGTACAGTGCTATAAAAATGATCAGTGGTTGTAATAGTAGCATAGGGCTGCCATCATATCTGGCTTTCAGGGGAACTAAAATATGTGAATTGACAGAAAACTGCAGCCACTGCATGCAAAATAATATCATGAATATTTATTACTTATGTTCTGAGAACCAGAGTTGTTCGTGACCTTTGAGGATCCGAGTTTGAGACCCCTCCAAATGATCAGGATTTGTTTCTACCTATGCAAACACAGTTTTCCGTAGAAACCAGGTATAATCACTGCTTATGTACATACAAATAGGACATTACCATTAGTATATCGTACATCATTAAGATGTAATAGGAGCACATCTACCTGGCCATTACGACAGACATTCAGTTGCAATGTGAGGTGTTGCTCTGATGGCCCAATTAATAAGCACAGGAAAAGATGAAGCATAACCTGTTTGTGTTCTGTTAAAAAGAACAAAGACATTCTAATCCAAACGTTCAATGGGCCTTATTCAGAAAGGACTTTCTCATTTAGTGCCTGTGGAGAAATTCTGAATTGGATAAGGCCCTGAGGCTCCACCATCAGTAACACCACTGCTGATTACCCTCTGATCTGTGTGTAATTGGTTTCTCGGGGAACCGTCCTGCATGGTCTTAGTTCTTTGAAGTGTGGCCAATCAGTTGGTGTAGTGGTCCATGGGTGAAAGCAATCAAAAGCAAGGGTGATCATATCCTCTCTGTGGCAGCACTGGCTTGTATTTGTCGCTTTCAAAAGCTGTAGTTCCAAAACTGGTCTGACTTTTATTTATGCAAGACAATATTTGCATGCTGACCCACAGGCACAGTTTGAGTATAGTCTGTTTATTTCTATGCGC